>NC_134267.1:238241078-238562058 GCF_031893055.1 Leptodactylus fuscus
CAAGATTCCCGATGCCGGCATTGGCCACACAGCCCCAAAACATGATGGAACCTCCACCAAATTTTACAGTGGGTAGCATGTGTTTTTCTTGGAATGCTGTTTCTTTTTGGACGCCATGCATAACGCCTTTTTTTACAACCAAACAACTCAATCTTTGTTTACAAAATGAAGTTGGCTTCTCCAAATGTGCTTTTGCATACCTCAGGCAACTCTATTTGTGGTGTACGTGCAGAAACGGCTTCTTTCTCATCACTCTCCCTGACAGCTTCTCCTTGTGCAAAGTGCGCTGTATTGTTACCGATGCACAGTGACACCATCTGCAGCAAGATGATGCTGCAGCTCTTTGGAGGTGGTCTGTGGATTGTCCTTGACTGTTCTCACCATTCTTCTTCTCTGCCTTTATGATATTTTTCTTGGCCTGCCACTTCTGGGCTTAACAAGAACTGTCCCTGTGGTCTTCCATTTCCTTACTATGTTCCTCACAGTGGAAACTGACAGGTTAAATCTCTGAGACAACTTTTTGTATCCTTCCCCTGAACAACTATGTTGAACAATCTTTGTTTTCAGATCATTTGAGAGCGGGCTGTCCATGTTCGGCGACCATCAAACTTACCTGAACTTGAATTGTTTTGTAGAAAGAAATGGTCCAAAATACCTTCATCCAGGATCCAGGAACTGATTAAAAGCTACAGGAAGCGACTAGAGGCTGTTATCTCTGCAAAAGGAGGATCTACTAAATATTAATGTCACTTTTCTGTTGAGGTGCCCATACTTTTGCACCGGTCAAATTTTGGTTTAATGCATATTGCGCATTTTCTGTTAGTACAATAAACCTCATTTCAATCCTGAAATATTACTGTGTCCATCAGTTATTAGATATATCAAACTGAAATGGCTGTTGCAAACACCAAAATATTTAGAACTAAAAATGATTAAGATTAATAGGGGTGCCCAAACTTTTTCATAGGACTGTATGTGTTTTTCAGCACTGAGGCCACATCCTCTGAGATCCCAAGGAAACTTCACAGGACGTGTGTATTGCAGAATAACTGATGAGAAAATAAGTGTAGGCCACAGAGGGATCGGAGAGGACAGAGCTGGGGTCAGCCAGGTACTCCCACAACATGCGCCTATACTTGTCCCTCCTGGTGACAGTAAGCCCCTGAGTGGCGGTAATTTGGCCAGGGGGGCCATAAACGTGTCCCAGACCTAGGAATAAGTCTTCCAACAGGGTAGAGTTTTGTATGCCTTTGCTTCTACCCACTGTTTTTGCTGCTTAGCTTCCCTCCACATCTACACTGCTTTCGCCCCTAAACATCACCCCAGTTTATGCCTTTGCTTCTACCCTGTTTTTTTGTTGAATTAGCTTCCCTCCACATCTACACTGCTTTCACCCCTAAACATCACCCCAGTTTATGCCTTTGCTTCTACCCTGTTTTTTTGTTGAATTAGCTTCCCTCCACATCTACACTGCTTTCGCCCCTGCCTACTAGACATCACGCCCAGGGTCGGACTGGCCCGCCGGAGCACCGGGGAATCCCCCGGTGGGCCCCCGAGCCTGACTATTAGTTTTAGCTAAATGCACTTGTCAGGGGCCCGATCGGGATCTTCAGGGGCCCGATCGGGATCCTGACCGTGCCAAAATGGGCCCCTGTAGCAATCAGTGCGAGTGTGTGTCTCTGCTCCCTGCACTGTACATTGCCGTCACTAGCAGGAGCTGTGCTGCCCCTCCCCCACACAGATCGGAGTGTGCAGGGGGACGTCTGCCGGCTGCTGTAAATGAAGAGCTTTCACCACAGCCAGACAGGACACAGCCAAATGTAAGTACATTTTTTGGGTAAAATATGTATATTTAATGTGTGTATATTTGTGTAAAGTGCTGATATACTGTGTGAATCCTGTATATTTGTAGATAGGTGTGTGTGTGTGTGTGTGTGTGTGTGTGTGTGTGTGTAAATGTATGTTATATGTATTGGGCCTGGTTCACATCTTCCCTTTTCGGGAAGTCCACTGTGGGGAATAATACAGTGTACAGGGGCCACTATGGGACTTAATACTGTATGCAGGGGACACTAATGGAGATAATACTGTGTGCAGGGGCCACTATGGGACATAATACTGTGTGCAGGGGCCACTATGGGGCATACTACTGTGTGCAGGGGCCACTGTGGGGGATAATACTGTGTGCAAGGGCCACTATGGGACATATTACTGTATGCAGGGGCCACTATGGGACATAATACTGTGTGCAGGGGCTACTATGGGACATAATACTGTATGCAGGGGACACTAATGGAGATAATACTGTGTGCAGGGGCCACTATGGGGCATAATACTGTGTGCAGGGGCCACTATGGGACATAATACTGTGTGCAGGGGCCACTATGGGACATAATACTGTATGCAGGGGCCACTATGGGACATAATACTGTGTGCAGGGGCCACTATGGGGGATAATACTGTGTGCAGGGGCCACTATGGGGGATAATACTGTGTGCAGGGGCCACTATGGGGCATAATACTGTGTGCAGGGGCCACTATGGGGGACAATACTGTGTGCAGGAGCCACTAATGGGGATAATACTGTGTGCAGGGGCCACTATGGGGCATAATACTGTGTGGAGGGGCCACTATGGGGGATAATACTGTGTGCAGGGGGCCACTGTGGGGTATAATACTGTGTACAGGGGCCACTGTGGGGTATAATACTGTGTGCAGGGGCCACTATGGGACATAATACTGTGTGCAGGGGCCACTATGGGGTATAATACTGTGTGCAGGGGCCACTATGGGTTATAATACGGTGTACAGGGGCCACTGTGAGGTATAATACTGTGTACAGGGGCCACTGTGGGGTATAATACTGTGTGCAGGGGCCACTATGGGACATAATACTGTGTGCAGAGGCCACTATGGGTTATAATACGGTGTACAGGGGCCACTATGGGGGATAATACTGTGTGCAGGGGCCACTGTGGGGGATAATACTATGTGCAGGGGCCATTCTGTGGGATAAGTACATTTTTTGGGTAAAATATGTATATTTAATGTGTGTATATTTGTGTAAAGTGTCTGATATACTGTGTGAGTCCTGTATATTTGTAGAATGGTGTGTGTGTGTGTGTGTGTGTGTGTGTGTGTGTGTATATATGAAGGTATGTGTGTAAATGTATGTTATGTGTATTAGGCCCAATTCACATTTTCACTTTTCGGGAAGTCCACTGTGATGCATAATACTGTGTGCAGGGGCCACTGTGGGGTATAATACTGTGTGCAGGGGCCACTGAGGGACATAATACTGTGTGCAGGCTCCACTATGGGGCATAATACTGTGTGCAGGGGCCACTATGGGACATAATACTGTGTGCAGGGGCCACTGTGGGGTATAATACTGTGTGCAGGGGCCACTATGGGGCATAATACTGTGTGCAGGGGCCACTATGGGGGATAATACTGTGTGCAGGGGCCACTATGGGGGATAATACTGTGTGCAGGGGCCACTATGGGGCATAATACTGTGTGCAGGGGCCACTGTGGGGTATAATACTGTGTACAGAGGCCACTGTGGGGTATAATACTGTGTGCAGGGGCCACTATGGGGCATAATACTGTGTGCAGGGGCCACTGTGGGGTATAATACTGTGTGCAGGGGCCACTATGGGGCATAATACTGTGTGCAGGGGCCACTGTGGGGTATAATACTGTGTACAGAGGCCACTGAGGGACATAATACTGTGTGCAGGGGCTACTATGGCGCATAATACTGTGTCCAGGGGCCACTATGGGGGATAATACTGTGTGCAGGGGCCACTATGGGGGATAATACTGTGTGCAGGGGCCACTATGGGACATAATACTGTGTGCAGGGGCCACTATGGGACATAATACTGTGTGCAGGGGCCACTATGGGACATAATACTGTGTGCAGGGGCCACTATGGGACATAATACTGTGTGCAGGGGCCACTAAGGATTAGGCCCTACTGAGCAAAACACAGCTAACACTAGGTTCACACCAGCGTCTGGTCTCCATTCTGAGGTTTCCATCTTCTGCATGTAGAAGACGGAAACCTATCGGTTCGAGTCCGGCCGTGAGCGCCGGTGAGTGTTTTATGCTCTCTGCGGCAAAACCGTTTTTTTTTTAAACCAGACACAAAGTCCTGCATGTCTGACTCTGTGTATGGTTAAAAAAAACAAAAACGTTTCGCCGCGGTGAGCACAAAACGCTCACAGGAGCTTACGGACGCACACTTCATTTGAATGGGTTTGAAAAATGCCTGCAGGGCGGAGACCCCGGGCGCAGATGTGAACGAGCCCTTAAAAACACTTTCTATTTTTTTTAAGCAGACTGGCGATCGGAGTGTGCAGGGGGAAGTCTGCCTGTCCCAGTGTCTCCCAGTGCGGTCCAGTCCGGCATGTAACTAGCAGCAGAACTGCAGGACCGGAGCACTGGGAACAGATGAGTGCGGGGTTTTTTATGTGTACTTTGTTTTTCACCTCCCAGGACTAATTATAAACCAAAAAAAATAAATTCTGGTGGACAACCTCTTTAAAGTGTGGGGCATTTGGGGAAAAAATTAAAGGGGTTGTCCAGGCATAATTTTCTATGGTTTATCGTCAGAATAGGCTATAAATGCCTGATCTGTAGGGGCCCGACACCCAGGCCTCAGACCGATCAGCTGTATGGAGCCACTTCTGGTACCAGTCCTGTACACAATACAGGGCCAGAAGCAGAAAGCTCTGTCCACTGTATATCAGCCGGCACCTTCTCTGCATCTCGGCACTTATTGAAGTCAGTGGGAGCTGAGCTGCAGTGAATCTGCCAGGCAACTATACAGTGGATGAAGCTTTCTGCTCCCAGTCCTGTGTCGTGTACAAAACGAGCGCGGAAATGGAAACCTCTGTGGAGTTTCTGCAAAAAGCGCTGCAGGAAAAACTGATGTGTCGGCGCCGGGGGTTTTCCCGCAGCGTTTTTTTGCTGTGGGACGCTGTGTTAGGCCTTATCCTTATAGTGTGATGTACAGTATATTGAGATGGTAAAGAGGAGCTCTCACCTCCTGGGGCAGGTGCGGTTTAATACACTGCTAGAGAGCTGACAGTGCGATGATTTCAGCGCACTTTCAGCTTTCCCATTCTGTGCCCCCGGTGAGGAGCTATCAGTCCGTAGCTCTTCACTGTCAGAAAGGCGTTTCTGACAGTCAGTCCGGAACGCTCCTTCCTCACAGCAGCACCTATAGCCCTGTACTGTGAGAGCGCTATAGGTGCTCAGCGTCATCGCTGGCTGGTAAGCAACGACCCCTCTCACAGTACAGCGCTATAGACGCTACCGTGAGGAAGGGCGTTCCTGACTGACTGTCATAACGCACTTCTGACGATGAAGATCTACGGTACCGGCACAGAACGTGAAAGCCAATAGTACACTAAATTCAGCGCACTGTTGGCTTTCTAGCGGTGTATTAAACCTCATGTGCCCCAGATGGTGAAAGCTCTTCTTTAAGGATTAGGCGCAACAGCGAGATGCAGCTAAAAAAACATTGTGGGAAAAAATTGCAGTGAATCCCAATATATTTTTTTCCACAGTGTTTTTCATTGAGCTTTTGTCCCCAGCACTCCGTTGTCCCCGCCTGTGTCTGTTAGATACAGGATTTCCAGAAATGAGACCTAATTGGTTTCAGAGGTGCAGGACTCCCAGCATGGAGGCACCGGCGCGAGACTGAATGGACACTGGCAGCGGACAACGGAACAACAGGAACAGGTGAAGGTGCTTTTTATTTATTTTTTTATTTTACACCTCCCTCCCAGCACAAGGGTCGCTCCAATTCCTGGACAAATCTTTAAAGGGTTTATCCATCTTTGTAATATTGATGGTCTGTCCTTGGGATAGACCAGGGGTAGGGAACCTTTGGCTCTCCAGCTGCTGTGAAACTACAACTCCCAGCATGCTCCATTCACTTCCATGGGAGTTCCCAGAACAGCAGAGCCAATATGCATGCTGGGAGTTGTAGTTTTGCAACAGCTGGAGAGCCGTACGTTCCTTACCACTGGGATAGACCATCAATATTACATCTGTGATGACACAACAGCCAGGACCTCTGCAGATCAGCTGTTCCAGGACAGCGCGGCTATAGGTAATGGTAACATTTCTAGGAGCCACGCTGTTCACTTTCCATACAGTATGTAGCAATAGGTTTAGGTAGTGCAGTGTTGCACATTGTATGGCAGGTGAACAGCATGGCTCCTGATATGTTATTACCTTCAACCGCCCTGTCTTGGTATCGCTGGTTTGCAGGGATCCTGATGGTGGGCCCCTAGAAATAATTCCACTGGTGGGCCCTAGACAACCCAGTCCGACACTGATCACGCCTGTCCATGTGGGGTCGTTGGCCTCGTCGTCCACCAACTCCTCTTCCAATTGCGCACTGTCCCCTTACTGCAAACCGCACATAACCACAGCTTGCCCTGATGGCAACTATGTTTCATCATCCCCACTGAGGTCCAGAAATGTCGGTGGCGGGTTCACAACCACAAAATTGGAAGGAAATGGCGGAAGCTGCAGTATTTCTAACACCTGTTCCTGGTGCTCGGGCCTGGTCTGTGTTGTACCCTGCACCCTGCTTAAAGCAGCTTCCATATCCGGAATTGTGATGAGCGCATGCTAATGTTTCATGTCCAGTGGAAAGGATAGGAGCTGACTTTGATGAACTCTTGGGTTTTGGAGATGGAACTCCATCAAATGTCTCTGCAGCTCACACACCCTGCTCAACATATGGTATCTAGGGTTTCAGAGTGTGGGGACGTTGCACAACAGCCGGTGTTCAGGCAGATGGAGGCGTTGCTGGAGTGTTTTGAGGCTAGCAGCGGCTCCTGTAAACTTGCGAAAGTGGGCGCACAAGCGCCGCATTTTCACCAGTAGCTTGTGTACATTTGGGTATATTTTCAAAAAACGTTGCACCACTAAATTAGACGTGGGCCAAGCATGGAACATGTTGGAGGCTGGCAAGCTCCAGAGCCGCTACCAGGTTCCTGCCGTTATCACACATGACAAAAATGCCTGGCCCCAGGTGCAGCAGGGAAAAACACATTGCCATCTCAGCCAGGATGGCATCCCTGACCTCGGAGGCAGTGTGCTGTCTGTCCCCCAAGCTGATGAGCTTCAGCGCGGCCTGCTGACATCTCCCCACGCCAGTAGCTGGGGTCGATTCAACGGCGGAGGAGGAGGAGGAGGGTGGTGTTTCAGCACTCCTGCCAGGAATATTGGGCGGGGAGACAAGGCAGGCCACCACAGTTTGCAACCCGGTCTCAGCCTCAACTACATTCAGACAGCGTGCCATGATTGAGATGTAGCGTCCCTGGCCGCATGCACTTGTCCACGCGTTGGTGGTCATGTGGAAATTTGTGCAACTTAATGCATAACTTAGGGCCCGCCTGATGTTACGGGACACATGCTGGTGCAAGGCTCAACTAACCCCAAGGGCAAAAAAAACACTGCTGGTACAAGGCTCAACTAATCCCAAGGGCAAAAAACACTGCTGGTACAAGGCTCAACTAATCCCAAGGGCAAAAAACACTGCTGGTGCATGACTCAACTCATCCAAAGGGCCAAAAACTAAATCTCTGCTGGTTAAAGGCTCAAATCACCCAAAGGGCCTAACATTCTGCTGATGCAAGGCTCAACTCAATTAAAGGTGCAACATTTAGATGGCTTCTTTCCAAACCGAGGGTGATTCCTTTCGGTAAGATGTGATGGCCGTTTCCAGCCCTGATTATCCTGGTTGATCTTGTTCAGTAATGAGGCACGCTCAGCATGAGGATCTTGTACGTTAGGTTGTCCATGCCCACTAATATGCATGAAGACTCGATCACAATAAATGTCCTTATTTTTCTCCAATTCAATCTCTGAATGAACTGCTCTGAGAGACGTCCTAGGCACTGCTGCAATGGCTATCACTGGCTTTTACTGTTCTGATTCCAAAGAATCTTGTGTCTTACTTGAAGAAGAGACAATCTTAGTCTGACTGCTGGTTGCTTGTGCTGCAGCATTTGGAGTTGGGTCTGTCAGCCTTGTGATGAAATCCTCATTCTGGATCCCATTACTTTCAACAGGCTCTAAAGTCTTTTGACACTTTGAATTTTGTTCAGTTCCAAAGGACTCTGTGTTTAGATTTGGCTCAGTCGCAGCTCCAGGACAGGCCTTGAAAGGCAAGGTTTCCTTTAGTGGCTCCATCTCAGCAGGATGATTATGATGATGATGATGATGATGATGATGATGAAGCTTTGTTAAATCTGGTGTCGGAAGGGAAAGTGGTTTCTGATGTACATGTAAAGTACTGGAGCATGTTGTTTGGACTATTAACACCTGATCAGAACCCTGTAGAGGTAATGTAGAGTCCCATATTAGAGGACCATTACCGCTAGTAGTGGTTTCAGCCAATTCTCCCCCTTTGCGGTCCTCTAAATAAAAGTTACCCCCAGGACTTGATGCCAAAATGTTATCAATTTCCCAATCACAATCAAGGTCAGTGTCTGGGTCCTCAGTCCAATCCATTGCATCAATCCAACACAATGAGAGTGATGGTTCTGGAACCACTGTTTTAGGGGATAAGAAATTTAAAGGAGCTAACACTCTGCTGATGCAAGGCTCAACTCACCCAAAGGGCCAAAAACACTGCAGGTAGAGGCTGAATTCACCTGAAGGGCCTCAATCTCTGCTGGGAGTGCAGCTTAAGGTCCTGTAACTTTGTTTGAAAGGGCTCACGTTAGGGGCTAGAAAACTGAATTTTGGAAGGTCTTACCACATCACACACACACACACACACACACACTGACAGTTCAGGGTGGGAACTGATGGATTTCCCATTGTCTATTCCATCTGTGGTTGTCATGGGCACTGTGATTTAAAGGGGTGCTTGTTACTGTTTGTTGAGCTTAAATTGGGGTTTGTGTCCATCCATTTGGGGGAGTAAAGAAGGTTTCCAGGTATTTTCCCAATTTGATAGAGTTTTTTTTTGAGTGTGTAAAGTGTGTAGTTGTTAGGCTGTGATGTTGGGGTAATAGAGGGTCTTTGGTGTGTTAGATGCCCCCAGACATGCTTCCCCTGCTGTCCCAGTTACATTGCAGAGGTGTTGGCATCATTTCCTGGGGTGTCATAGTGGACTTGGTGACTCTCCTAAGTTGAATGGTGGGATCCCCTGAAACGAAGCATTTTCTCCCATAGACTTTAATGGGGTTCGATATTCGTTCAAATAGTCTAATATTGAGCAGCTACTCGAAACGAATAACAAATATTTTACTGTTCACTCATCTCTAATAATAACAACAACACTGCACAACAATGATTTTGCTGCTGAGAGAAAAACATGTGATTTATACAAAAATGAGTGGCCAATTCCAAATATGAACACTGTATTTGCCTGACACATCTAGATTTTAAGTTATACATTGTAAGCCTATTCTATTATAGTATTAATGCATTATATATAGGAAATATTCCAATAGACATCCCCAGACCTGTCCGGCACCAAAACTTCACACTTTGGTCATCCATACACCAAGTTAGCTGCGTACTATGCAATGGAAAGCGATGTCTGTGTCTGCAATGATGTAAATGGTCTTATTATGGAGTTAGATGGTCACATGTTCCTGATAAATGGAGGCTAAATGGAAATGATCAAATACTCAGAACATAAATGGACAATTTGTGGTGACCTGACAGTGGTAGCGCTGCTGCTTGGCCTACAGTTCGGGTACTCAGAGCAGAGGTGTTCCTTGTGTCTGTGGAACAGTCGTGATGACAACAATCATTACAAAATGACCCAGCGGCCTCTCAGACTCGAGCACACAGTTGGTCAGTACAATGTACAACACAAATCTCTGCTCCATCCACTACATGTTTATCTTCCACCACTTCACATTAAACTTAGTTTAATGACAAATGTTGGATTTGCACTTGATGGAGATGGAAATGGTTTCCAGTATATGAAGGAGAAGTTCAGCGCACTGAAAACTGAGGCTAAAATAAAGGGCGGAATTTTTATTGGCCCCGAAATCAACAAACTAATGTGATGACATATTCAGAACAACACTCAGCCCTCCGGACCTCGCAGCTTGGGGTGTATTTGTGCTCGTAGTGCAGAACTTCCTTGGGAACAGACGAGCTGCAAACTCTGCTGAATTAGTAGACACCAGGCTTACAGCATATGGACAACTCGGCTGCCGAATGTCATTGGAAATACATTTCTTACATTCCCATCTTGACTTTTTCCCACCCAATTTGGGACACGAAAGTGACGAACATGGAGAGCGGTTCCATAAAGATATTTCTACAATGGAGAACAGATATCAAGGCCGCTGGAATCCCAACATGATGGGGGACGACTGCTGGTTTTTACAATGGGAAAATATGACCATTCACAAACATAAAAGCAGATGCCTGAAGCACTTCTAACAGTCCCGGGCCTTGCTCAAGTAAGACTTTCAAACTGAAAAACGATACTTTTTAAAAATGTGTTATTCCATTTTCATACACTATTTGCTGGGAAAACTTTGATGTAGATCAGGAAATTGTTGGAGTAAAACTCGTTCTGTTCAAAATTATTCAATGCTTTTCAAGTGCTTAATTCATTTAGGTATACTTAAATTTCCTGATGTGTTACACAATTCTGACTTCGGATTTGGAATCCGCACACTCTATATAGTATAGAACAAGTGGTGTTTGCCCCATAGCAGATATGGTGTGCGTGGTGTAATAATAATAATAATAATAATAATAATTAGAGATGAGCGAGTAGGTATTCGAAATACTCATACTCGATCGAGTACCACTCGCTATTCAAATGTAAAAATTTGATGCAGAACCAGCGTTGATTGGCCGAATACTATACAGTCGACCAATCAACGCTGGTTCTTCTCCTACCTTTAGAAGTCTTCTCCGTGCAGCATCCCCGCGGCGTCTTCCAGCTCTGAATTCACTCTGCCAGGCATCGGGTATGGGAAGAGCTGACTGCGCATGCCTGCACTACAAGAAAATGGCCGCTTTGACTGTAAGCGGCCATTTTCTTGTAGTGCGGGCATGCGCAGCCGGCTCTGCCCATGCCTGATGCCTGGCAGAGTGAATTCATTGCCGAATGATGACACGGGGATGGAGAAGACTTCTCAGAGAATCCAGCCCGACCCTCACTCGTGGACTTGGTAAGTTCAGTTTGATCGAATGTTGCCTACCCCTGAAACGATCATTTTCCCCCCTAAAGTATTATAGGATTCGATATTCGATTCGAGTAGTCGAATATTGAGGGGCTACTCAAAACGAATATCGAATCTCGAGTATTTAACTACTCGCTCATCTCTAATAATGATATAATTTTCGTGAGCATTTTACTGTATTATTTTGACCAAATATTGAACCCCATAAAAAAAAAAAAAAAATCAACGAAGACAAACAGGGGAATATTCACCTCACATGTAATTCCCTCTTGTCTTATTGTTGTGTCTGAAATTGTGTCATTATAATTGACCTCCTGGGCTTATCACACCTATATAATCTCCTGTTTTTACTCCTTGATCTGTTCGGCTCTTCATGCTGGTGAAGATTGCAGATAACTGGAGTTCCCCTCAGAAGGAGCCTCCACCAGTCCTTCTGCAGCCCAAGCCATGTAACCACCACCCAGCTCTCCGCACCTCCATGTGTCGGGTCCTCTGATATCACATATTCTAGAAGGATCTGCAGGAGATCTGAAATCTGTAATGATAATCTCTAGAAATGTTCCTCTACTGACAAGGATGATTTATATCCAAACTCATTCTTGAAAACTTTAATGCAAACTGAACAAATGGAAAAAGGAAAATCAAATGTATCTTTTTTTTTTCCATTCTTCTATTCCTGTAGTAAATGTTACTGTTATCCGGCCTTCACCTCTTCACCAAATCACATCTCCCTCTATACGTAACACAAGCTGATCCACAATGTCATCTTTTTCAGTAATCCCATAAACATGAATTTTTCTAGACTGGTGATCGATGTTGAGCGTAGACGCGTCCGAAGATTTTTTGTGTATTATCTACACTAGTGTTCTTATAGTCCTAAGGACATGAGGGGTCATATAAGATAAAGTTGTCCTACCATAAACATCTTCTATCTCAGGTAAGTTCACATAAAACCCTCTTAAATCACTTTGTAACCTTGAATAATAAAGAATGTGTTAAATCTGACCCTACACCCCCAATAGATCTACAGACAGGCTTTACAGTATATGAATTCTGGAAAATTTTCTGCACAAATTTGCACAAATTTGAGCTGAAACTTCAACAAATTTCCACATAAGTCATATAAAAGGATAAAGAGAACCAAATCAAATGATTGCCAATAGATCCAGCCATGATTTCCATATTGTTGCCGAATTATCTTCTTGTGCATGTAGTGTCTCTCCTGGATAATCTGGCCACAGGGAGGAAATCATGGCTGGGTTTCTGACCACAGAAGGTTCCTACATTCATGGTCGTATCCATGAGTAACTGATCAAGACAATCAACTGTCAACACTAAACTTATTAAAGAAAATCTTTAAACAGCACCGAGCTTCTCAGATGGTTTGAGGCTTTGAAGCTGGAATTCTATTTTGGTCTCATTCATCCAAAAACATTGTCCCAATAGTCTTCTGACTTTTATTGTCTCTCAAACTGTGGATGGGCAGCAAAGTTCTTCATGGAGAGCCGTGATTCCTCTTGAAATCTTGACATCTTGATTCTCATTTAAAGAAAAACCTTTAAATTTTCTGAATATTTTAATACTCATTCTTGACATGATCTTTGTAGATTTACAACTCCGGTAATGATGGTCTTGAATTACTTAAATTTGTATATGTAGCAGGGTAGGTGTAATAACCAAGAATGGCCGGGCTCCTCAGGGCCCCATAATTGAGCAGACTAATGTGAATGTTCCTTGGTGTAGTATTGGGGTAAAATGTGAGTTGTAAGCGTTAGGCTGCCTGAGTGTACTAGGCAACGTCCACTCAGTATCCACTGAGTATTTCGAATACCGTAGTATTCGATCGAATACCTACTCGATCGAATACTACTCGCTCATCTCTATACCCTATTACTGTCCCACAAGAACAGCTTTAGAGAGCACCTTCAGCTTTCTAGGTTAGTTCATCCTCAAAGAGAAAGCCTATATTTCTAACTCTCCAACTCAACTGCATAAAGGGAGAAAACCCGGTATCCATGGCCAAACTGTACCCTGCATTTTCTTAAAAATGACTGAGCAAAGTACTAGGGTTCACCCTCTATTCGCCATGGTGGAAAGGGACAAAAGGCTAGTGGAGGTTGTAACGCACATAAGTCACTTCTGTCCATGTTCGTAGACTGTCCAAAGTGAGGACAGTGATTCCTAAAAAACCATCGCCATCACGTTGTGATTGGAAGATAGAGCTAAGTAAACTGAGTTGTGAACATCATCTATTCGACTGTCTCTGTGTCTCCTGTGTCACGTCTTCACCCAACACCAAGGGCACCATGAAACACCACCAGCCAGGTGATTCAAAGCAGGGACCATCCTGGGAAACCTCTATCACCCTGGTGCAACCCCCTCAAAATAATGAATTATGTCATCCTGTAAGAAGATTTGGCTCCAAGTCAACTATGACACAAAGAAGGAATGACTTCCATCTTGAACTTCCTCCCTGGTGCCATCTAGTCACCCTTCTAGGGTATAGAATTTGTTCAATGTATAATTGTAAATTTTTGCTTTTTTCCCCCTCTTCTCCGCAGAGTCCCCATTATTATAAGGCAGCCCTAAAGAAAACTAGAGCATGACTACAAAGAACCGGACCATCGCCACTGAATTCATTCTTCTTGGATTTACAACCAATCTATGTATAAATATAGTCCTATTTGTCCTGTTTTTGGCCATCTATATTGTATCCCTTACTGGGAATTGTCTTATCATGTCGCTTACAGTGATTACTCCTCAGTTACATAGACCAATGTACTTTTTTCTCTGTATTTTAGCTTTTCTGGATTTATGTACATCAACCTCTGTGGTGCCCAGACTTCTTGCCGATGTCCTCTCCACTCGGAGGACCATATCATATATGGCTTGTGCTCTTCAATTCTACACTGTATATATTACGTCAGGAACTGAATATCTTCTCCTTGCCCTCATGTCCTATGACCGCTATGCTGCCATCTGCCGCCCTCTCCATTATCCAGTTCTCATGAGCTGGAGAACTTGTTATTGTCTAACATCCTCGATGTATCTAGTAAGTTTTATGATCATCATTGTTCCAAATGCATCCATGCCATTTGACTTATGTTACCCAAACCAGATCAACCATTTCATGTGTGAAGGTGTCACTATCATGCAGTTGGCTTGTGATGATATTTCCGTAAATCATGTTCTGACATTGGTGGTTTGTTTTTCAGTTGTTTTTCTCCCTTTTGTATTTATTATTGCTTCTTATACCTGCATTATATCCTCTGTACTGAAGATTCCCTCAACGGGAAGGTCTAAGGCCTTCTCCACGTGTAGTTCCCATATTACTGTGGTGGTCTTAGCTTACGGAAGTGGAATTATCATGTACTTCAGTCCATCCTCTCAGTACTCCACGAAGTATGGAAAATACTTATCATTGTTTTCTATTATTTTCTGTCCAGCCATAAACCCTCTAATTTATACGTTAAATAATAAAGATGTTAAAGATACAATGAGAAAAATGCTTTTAAAAGATACTACAGGGTTAGGCAGGGAGGTATGGATGATTTGACGTAACCTTTCAATGTTTTATGGGGTCCAAACTGTTCGGTCACCTCCTCGTGCAGTTCCGGATCTCAAAGAACCTGTTCGTTGAAAGTGATTCACCCACTTCATTATCATGTCAAACTTCGGAACACGACCATAATGGACAACGTTGAAATGAAATCCGGACACCTCTCTGTGTTTGAATCACAAAATGGCCCATTTCAATAAAGGTGTTTACGCGAACACACAACGCTCTATCGACCACGTCTCCATTGCTACTGAAATGGCGGCTCCTGACGAGCAGATACCCCCACTCTTTATCCGCCAATGTTATACCCACCTTGCCTGGCGTTCAAATCATCCATACCTCCCTATAATAAGATAATTAACATTTATTGCAAAGCGAGTTCATTTACAAATTTTTGAAATTGTTTGGGTTCAAGAAAATGTAACAATTTTTATAACCAGCTAAAATAAGGACTGCCACGAGAAAGAAATGGCAAAAGGGGTCAAATGACGTCAAACACCATGTAAGTAGACCTAGAATGCATCACAAGAAGCCCTCATAACATGGGGCGGCCAATCACAAGGGACTAAAGATCAATGATGACTATCAGAGAAGCACTTTAGTTGGTGGATTAGCCTGGCAGTGAAGTCAACTGTCGGACCTAGTTCACACCAGTGCAACCTGCAGTTCAGAGCCCAATGGGCTCCGCAGGATATTAGTTTAAGTTTTTCTAATATATCCTGCTGACCGTAACTGTATCTTAGAGCCAGAGCCCCGCTGCAAAATGGAATCATGTAAGCAATTTGCAAAGCTTGTGATCAGTCTGAACACATGCCTGACAGCGGTGGAACAACACTTGCAGCAATCTCCACCAGCTGCCCCAGCTGATTTTTCTGCCCTATCTCAAGGGTTAGTTCAGGCTATGGCTCAGCTGTTGGGTGTCCTGCCGACCCCTGCAGCGTCACTGTGTCCAATCTTGTGGATCAGTACGCGGGTAAGCCGCAGGGATGTTGGGGATCCACCAGTGTGACACGTACATACAGTCCTATGAAAAGGTTTTTCATAGGACTGTAGAAGCCTTTCCCAGTCTCTTCCCAGATGAGAAGTCTAAGGTGGCCTTTGTGGTTTCCTTGCTCACTGGGAGAGCATTGGCCTGGGTCACCCCATTAAAAGAACGGGGCGGGGCGGAGTTGGCTACACTAGCTTCACTGTCTGAAGCACTACGCTTGGTGTACGCCAGTGCACCAGTCCACCTATGCCTCCCAGCTCTTATGCTTAAGGCAAGGCCAGAGCTCGGTAGCGGACTTTGCTATCGAGTTTCAGACCTTGGCATCTGAGCTGGATTGGCCAGACAGGGTACTGGTGGCAATTTTGGGGGGAATTTGTCCTCACTTATAAAGGACGAACTAGCAAGCCGGGAACCCTCTATCTCACTCTCTGCCCTTATAAATTAGGCGACTCGTGTGGATACACAGTTGTCTGATAGGAGAGTGGAGCGGAGGCTCGAGCATAATCTCCTGTCACAGAGGGGGGTCATAAAATCTACCTCTGCCTCGCCTGTTGAGGAGTCCACAGAACCTATGGACACATCCCGTGCTTCCACTCCTGGTGGCAGCAGGAGTAGGAAAATCAGGGGGGTGATTTGTTACCGTTGCAACAGGCCAGGGCATTGGAACCTGAAAAACAGAGAGTCTGTCTGCTTAAAAAATGGTTACCCATAGACAACTATGGACCCCATAGACTATAATGGGGTCTTCGGAGTGTCCTTCAGGTTTCTGTCAATTTTATACTGAAACCGGAGGAGAGAACAGTTCGCCTTGTAGGAATCTACTGCAAAGTCTCCTACGGAGACTCCAGTTCTGATATGAACCTACTGTAGCCTTAAAGGGGTTGTACCATTGACAACAATAATCCTCTATTCATAGGATAAAGGATATGTGACCTATTGCTGAAGGTCTCCTAGTAAACAAGGGAATGGAGGACCCCATTCCCTATTCTGTGGATAACTGGCATTAATGGCACATCTCCTTAAGTAAAACTCTGAGGTCAACATAAATCCGGCATTATACTGTGACTAGAGATGAGCGAACAGTGTTCTATCGAACTCATGTTCGATCGGATATTAGGCTGTTCGGCATGTTCGAATCGAATCGAACACCGCGTGGTAAAGTGCGCTATTACTCGATTCCCCTCCCACCTTCCCTGGCGCCTTTTTTGCTCCAATAACAGCGCAGGGTAGGTGGGACAGGAACTACGACACCGGTGACGTTGAAAAAAGTAGGCAAAACCCATTGGCTGCCGAAAACATGTGACCTCTAATTTAAAAGAACAGCGACGCCCAGCTTCGCGTCATTCTGAGCTTGCAATTCACCGAGGACGGAGGTTTCCGTCCAGCTAGCTAGGGCTTAGATTCTGGGTAGGCAGGGACAGGCTAGGATAGGAAGGAGAAGACAACCAACAGCTCTTATAAGAGCTAAATTCCAGGGAGAAGCTTGTCAGTGTAACGTGGCACTGACGGGCTCAATCGCCGCAACCCAGCTTTCCCAGGATCCTGAATGGAATACACTGTCAGTGTATTCCCGTATACCCGATATATACCCCGATACCCGTTCCAACGGTGTGCCCCCCCACCTTCACCCCAGAAATACCCTGCAAGTCCCCTAGCAATAGAATTGGGGCTATATACACCCACAATTTTTACTACTGGTATACAGTGCCATTGTCTGACTGGGAATTCAAAGAATATATTGGGAATACAAATACCCTCATTTCTTGCTACTGCCATATAGTGCCAGTGTCTGACTGGGAATTCAAAGAATATATTGGGGTTACGTGCACCCACAATTTTTACTACTGGTATACAGTGCCATTGTCTGACTGGGAATTCAAAGAATATATTGGGGTTACGTGCACCCACAATTTTTACTACTGGTATACAGTGCCATTGTCTGACTGGGAATTCAAAGAGTATATTGGGAATACAAATACCCTCATTTCTTGCTACTGCCATATAGTGCCAGTTTCTGACTGGTAATTCAAAGAATATATTGGGGTTACGTGCACCCACAATTTTTACTACTGGTATACAGTGCCATTGTCTGACTGGGAATTCAAAGAATATATTGGGAATACAAATACCCTCATTTCTTGCTACTGCCATATAGTGCCATTGTCTGACTGGGAATTCAAAGAGTATATTGGGGTTACGTGCACCCACAATTTTTACTACTGGTATACAGTGCCATTGTCTGACTGGGAATTCAAAGAATATATTGGGGTTACGTGCACCCACAATTTTTACTACTGGTATACAGTGCCATTGTCTGACTGGGAATTCAAAGAATATATTGGGGTTACGTGCACCCACAATTTTTACTACTGGTATACAGTGCCATTGTCTGACTGGGAATTCAAAGAATATATTGGGGTTACGTGCACCCACAATTTTTACTACTGGTATACAGTGCCATTGTCTGACTGGGAATTCAAAGAGTATATTGGGAATACAAATACCCTCATTTCTTGCTACTGCCATATAGTGCCAGTGTCTGACTGGTAATTCAAAGAATATATTAGGGTTACGTGCACCCACAATTTTTACTACTGGTATACAGTGCCATTGTCTGACTGGGAATTCAAAGAATATATTGGGGTTATAAATACCCTCATTTCTTGCTACTGCCATATAGTGCCAGTTTCTGACTGGTAATTCAAAGAATATATTGGGGTTACGTGCACCCACAATTTTTACTACTGGTATACAGTGCCATTGTCTGACTGGGAATTCAAAGAGTATATTGGGAATACAAATACCCTCATTTCTTGCTACTGCCATATAGTGCCAGTGTCTGACTGGTAATTCAAAGAATATATTGGGGTTACGTGCACCCACAATTTTTACTACTGGTATACAGTGCCATTGTCTGACTGGGAATTCAAAGAGTATATTGGGAATACAAATACCCTCATTTCTTGCTACTGCCATATAGTGCCAGTTTCTGACTGGTAATTCAAAGAATATATTGGGGTTACGTGCACCCACAATTTTTACTACTGGTATACAGTGCCATTGTCTGACTGGGAATTCAAAGAGTATATTGGGAATACAAATACCCTCATTTCTTGCTACTGCCATATAGTGCCAGTTTCTGACTGGTAATTCAAAGAATATATTGGGGTTACGTGCACCCACAATTTTTACTACTGGTATACAGTGCCATTGTCTGACTGGGAATTCAAAGAGTATATTGGGAATACAAATACCCTCATTTCTTGCTACTGCCATATAGTGCCAGTTTCTGACTGGGAATTCAAAGAATATATTGGGGTTACGTGCACCCACAATTTTTACTACTGGTATACAGTGCCAATTTCTAACTAGGAATTCAAAATGCGCAAGGCTCCCGGAAAGGGACGTGGACGAGGCCGTGGGCGAGGTCGGGGGAATGGTTCTGGGGAGCAAGGTAGCAGTGAAGCCACAGGGCGTCCCGTGCCTACTCCTGTGGGGCAGCAAGCATTGCGCCACTCCACAGTGCCAGGGTTGCTTGCCACATTAACTAAACTGCAGGGTACAAACCTTAGTAGGCCCGAGAACCAGGAACAGGTCTTGCAATGGCTGTCAGAGAACGCTTACAGCACATTGTCCAGCAGCCAGTCAGACTCTGCCTCCTCTCCTCCTATTACCCAACAGTCTTGTCTTCCTTCCTCCCAAAATTCCGAAGCTTTACAGAACAATAACCCAAACTGTCCCTGCTCCCCAGAGCTGTTCTCCGCTCCTTTCATTGTCCCTCAACCTGCCTCTCCACGTCACGATTCCACGAACCTAACAGAGGAGCATCTGTGTCCAGATGCTCAAACACTAGAGTCTCCTCCATCTCCGTTCGATTTGGTGGTGGATGACCAGCAACCCACCCTCATCGACGATGATGTGACGCAGTTGCCGTCAGGGCATCCAGTTGACCGGCGCATTGTGCGGGAGGAGGAGATGAGACAGGAGTTGGAAGAGGAAGTGGTGGATGATGAGGACACTGACCCGACCTGGACAGGGGGGATGTCAAGCGGGGAAAGTAGTGTGGATGTTGAGGCAGGTGCAGCACCAAAAAGGGTAGCTAGAGGCAGAGGCAGAGGTCAGCAGCTTAGGCGAAGCCAGGCCACACCCGGAATCTCCCAAGATGTTCCAGTTCGTACCCAGCCCCGAAAAACTCCCACCTCGAGGGCACGTTTCTCGAAGGTGTGGAGTTTTTTCAAGGAATGCGCCGAGGACAGATATAGTGTTGTCTGCACAATTTGCCTCTCGAAATTGATTAGGGGCTCTGAGAAGAGCAACCTGTCCACCACTTCAATGCGCCGTCATTTGGAATCCAAGCACTGGAATCAGTGGCAGGCAGCAACGGCAGGACAAAGGCCGCCTGCCGTTCACGCCACTGCCACTGCCTCTGCCACTGCCTCTGCCACTGCCACTGCTGACTGTGCTGGCGATGCACTCCAGAGGACGAGCCAGGACACCACTTCATCTGCCTCCGCCACTTTGTTGACTTCTACCTCATCCTCCCCTGGTCCTGTCTTATCTCCTTCTCCTGCACCATCAAAGGCACCATCAGGCGTTTCTTTACAACAACCCACCATCTCTCAGACATTGGAGCGGCGGCAGAAATACACTGCTAACCACCCACACGCGCAAGCCTTGAACGCCAACATCGCTAAACTGCTGGCCCAGGAGATGTTGGCGTTCCGGCTTGTTGAAACTCCCGCCTTCCTGGACCTGATGGCAACTGCGGCACCTCGCTATGCCGTCCCTAGCCGTCACTACTTCTCCCGGTGTGCCGTCCCCGCCTTGCACCAGCACGTGTCACTCAACATCAGGCGGGCCCTTAGTTCCGCGCTTTGCACAAAGGTCCACTTGACCACCGACGCGTGGACAAGTGCATGCGGACAGGGACGCTACATTTCACTGACGGCACACTGGGTGAATGTAGTTGAGGCTGGGACTGCTTCCCAAACTGGCCCGGTGTACCTCGTCTCCCCGCCTAACATTCCTGGCAGGGACACGAGAAGAACACCCCCCTCCTCCTCCTCCTCTACCGCCTCCTCCTCCGCCACCGCCTCCTCCTCCGCCACCGCCTCCTCCTCCGCTGTTAGATTGACCCCAGCTACGAGTTGGAAACGTTGCAGCACTGGCGTTGGTAGACGTCAGCAGGCTGTGCTGAAGCTGATCAGCTTGGGGGACAGACAGCACACTGCCTCCGAGGTGAGGGATGCCCTCCTCGATGAGACGGCAATATGGTTTGAGCCGCTGCACCTGGGCCCAGGCATGGTCGTTTGTGATAACGGCCGGAACCTGGTAGCAGCTCTGGAGCTTGCCGGACTCCAACATGTTCCATGCCTGGCCCACGTCTTCAACCTAGTGGTGCAACGTTTCCTAAAGAGCTACCCCAATGTTCCAGAGCTACTGGTGAAAGTGCGGCGCATGTGCGCCCACTTTCGCAAGTCGACAGTAGCCGCTGCTAGCTTAAAATCTCTCCAGCAACGCCTGCATGTGCCACAACACCGGCTTTTGTGCGACGTCCCCACACGCTGGAACTCAACGTTTCAGATGTTGAATAGAGTGGTTGAGCAGCAGAGACCTTTGATGGAATACCAGCTACAAAACCCTAGGGTGCCACAAAGTCAGCTGCCTCAGTTTCACATCCATGAGTGGCCATGGATGAGAGACCTTTGTGACATCCTACGGGTCTTTGAGGAGTCCACAAGGAGGGTGAGCTCTGAGGATGCGATGGTGAGCCTTACAATCCCGCTCTTGTGTGTTCTGAGAGAATCCCTGATTGACATCAGGGATAACTCAGATCACACAGAGGAGTTAGGGATAGCATCCGATCCGTCACAGCTGGAGAGTAGGTCCACACATCTGTCCGCTTCACTGCGTTTAATGGAGGAGGAGGAGGAGGAGGAGGAGGAAGAAGAGTTGTCCGATGATGTGATGGTGATACAGGAGGCTTCCGGGCAACTTCGAATCGTCCCATTGTTGCAGCGCGGATGGGTAGACATGGAGGATGAGGAGGAAATGGAGATTGAACTTTCCGGTGGGGCCAGAGGAGTCATGCCAACTAACACTGTGGCAGACATGGCTGAGTTCATGTTGGGGTGCTTTACAACCGACAAGCGTATTGTCAAAATCATGGAGGACAACCAGTACTGGATCTTTGCTATCCTTGACCCCCGGTATAAAAACAACATCTCGTCTTTTATTCCGGTAGAGGGGAGGGCCAATCGCATCAATGCTTGCCACAGGCAATTGGTGCAGAATATGATGGAGATGTTTCCAGCATGTGACAGTGGCGGCAGGGAGGGCAGTTCCTCCAGTAGGCAACCAAGTTCTCACCGGTCCACACAAACGAGGGGCACACTGTCTAAGGTCTGGGACACCTTGATGGCACCCCCTCGCCAAAGTGCCGCCACGGAGGGTCCTAGTGTCACCAGGCGTGAGAAGTATAGGCGCATGTTGCGGGAATACCTTTCCGACCACAGCCCTGTCCTCTCCGACCCCTCTGCGCCCTACACGTATTGGGTGTCGAAGTTGGACCTGTGGCTTGAACTTGCCCTATATGCCTTGGAGGTGCTGTCCTGTCCTGCCGCCAGCGTCCTATCTGAGAGGGTGTTCAGTGCAGCCGGTGGCATCATCACTGACAAGCGCACCCGTCTGTCAGCTGAGAGTGCCGACCGGCTCACTTTGATAAAAATGAACCACCACTGGGTAGAGCCGTCATTTTTGTGCCCACCTGTGTAAAGCACCCCAACATGAAACTCCATGTCTGTACTCAACCTCTCCAATTCCTCCGCATCCTCATACTCATCCACCATAAGCGTTGCACAATTCTGCTAATACTAGGCTCCCTCCACCCTGATTTCCCCCAACTCTGCTGGTTAGAGGCTCCCTCCACCCTGATTTCCACCAACTCTGCTGGTTAGAGGCTCCCTCCACCATGAATTTGCCCAAACTGGGCTGTTTAGAGGCTCCCTCCACCATGAATTTGCCCAAACTGGGCTGTTTAGAGGCTCCCTCCACCATGAATTGGTCCAAACTGGGTTTTTTAGAGGCTCCCTCCACCATGAATTGGTCCAAACTGGGCTGGTTAGAGGCTCCCTCCACCATGAATTTGCCCAAACTGGGCTGTTTAGAGGCTCCCTCCACCATGAATTGGTCCAAACTGGGCTGGTTAGAGGCTCCCTCCACCATTAATTGGTCCAAACTGGGCTGTTTAGAGGCTCCCTCCACCATGAATTTGCCCAAACTGGGCTGTTTAGAGGCTCCCTCCACCATGAATTGGTCCAAACTGGGTTTTTTAGAGGCTCCCTCCACCATGAATTGGTCCAAACTGGGCTGGTTAGAGGCTCCCTCCACCATTAATTGGTCCAAACTGGGGTGGTTAGAGGCTCCCTCCACCATTAATTGGTCCAAACTGGGCTGGTTAGAGGCTCCCTCCACCATTAATTGGTCCAAACTGGGCTGGTTAGAGGCTCCCTCCACCATGAATTGGTCCAAACTGGGTTTTTTAGAGGCTCCCTCCACCATGAATTTGCCCAAACTGGGCTGTTTAGAGGCTCCCTCCACCATGAATTGGTCCAAACTGGGCTGGTTAGAGGCTCCCTCCACCATTAATTGGTCCAAACTGGGCTGGTTAGAGGCTCCCTCCACCATTAATTGGTCCAAACTGGGCTGGTTAGAGGCTCCCTCCACCATGAATTGGTCCAAACTGGGTTTTTTAGAGGCTCCCTCCACCATGAATTTGCCCAAACTGGGCTGTTTAGAGGCTCCCTCCACCATGAATTGGTCCAAACTGGGCTGGTTAGAGGCTCCCTCCACCATTAATTGGTCCAAACTGGGCTGGTTAGAGGCTCCCTCCACCATGAATTGGTCCAAACTGGGCTGGTTAGAGGCTCCCTCCACCATGAATTTGCCCAAACTGGGCTGTTTAGAGGCTCCCTCCACCATGAATTGGTCCAAACTGGGTTTTTTAGAGGCTCCCTCCACCATGAATTGGTCCAAACTGGGCTGGTTAGAGGCTCCCTCCACCATGAATTTCCCAAAACTTGGCTGTTTAGAGGCTCCCTCCACCATGAATTGGTCCAAACTGGGCTGGTTAGAGGCTCCCTCCACCATGAATTTCCCAAAACTTGGCTGTTTAGAGGCTCCCTCCACCATGAATTGGTCCAAACTGGGCTGGTTAGAGGCTCCCTCCACCATTAATTGGTCCAAACTGGGCTGGTTAGAGGCTCCCTCCACCATGAATTGGTCCAAACTGGGGTTTTTAGAGGCTCCCTCCACCATGAATTTGCCCAAACTGGGCTGTTTAGAGGCTCCCTCCACCATGAATTGGTCCAAACTGGGCTGGTTAGAGGCTCCCTCCACCATTAATTGGTCCAAACTGGGCTGGTTAGAGGCTCCCTCCACCATTAATTGGTCCAAACTGGGCTGGTTAGAGGCTCCCTCCACCATGAATTGGTCCAAACTGGGTTTTTTAGAGGCTCCCTCCACCATGAATTTGCCCAAACTGGGCTGGTTAGAGGCTCCCTCCACCATGAATTGGTCCAAACTGGGGTTTTTAGAGGCTCCCTCCACCATGAATTTGCCCAAACTGGGGTGTTTAGAGGCTCCCTCCACCATGAATTTGCCCAAACTCTGCTGGTTAGAGGCTCAATCCACCCTGATTTTCAAAACAAATGTTGGTGCCAACCTCAACTTACTACAAGGGCCAAATTCACTGCTGGTGACAAGCTCTCCTCACTGCAAGTGCCAAATACACATGTTTCAAGGTGTTTTCCTACTGTCAGAGAGGTGGTATTGAGTGTGTAAAGTGTGTAGTTGTTAGGCTGTGATGTTGGGGTAATAGAGGGTCTTTGGTGTGTTAGATGCCCCCAGACATGCTTCCCCTGCTGTCCCAGTGTCATTCCAGAGGTGTTGGCATCATTTCCTGGGGTGTCATAGTGGACTTGGTGACCCTCCAGACACGGATTTGGGTTTCCCCCTTAACGAGTATCTGTTCCCCATAGACTATAATGGGGTTCGAAACCCGTTCGAACACACGAACATTGAGCGGCTGTTCGAATCGAATTTCGAACCTCGAACATTTTAGTGTTCGCTCATCTCTAACTGTGACCTCATCGTTGCTTTAGATTCTCCACATTGGGGATATGTTCAGTGACTCCAACTTAGGTCATATTTATCATGTAGTAACAGAGGAGAGAAATGTGTAATAATTAGAGATGGCCGAACTGGTTTGTAAGTTGATTTTCTTGGTGTTCACCCCCCACAAACCTCTATTATGCTCCGGAGCCCCTTTTATGCCACTTTTTGGCCAGATCCAAGTCTATGAATAAATTATTTTGGCTGGACTTGTTGCAATATTATTTTTTTGATAGAAAATTGAACCCAATAAGAAAAAAAAAATCTAAATAATGATAAACAAGGGAATACGCACCGCACATGTAAATCCCTCTCGTCTTATTGTAGAACCTGAGATTGTATCCGTATAATTGAACCCAAGAGCTTATCACGCTTATAAAACCTCAGGTTTTTTCGCTCCTTGGTCTGCTTGGTTTTTCAAGTCACAGAAATTTCAGATCACCGAAATTCGTCTTAGAAGAACCTGTCATCCAGTTCTGCTACATCTCAAACCATGTAACCATCAGCCAGGACCCCTCTATGCTATGTAATTCTATATCGCAAATTCTACAATTACCTGAAGCTCTTAAACGCAGATTGTAATTTTTAGGAATATTAAGAAAAAGCAACTCTACATCTCTACTGACAATGAGGATTGACATCGCAACTTTAAGGGAAACTGAGCAAAAGCGTAAAATCAATTTTATTAAGAATTTTTTCTCATTCCTCTATTCCTGTAATAAAATATTGTTGTTTTCCTGCCTTCACCTCTTCAGCTCCATTTCCCATATAACAATACTTCTCCTCCTGCTTTAGCACTTAGGACACTGGGACACGGCCATACACATCAGTGTCAGTAATATCACATACATTACAATATACTGTACACTGTCCATTTGTCAAATCATTGAACAATAAAGACACAATAAGAGAATTTGTGCACCCTTTATTATTGAATTGACCATAAAGAACAGGAATAACATATTGTGCTGCACCATATAGTAGAACTTTATGTATCTAATTCTTTACCTAACCCTCAAGCTACATACAGTAACTATGTAACAAGTTCCATTAGCTTGTCGACTTGGCTTTACAGTAACATCTTTTATAGTAATCCTATAAGACCAATATTTTCTAGACTGGTCACTGAATTTGAGAATAGATACGTCCTGAGACAATTCACACATTATAGATGATACCTGATAGTATTGTTACAGTCATAAGGACATGAGGGGTCAGATAAGGTAACGTTGTCCTCCCATTGTCATCTTCTGTGACTATCTCTGGTAAGTTGACACTCAGAGATTACTTTATCTTGAATAGTAAGAAAAATTGAGATATAAAATCACAATATAGTGCCAATGGTTATATAATGTTTGAAAGTTTGTGAACCCTTAGGAATTGTATATAGTTATGCAGAAATGTGTCCTAAAAACAACATCAGATTTTCCTATAATTCCTAAAAGGAAGAAAATGTTTCAAAAATATTAGACTTGGCTATATAATGATAGAAGAAAATGATCCACTATCACATCCCTGTGAGCGTCAGAAGTATGTGAACCTTTAATGTCTGCAGATAATTTAAAGGTAAAATTAGAGTCAGGTGTGTTCTATTAATGAAATGACAATCGTGTAATTGGGCAACCTGTTTTATTGAAAGAGCAGGGATCTATTAAAGTCATAACTTGTGGATGTTTGTGGAAGTGTATCATAGCGCAAACAAAGGAGATTTCCGAGGACCTCAGAGGAAGAGTTCTTGATGCTCAAATGTTGGGAAAAGGATATACTCTTCCTGACTTCTCCTTACACATGCGAGTGTGCTGAATGTAGAGAAGGTAGAAAGCCACTGACACACCTCTACATATCCAAAAGGACAAAGGATCAAGTATGCTGAAATTCAATATGCTGATCCTTATGTCACCCCAGCATCATCTGTCCGGGGTACAATTGTACTCCCCATTAAACTTAAGCTAGTTAACGGAAATTGACTGTTTAGGCTAATGTTACTTTTATGTATACCTTATATATTTGCCTCATTGCTATACAAACCAACTCCACCAACTACCTCAAAGATGGAGGAAAAGATCGAATTCCGATCGGTGATTGAGAAAATTTCATGATCGCGATCAAAATTCCGAACACGATCTTTTTAGGTGGGATCGAGATCGGTGATTATTTCCCACAATGCTTTGCTACTGGCCAAGCACTGTGGGAAAAGCTAACAATGTTAGCCTTCACACTGAGTATACGCTCCACTCATTCTGAGTGGTGTGTATACTCAGTGTGAAGGCTCCGCTGCGGTTCCATAAGAATGAATGGAAGCAGCCGGCACTCAGCCTTAACCCCCTGCGCGCCGGCTGCGTACATTGATTCTAATGGGAGACTAGCTAACATCTCTATTAGCTACTTACCTGCAGAGATGGCTGGTCCGGTGCCCGGTGTTCTCGTTCTTCTTCGTTTTGCTGCCCCCGCCTCCCAGGTTAGTGTTAAAGAGCTAGGAAGAAGGCGGGGCTTGTGGCTTAGGAGAGTGTGGGCAGGTACAGGGAGGGGAGACTTGATGTCTCCCCTCCCAGTACCCGCCCACACTCTCCTAACCCACCCACACTCTCCTAACCTGGGAGGCAGGGGGCAGCGAGGAGAAGAAGAACGAGAACACCGGGCAACAGACCAGCCATCTCTACTTAGTGATTTTAAAAAAATCACTACACAGCGTGGATTTGAACAATTAAAGCGTTCAATTGTTAGATTCCATGCTGTATAGTGAATAGGATTGTTTTTAAAATCCGATCGCCGATTAGTAAAAAAAAATCCCATTGACTTGCATTGGGATCGGAATTGGGATCGAGATCGGGTTCGAATGAAAAATGATCGGAAATCGGATTTCAAAATCGATCCTAAAAAGTCAAGATCGGCTCAACCCTAGCTTTCAATACTGTGCTGATTTTACTGTTTGGTGTTCTCTGCCAGGTCGTGTTGTTGCTTTTGATAGACCTTGAATCCTAACCATAACTCATATCATCTGATTTTTTATTGGTGATATCCCTGGAACTAAAACAGATAGAACTGTGATCTTGGTGTCATGTGGTAGCTGAGAATCTTCTATATCATATGATTCAAGAATCACTTTTGTACAACAAATCACACCAGAATCGCTGTCCAGTTAATAATATAACCCAAGTACATCTGTTTGGATTAATCCTTCAGCTTAGCTTTCCTGAATCACACAGACGTTTCAAATATATACACAGTGATATGTAAGATCTCAGTGTGGGATGTCAAAGAAAGGAATCCAAATTTGGTAATAAAGTCTATCACAATACTTATTTTTGTAACAAACATTGTCACTAGAGATGAGCGAATATTATTCCAAACGGCCATTTTGAATACCACGCTCCCATAGGAATGAATGGGAGTGGCCGGCGCACAGAGGGTTAAGCAGCCGGACGCCGGCTGCGTCCATTCATTCCTATTGAGCAAGGTATTCGAAACGGCCATTTCAAATAGTATTCGCTCATCTCTAATTGTCATTAATATTTATGTCTGTAGTATGAATATGAAACATTTTTGAAAATTTAGTTCCTTTTTCAGGACGAGAGTTGCAAGGTTACACATTGTAGTCACTATATCATCTAATAGCTTATGTTTAGTAATTTTGGAGTATGTGGTGTGGCTTATTGATAGTGTGGTAAACTTACTAGGTGCTTTGTAGTATGAGTCTCATGTCATATGTAGGGTTGAGCAATCGGGCTCGGAAAAGATCGGATCCCGATATGTGATCAAGCAAATTTCACAATCGTGATCGGCTGGAAAATGATCAGAAATCGGATTTTGAAATCTCAAGATCAGCTTAACCCTAAAAGTGACTTTTCCCATAGAGAAGCATTGACTAGGGTTGACTGATCAGGTTGGGTAAAGATCGGATTCCGATCAGCGATCGAGCAAATTTCATGATCAGGATCGGCTGGAAAATGATCGAAAATCAGATTTTAAAATCAATCCTAAAATCTCAACATCGGCTCAACCCTAGTCATATGTGGTTTTCTGCCCTTGTCTGAATCACTAGGGGGAGGTCTTCTATTTTTTTCCTGTTTTTTTTTTTTTTTTTTAAAGACATGAGGCGGAGAATCCACCTAAATTTCTATTACTGAACCAAAAATATTGATCTAAATTTAAGTCTGAAATGTTTTATACACAAAAGAGTTGTTGTGAACCAGCCACCTCCATATGAGAACAACCATCTACTCTAAGCAGGAGAAGATCAAACAGAATAGCTTGTCATCTACAAATGTATAGCTGAAAGTTCTTTTCTACAATTGTTTCCTCTTCTTTGCAGTATCCCCATTACTATAAGACATCTATTAAGGACACTATAGCATGAGCGCAAGGAACCGGACAATCGCCACCGAATTCGTCCTTTTAGGATTTACAACCGATCTACGCGTCAATATTTTTCTATTTGTCCTGTTTTTGGCCATCTATATTGTAACCTTTGCTGGCAATTGTCTTCTCATGTGTCTCATAGTCCTTAACCCTCAGTTACATAGACCAATGTACTTTTTTCTCTGTATTTTGGCAGTTCTGGATTTGTGTACATCCACCGCTGTGGTGCCCAGACTTCTGGCCGATGTCCTCTCCACTCGGAGGTCCATATCATATACGGCTTGTGCTTTTCAATTCTACACTATAATGGTTACAGTAGGGACTGAATGTTTTCTCTTTGCCCTCATGGCCTATGACCGCTATGTTGCCATCTGCCGCCCGCTCCACTATCCGGTGCTCATGAGCTGGAGAACGTGTTATTGTCTAACAGCCTTGGTGTGGGTGGTAACCTTTATTATCATTGTTATTCCAACCATCTCAACGCCAGTAGACCTTTGTTACCCAAATCAGATCAATCATTTCATGTGTGATGCTCTCGCTGTGGTCCAACTGGCTTGTGATGATATTTTCATAAATCAATTTATCATGTCTCTTGTTTGCTTTTCTTCCCTTTTTATACCTTTAGTGGTTATTTTTGCTTCTTATATCTGCATTTTATCCTCTGTACTGAAGATTCCCTCTGCGGGAAGGTCTAAGGCCTTCTCCACGTGCGGCTCTCATGTTACTGTGGTGAGCCTAGCTTATGGCTTTGGAATGGTCACGTACTTCAATCCATCCTCTCAACACGCCACAAAGCATGGGAAATATCTATCAGTGTTTTCTCTTGCTATCTGCCCAGCCATAAACCCTCTCATTTACAGCTTAAATAACAAAGATGTTAAAGATACAATGAGAAACATGTTTCTAAAACCATTACCAAGTAGGAGGATGGAAGATAAGTAATAATATATTCAGTTTCGGTTATGTCTAGTAATGTTAGGAACCTTTCACCAAATCTCCCAACACTTTATATCCTTCAATAGGTTCTGCTCCCCTCATTCTGTCTCCTCAATTCCCAAGCAACTGGTGCTATGAGATACAATACCATTATACTGATGAGGCTCTGTACTATCAGGTGGGTGGGCCCGGGCTGTCTCGTCTATTCAAGGCCCAATGCAGGCAGTAAGGGATCACACACCTGAAATTAACATCAACGATTGCTCAAAAATGGTGGGTGCTAGAGATGGTGGAATCAGCTCGTTAATTGTAAAATATACAATACAAGTGAGCGGCGTAAAAAAACCCAGATCCCATTGACTTGAATGGGTGCTGGCATACGCGCACTCCCCATTAAAATCAATGGGAGGCTTTTTTACTTATTGCTTTCAATGTGATATGCGCATATGCCGACACCTATTCAAGTCAATGGGATCTGTTTTTTTTACGCCGCTCACTCTGAACGAGTTTTACTTTGAGAATGAGAGAGCGTAAACTCTGTGTGCAGGCTCCCTTACTCTGTTTAAGTGGTGACCTATTTTTTACTCACAGCCCACTCTTGATACAGAAAAAGGCAAAACAAATGAATATAATCTGAGCATATAGTATGAGAAATATATTATTTATAGTGTGTAAAGCTGATGATGTAGCTTACAAATGTACCCATACACTTACATACAACTAACATCTACAAACATTGGGGAAACTATAAGTGTCTTATAAGTAGGGTTGAGCGATTGTGTTCGGAAAAGATCGTATTCCGATCGGCGATCGAGAAAATTTCACGATTGCCATCAGAATTCCAAACACGATCGGTGATTTTTCCCACAATGCTTTGCTTAGCCTTTACACTGAGTATACGCTGTATATTCAGTGTGAAGGCTCCGCCGCAGTTCCATAGAAATGAATGGAAGCAGCTGCACACAGCCTTAACCCCCTGCGCGCTGGCTGCCTCCATTCATTCGAATGGAAGGCTAAACGAAATCTCTAGCAGCTACTTACCTCTAGAGATGGCTGCTCCGGTGCCCTCCTTCTTCTTGCCTCGCTGCCACTGCCTCCCAGGTTAGTGTTTAAAGCGCTAGGTGGGCATGGCTTGTGGCTTAGAGTGTGGGCGGGTACAGGGCGGAGAGACGTGACATCTCCCCTCCCAGTACCCGCCCACACTCTCCTAACCTGGCAGGGAGGGGGGCAGCGAAGGAAGAAAAGCAGCGTGGAGCGGCAGCGAGGCAAAGAATGAAGACACAGGCACAGGACCAGCCATCTCTGCAGGAAAGTGGACACCAGGGGGAACTAAGTAGCCAGAGGATTAAAAAAAAATTACTACACAGCGTGGATTCTAACAATTGTTAGATTCCATGCTGTATAGTGAATAGGATTGCTTTTAAAATCCGATCTCCGATTAATAAAAAAATCCCATTGACTTGCATTGGGATCAGAATTGGGATCGAGATCGGGTTCGAATGAAAAATGATCAGAAATCGGATTCTAAAATCGATCCTGAAAAGTCAAGATCGGCTCAACCCTACTTATAAGCGACTGAGATAAGCTAATCTTCATGAAAGGAAAATTTAAAATAATATCAAAGAATAAGAGATATCAAGAGATATATTCTTTGTTCTTTCTTCAAACTTCTGATTATAGAATGTGACATATTTTGCAATATTTATGTTTTTAATACTTATTTCATACAATGTATTAACATACAACCGTTACATGAGAATACTGTATATACATTTAAGTTTAAAAATAATGTATTTTTCCATCTGATTCTGAGCAGAGTCCAACGTTCGGCGACGTTCTACAAAAGCCTCAGCTTAAATTATTCTTGGAGTATTGGTGGTATCTAAAAAGTTGAAAGGTTAGAGAAGTCTGCGAACGGCCAGTTGTTAGAATATGACAAGGCAAATGTTATTGTATCCAAAGTTCTACTATGTGATAGTTGATAGAAGTTTGATTATCAATATTATATTGTATCAATATTTGGCATATAAAGATAAGTATGATACATACATGAATGATATGGTACGCTGTGATATTATACTGTTAGTAAATCACCTAGTTTGGGGAAGTATTAGGGAAAGAAACTTTATCCTGAATCACGAATCTAATAAAGTTTGATATTAAATAAAATTAATAAAAGACTGACAGTTACAAGTAGAAAATGATGTGCCTAAAGAATCAACATGAAGGTATAAAAGCTATAGGATTAAGCTTATGCCAAGGACTGTGTGTGAAAATTATTATTGGACTTTGGAAACTTCGGACGGAGTTATAAAGATTGTTCTTTATCAACGTTCCGGTGGAATCCTATCAACTGCAAAGTGTCAAGGAAAGTTGGTTGGCGAGCATAAAGGGTTATGAATAGAGATGAGCGAGTAGTATTCGGTCAAGTAGGTATTTGATCGAATACTGCGGTATTCGAAATACTCGTACTCGATCGAGTACCACTCGCTGTTCGAATGTAAAAGTTTGATGCAGAACCAGCATTGATTGGCGGAATGCTATACAGTCGACCAATCAAACGCTGGTTCTTCTCCTACCTTTAGAAGTCTTCTCTACCCATATCTCTGCTTTATATTGACATCATCTTTTAATTGTCCTTTAACCCCTTCCCGCCGATGGCATTTTTTGATTTTCGTTTTTCGTTTTTGACTCCCCTCCTTCTAAACCCCATAACTTTTTTATTTCTCCACTCCCAGAGCCATATGAGGTCTTAATTTTTGCGGGACAAATTTTTCTTCATGATGCTGCCATTAATTATTCTGTATAATATACTGGGAAGCTGGAAAAAAAATCAGAATGGGGTGGATTTGAAGAAAAAATGCATTTCTGCGACATTCTTACGAGCTTTGGTTTTACGGCGTTCACTGTGCAGCCAAAATGACATGTCCCCTGTATTCTGTGTTTCGGTACGGTTCCAGGGATACCAAATTTATATGGTTTTATTTACATTTTGACCCCTTAAAGAAAATCCAAAACTGTGTTCAAAAATGTTTTTTCTAAAAGTCGCCATATTCCGACGGCCGTAACTTTTTTATACGTAAGTGTACGGGGATGCATAGGGCGTCTTTTTTTGCGGGGCCGGGTGTACTTTTTAGTTCTACCATTTTCGGGAAATGTTATTGCTTTGATCACTTTTTATTCAAATTTTTATCAGAAAAAACGGCGGTTTGGCACTTTTGACTATTTTTCCCGCTACGGCGTTCACCGAACAGGAAAAATATTTTTATAGATTTGTAGAGCGGGCGATTTCAGACATGGGGATACCTAACATGTATGTGTTTCACAGTATTTAACTACTTTTATATGTGTTCTAGGGAAAAGGGGGTGATTTGAACTTTTAATACTTTTTATATTTTTTTTATATTTTTTTTTACTTTTTTTTTAAAAATTTTTTTTTGCATTTATTAGACCCCCTAGGGGTGTTGAAGCCCAGGGGGTCTGATCACTAATGCAATGCATTACAATGCTAATGCATTGCAATGCATTGCAAAAAATCATCCTTTCTTTTGCAGGCTGCATAGACCAGCTTGCAAAAGAGAGAATTTGCAGACAAGCCTGGGAGCCTTGTAAAGGCTCCCAGCTGTCATGGCAATGTGACGTCGGCCCTGGAGCATGCTCCAGGAGCCGGAGATCGCGGGCAAAATGGCAGCGCCCATGCGCCGCCGGGAAAATGGCGCCTCCGGCGCCTTTGACCATGGCATCGGAGGGGTTAATGCCTCCGATCGGTCTGGGGACCGATCGGAGGCATTAGAGCCAGTTGTCTACTGCTTAAAGCAGTAGACACCCGGCGGCTATGGCGGCCGCCCGGCTCCCGGGCGGTCGCCATAGTTACAGACCCGACATGTGCCGTACTATTACGGCGCATGTCGGGAAGGGGTTAAGGTATTTCCGGACATCATAGAGCTTACAAGTGTAACAGCGATTTTCCAGATTTATAAGAAAATTTCCCAAACTAATTTTTTAGGGACCATTTCAGTTGTGAACGGTATTATAAACGCCTATGTTTTAGAAACCCCCATGAATCACACTGCATCCCTCAAATAATTGAAAACAGCATTTGGGAAGTTTATTAACTCTTTAAGCATTTCACAGAAGTTAAAACAATCTACAGTTTGTTAAACAATTGCTCATGAACATGGCAATACCCCATATGTGGTCGTAATCTGCTGTATGGGTACATGGTGGGGCTTGGAATGGAAGGAGCGCTATTTGGCTTTTGGAAGGCAGATTTTGCTGGAATAGTTTTCAGGTGCCATGTCGCATTTGCAGAGCCCCTAGAATAACAATACAATGGAAACCTTCAAAAGTGACCCCGTTTTGGAAACTTCACCCCTCACAGAACATATCAAGGGATATAAGAATCATTTTGATCCTACAGCTGTTTCACAGATTTTATTGACATTGGGACGTGAAAATGAAAAATTACTCTTTTTTTCAATAAACCATCAATTTAGTCCAAATTTTTTTTTTTATTATTGTTATAAGAGGATAAAGGAGAAAAAGCTTCCCAAGGTTTGTTACACAATTTCTTCTGAACTCAGCAATACCCCATATGTGGTTATAATCTGCTGTATGGGAACATGGTGGGTCTTGAAACGGAAATAGAACAATTTGGTTTTGGAGGGCAGAATTTGCTGGAATAGTTTTCAGGTGCCATGTTGCATTTGCAGAGCCCCTAAAGTATCAATACAATGGAAATCCCCAAAAACTGAACCCATTTTAGAAACTACACCCCTTAAGGAATTTATCAAGGGGTAATATCATTTTGAGCCTAAGAGTGCTTTACAACAATTCATGTACAATGTGAAACTTACATTTTTTTTAAAGAAATATGCCATTTCAGTGCCCAATACGTTGCTCCCACTTTGTGTCATCAGAGACATCCTAAAACTATTTAGTGGGCTATCCTGGGTAGAATGAAGAAAAAAAAAAAAAAATATATATATATATATATATATATATATATATATATATATATACAGTCCTATGAAAAAGTTTGGGCACCCCTATTAATCTTAATCATTTTTAGTTCTAAATATTTTGGTATTTGCAGCAGCCATTTCAGTTTGATATATCTAATAACTGATGGACACAGTAATATTTCAGGATTGAAATGAGGTTTATTGTACTAACAGAAAATGTGCAATATGCATTAAACCAAAATTTGACCGGTGCAAAAGTATGGGCACCTCAACAGAAAAGTGACATTAATATTTAGTAGATCCTCCTTTTGCAAAGATAACAGCCTCTAGTCGCTTCCTGTAGCTTTTAATCAGTTCCTGGATCCTGGATAAAGGTATTTTGGACAAACAATTCAAGTTCAGTTAAGTTAGATGGTCGCCGAGCATGGACAGCCCGCTTCAAATCATCCCACAGATGTTCAATGATATTCAGGTCTGGGGACTGGGATGGCCATTCCAGAACATTGTAATTGTTCCTCTGCATGAATGCCTGAGGATTTGGAGCGGAGTTTTGGATCATTGTCTTGCTGAAATATCCATCCCCGGCGTAACTTCAACTTCGTCACTGATTCTTGAACATTATTCTCAAGAATCTGCTGATACTGAGTGGAATCCATGCGACCCTCAACTTTAACAAGATTCCCGATGCCGGCATTGGCCACACAGCCCCAAAGCATGATAGAACCTCCACCAAATTTTACAGTGGGTAGCATGTGTTTTTCTTGGAATGCTGTTTCTTTTTGGACGCCATGCATAACGCCTTTTTTTATAACCAAACAACTCAATCTTTGTTTCCAAAATGAAGCTGCCTTGTCCAAATGTGCTTTTTCATACCTCAGGCAACTCTATTTGTGGCGTACTTGCAGAAACGGCTTCTTTCTCATCACTCTCCCATACAGCTTCTATTTGTGCAAAGTGCGCTGTATTGTTGACCGATGCACAATGACACCATCTGCAGCAAGATGATGCTGCAGCTCTTTGGAGGTGGTCTGTGGATTGTCCTTGACTGTTCTCACCATTCTTCTTCTCTGCCTTTATGATATTTTTCTTGGCCTGCCACTTCTGGGCTTAACAAGAACTGTCCCTGTGGTCTTCCATTTCCTTACTATGTTCCTCACAGTGGAAACTGACAGGTTAAATCTCTGAGACAACGTTTTGTATCCTTCCCCTGAACAACTATGTTGAACAATCTTTGTTTTCAGATCATTTGAGAGCGGGCTGTCCATGTTCGGCGACCATCAAACTTAACTGAACTTGAATTGTTTTGTAGAAAGAAATGGTCCAAAATACCTTCATCCAGGATCCAGGAACTGATTAAAAGCTACAGGAAGCGACTAGAGGCTGTTATCTTTGCAAAAGGAGGATGTACTAAATATTAATGTCATTTTTCTGTTGAGGTGCCCATACTTTTGCACCGGTCAAATTTTGGTTTAATGCATATTGCGCATTTTCTGTTAGTACAATAAACCTCATTTCAATCCTGAAATATTACTGTGTCCATCAGTTATTAGATATATCAAACTGAAATGGCTGTTGCAAACACCAAAATATTTAGAACTAAAAATGATTAAGATTAATAGGGGTGCCCAAACTTTTTCATAGGACTGTATATATATATATATATATATATATATATATATATATATATATATATATATATGTATGTAAACTGCTGCTTAGGCAAACAGCAGGACTCAGAAGAGAAGGAGCACTGTGAATTTTTTCTTTTGGTGTACAGATTTGGAAGGATTTCCTGGACACCATGTTGTATTTGCAGAGCCCTGGAGGTGCCAGTAAATTGCAATTCCCCAAGAAGTGATGCCGTTTTGTAGGGGGAATTTTAGAGTCTCTTCAACTGTCACATGGTGTTCAAAAACCAACAATCTAAATCAGCTGTCCAAAAGCACATAGCTCTCCTTCTTATCTGCACCCTCCTGTGTGCCCAAGCGGAAGTTTATGCCCATATGTATGACACTGGTGTACCCAGTAAGTATAGATGAATGTATGGGCATAGCCAGGCACAGAAAGGAAGGAGCGCTATTTTGACTTTTCGAGCACAGTTTGATTTCTGGATATGTCACTTTTGCAGAGCCCCTGAATTAAAATAGAACCTGCAGAAATGTCACCCACTTTGGAAAGTACACCCCTCAAGGGATTTAACAAGTGATCTAGCAAGCATTTTTAAACTTTGAGTGCTGCATTCATTTAATTTCCAGAAATGAATGCGCAGCTGATAATGAAAAGTGAAATTCTTCCATAGATATACCATTTAGTGCCCAATATGTTGTACCCAACTTGTGTCAGCAGAGACATACACTCCAAAAACTGGTAAGTTGGCATAGACTATAATGGGGTCTTCTGGATGTCTGTTGGGTTTCCGTTGATTTTAACCTGAAACTGGTGGAAAGAATAGTCCTCCTTGCAGAAATCTCCAGCAAAGTCTCCTACGGAGACTCCAATTCAGATGTGATCCTAGCCTTAATCCATTTATGCCAGAGGTTATATATTTTTCAGTTTCAAAAATTGAACTTTAGGTATAAATGGATTAAAATGATTGTACCATTAACAACAATAATCCTCTATTTATAGGATAAAGGATACGTGACCTATTGCTGGAGGTCTCCTAGCAAACCACAAAATGGATGACCAAAAGACTTCCTTGTGAATGGAACACAAGTGACCTTGTAGGACTATGGCTCCATTCACTGGTGTGGGACTGCCGGGACTGTAATCTCCAGTAGCGCTCACAGCCCTTGGAACTGAATGGAAAGGTGGTCATGGAAATGCACTGGTGCTCCATTTACAAAGAGATTTTAAGGAGATTTTTAGTCCCCCATTGTTCTGATCACTGGGGGACTTGGGGGCCAAGACCACAGCAATTGTATACTTATTCCAAATCTTGTGAATAGGAAATAAGTGGCCCTAATGGCACAAGCCTTTTAAGTCCAACTCTGTGGTCAACACTAGAGATGAGCGAACAGTAAAATGTTCCAGGTTCGATATTCGTTTCGAGTAGCCCCTCAATATTCGACTACTCGAATCGAATATCGAACCCTATTATAGTCTATGGGGGGAAAATGCTCGTTTCAGGGGTAGGCAACATTCGATCAAATTATACTTACCAAGTCCATGAGTGAGGGTAGGGCTGGATCCTCCGAGAAGTCTTCTCCCTGCAGCGTCCCCGCGGCATCTTCCGGTTCTGATTTCACTGCCAGGCATCGGGCCTGGGCAGAGCCTACTGCGCATGCCCGCACTACAAGCGGACATGCGCAGTCGGCTCTGCCCAGGCCCGATGCCTGGCAGAGTGAATTCAGAGCCAGAAGATGCCACGGGGAAGCTGCGCGGAGAAGACTTCTAAAGATAGGAGAAGAACCAGCGTTGATTGGCCGACTGTATAGCATTCGACCAATAAATGCTGGTTGTGCATCGAACTTTTAAATTCGAACAGTGAGTGGTACTCGATCGAGTATGAGTATTTCGAATACCGTAGTATTACTCACTCACTAGTCAACACAGATCCGGTATTATACAGTATACCTCATCATTGCTTTAGATTTTTGACATTGGGGATATGATCAGTGACTCCAGCTTAGGTGATGTTGATCAGAGGAGAAAAATGTGTAATAATTAGGGATGACCGAACTGGTTTATAAGTTACTTTATTACTTATCCACTCTTTATGCTCCGGAGCTTCTTTTATGCCCCTTTTTGACAAGACCCAAGTATAATCCGACCACCCCTGTACCCATTACACATCTGCCGGAGACATTGCTGCATTTCTGCAGTATTTGGACATTTCTATATGACTTATCATGGGCTGTTTTTTCTGGTCATTGAATATATTGTATTGTATTGAATGTTATGAATTATGTTTGCTGGATTTGTTGCAATATTATTTTTGAACTAAAGATTGAACCCCGTAAGGAAATATAGAAATGATGAAAAACAAGGGAATACGCACCGCACATGTAAATCCCTCTCGTCTCATTGTAGAACCTGAGATTGTATCGTATAATTGACCCCAAGAGCTTATCACGCTTACAAAACCTCAGGTTTTTTGCTCCTTGTCTGCTTGGTTTTTCAAGCCAAGGAAAATCACAGACCCCCGAAATTCATCTTAGAAGAACCTGTCATCCAGTTCTGTTACATCTCAAACCATGTAACCATCAACCAGGACGCCTCTATGCTATGTAATTCTATATCGCACATTCTACAATTATCTGAAGCTCTTAAACGCAGATTGTAATTTTTAGGAATATTAAGAAAAAGCAACTCTACATCTCTACTGACAATGATGATTTACATCCCAACACATTCATGAGAACTTTAATGGAAACTTGATTAGGAACTTTTTCTCATTCCTCTATTCCTGTAATAAAATATTGTTGTTTTCCTGCCTTCACCTCTTCAGCTCCATTTCCCATATAACAATACGTCTCCTCCTGCTTTAGCACTTAGGACACTGGGACACAACCATACACATCAGTGTCAGTAATATCACATACATTACAATATACTGTACACTGCCCATTTGTCAAATCATTGAACAATAAAGACACAATAAGAGAATTTGTGCCCCCTTTATGGTTGAATTGACCATACAGAACAGGAATAACATATTGTGCTGCACCATATAGTAGAACTTTATATCCCTAGTTCTTTATCTAACCCTCAAGCTATATACAGTAACTATGTAACAAGTTCCATTAGTTTGTCCACTTGGGTTTACAGTAACATCTTATAGTAATTCTAGACTGGTCACTGTTAAGAGCAGATGCGTCCTAAGACAATTCACGCATTATAGATGATACCTGATAGTATTGTTACAGTCATAAGGACATGAGGGGTCATATAAGGTAACGTTGTCCTCCCATACACATCTTCTGTGACTATCTCTGGTAAGTTAACATTAGCTTATACCCTTCCTGACTTCTCCATATACATGCGTGTCCTGAATGTAGAGAGGGTAGAAAGCCACTGATACACGCCCCTAAACTTTTGTTACAATTTTAATTTTAATTGTTTTTATTCTTGTTTGGCAGCATTTGTGACACTAAGATATTTTGCAATTTACATAACTAACAAATATTTGCACCTTTCTATGAATCTTGTGCTGAAATTCACTTTCTTTCCCTGTTTATCACTAGCTGAAATCTGTGCACTGCTTTAGTATGGGTGGGCTCATGTACTGTATGATGTAGGGAAGCTGAGGCTGGGGGTCTACAGATATAGATCAGGTATTTTATCATGTACAACAGTGATTCTGATATCATATGAAACATAAGATTCTCGGCTTACATGTCACACCAATAGTCTACTTTCCAGAGATATGGTCAAGATTCTCAATCCAGAGGCTATACCTTTATGTTATTCGTTGTTGCTGGACCTTACTTTACATTTATGTTTACTTTGACAACCTGTGAAGCTTTTGCAGTTTCCTAAGTTTCCTCAGTTAGACCAATCAGCACATGAGGAGACATCTATAAGACCCCTCCCTCCTGACACATGTGCCAACTAATTGTTTTACTTTCTAGTTTGACTCTGCATCTCTTTTGTGTTCCAGATTGCATCATTCTGACCCTTGGCTTGCTTTTTCTTGATAATCTAATGCCTGCTGATTCTGACTTTGACATGCCTACTCGAATTTGATCCTTGGCCTTCTAATTTTGCCCCTGACATCCTGTTCTGGATTTGACTCCCCCTTGTGCGACTTCTCACCTGTTCCTGGTCTGCTCTGTAAGTCTGTAGTGGGTTTTCTTTATGTTTAGTAATTTTGGAGTATGTTATGTGGCTCAGTGATGTTGGGGGAGAACAGGGAGTCCTAGTATGGTACAATTACAAGGTTCTAGGTAGTACACGTGAGCTATTAATATGTGTCTGTGCCGGACATGACATCCCGGGCATCTGGATGACTACAAGCACCTACTACTCCTGCATTAACAGTAAGAGACATTTATCATTTTTGTAATACGGGCTGAGACAATTTTTTCTTCTTTGCAGCTATTAATATGGTTGGAACAGACAGACTGTAAGCTAGTGTGGTGCACTACATGTAAGCTTGTCAAGGCCATAATAGAAGTTGTGTATGTGTGCATTTATAATAATAATTTTAAGAATAAGAGACTGAAGGTTTTTTTTTTTTTTCTTGCACTTTTATACCTGTGCAACTTTCCCCTTCATCACAGAATAGCTTGTAATCTACAATTTTTCCCTTTTCTTTGCAGTGCCCCCATTATTGTAAGACATCTATTAAGGACACTATAGCATGAGCGCAAGGAACCGGACAATCGCCACTGAATTCATCCTATTAGGATTTACAACCGATCATGGACTTTTGTTACCCAAACCAGATCGACAACTTCATGTGTGAATCTGTAACAATTATGCAATTGGCTTGTGATAATACTTTTATAAATCAAGTTATCATAGTTGTTGGTTCTTTTGTTGCCCTTTTTGCCCCTTTAATGATTATGATTGCTTCTTATATCTGCATTTTATCCACTGTACTGAAGATTCCCTCTGCGGGAAGGTCTAAGGCCTTCTCCACATGCAGCTCTCATGTTACTGTGGTGAGCCTATCTTATGGAGGTGGAATGGTCTCGTACTTCAGTCCAGCCTCTAAATACTCCTCAAAGATTGTGAAATATTCATCAGTGTTTGCTTGTACTCTCTGTCCAGCCATAAACCCTATTATTTATACCTTAAATAACAAAGATGTCAAAAATAGAATGAGAAAAATGTTTCTAAAACCATTACCAAGTAGGAGGACGGAAGATAAGTAATAATATATTCAGTTTTGGTTATGTCTAGTGATGTTAGGAACCTTTCACCAACTTCCCCAACACGTTATACCCTTCAATAGGTTCTGCTCCTTAATTCATTCTGTCTCCTTAATTCCCAAGCAACTGGTGTTGTTAGATACAATACCATTATACTGATGAGGCTCTGTACTATCAGGTGGGTGGGCACGGGCTGTCTCATCTAGTCAGGGCCCAATGCAGGCAGTAAGGGACCACCCACCTGAAATTAACAGCACCGATTGCTTAAAAATGGTGGGTGCTAGAGATGGATAATTTGGCTTGCAATGAGTGGGGTTCGTTATAAATTGTTTTGTTTTTAATATCTCATCAATAGGTCTATGATTAATGGCTCCAGTTTAGCTGCTTTGTCTTTTCAGGTCTCAGGTCAGGGTGTCTGGGGTCCACCAGTGGAATTGTTTCTACAGTAGGGGCCCACCACCAGGATGCTGCAGATCAGCTGTACTGAGACAGGGCCGCTAAAGGTAATAACATGTTGGGAGCCATGCTGCTCACCCACCATACAACGTCCACCACGGCACTACCTAAACCTACTGCTACATCCTTTATGGCAAGTGATCAGAATGGCTCCTAGAACTGTTATCATTACATGTAGCTCTGCTGTCCTGGAAAAGCAGATCTACAGAGGTCCTGGCTGTCAGAGCCCACAGATGTAATATTGATGGCCTAACATAAGGACAGGCCATCAATATTATAAAGATGGATACATTGTTTAAAGATGTTGTCCAGGAATTGGAGAATCCTATGTGGCGAGCATAATCACATGTCCCAGCGCTATGTTGTCTACCACCAGTGTCCATACAGTCTCGTTCTGGCACCTTCTTGCTGGCAGTCCTGTACCTCATGTGACCGCTAAGAACAATTAGGTATAGGATTTCCAGAAATCAGGTGCCGCCAAGAGACCAAACAGACACAGACGGGAGACAAAAGGGTGCTGGGGGACAGGTGAGTATGTTTTATTTTATTTGTACACCTCCTTGGTGGCTCCACTTTATGGACTACCACTTTAAAGTGATTGTCTGGGCCAAATTTCTTTCTTGCCACTTCACTGGCCCCCCATACAGTGGCCTTTTCACTGGTCCCCCAGTTTGGAACAGTGATGGGGCCATGATATTGTGTGGGGGCAGTGATTGGGGCTAGCATGCCCACATTCCCCCAGAGAATGCTAGCCCCAATCACTGCCCCCACACAATATAATGGCCCCATCACTGTTCCAAACTGGGGGACCAGTGAAAAGGCCACTGTATGGGGGGGCCAGTGAAGGGGCAAGAAAGAAATTTGGCCAGACAACCATTTTAAACTATTAAACTGTGTGGGGCATATTTAAGGGGTTGTCAAGGGTTAATTATTTTTATGGTCTATGCTCATGATAGACCATAAACTCCTGATCAGTAGGGCGCTGACACATGTCCCCATCATCTGTATGGAGCCATTTCCAGCGCTTGTTCTGTACACAACAGAGGGTCAGAAGCAGAAAGCTCCATCCGCTGTATAGTAGCCCGGTGTCTTCTCTGCAGATCAGCTCCCACTGACGTTAATAAGTGCTTCGATGCAGTGAAGGTGCCCGGCTGATATACAGAGCTTTCTGCTTCCTCCCCTGTATTGTATAGAGGATGGTTGCCGGAAGTGGCTCCGTACAGCTGATTGGTTCGAGAGCTGGGTATCAGCCCCCTATAGATCAGGTATTATGGCCTGTCCTAAGGATAAACCATGAAAAATTATGCCTTGACAACCCCTTTAATATACCCCATTAAGGTTTCACAATGTAAACAGGTTGTCTGACTTTTTTTTTTTCTAATTAATCCGTAAGAGGTGGAAAAAAAAATAAGCAAAAATAAAACATACTCACCTGTTCATGCTTCTCCGGTGTCCTCCCAGTATAGTCTGTTCCTGCAGCTCCGCTGTCTTCTTTTCTCGTAAGTCAACACTGGTTTTGACGTCCCAGGTCCCTTCCCTTCGGCAGCTGAATGGCAGAGGGAACTTTTGCTAGAAAAATACAACAAAGCTGCAGGACCAAACTGCACTGGAAGTACACAGGGGACAGGTGGTTTTTTTGCACTGCTGGTGGCAGTGAAAAAATAAAAAATAAATACACTCACCTGTCCCAGGTGCTTTATTGTCGTCCTGCACCTCCCGGGTTGTCTGCTCTCCCGGGTCTCTTCCAAAGTTGGGCTGAAGCTGCTGATTGACCTCAGTGGTCACATCACCTCTTAGGTCAATTAGCGGCCTCGGCAGGCTTCAGGACGAGGACCCATGAGGTCACAGGCAGTGATATTCAGACTCTTCCTTATTGGCCTCAGTGGTCACTTGACCACTGAGGTCAATCAGCAGCTTCAGTACAACATCAGAAGAGATCGCCAGAGCAGAAGAACCGGGAGGCGCGGGAGGACACCAGAGCAATAGGGACAGGGACTATACATTTTTTTTCACTGCCCTCAGTTTACTTAACCCCTTTCCGACATAAGCCATAATAGTACGGCGCTGCCGGGAAGGACTTCCCACAAACCACCATAGTACTACAGCGACAGCATAGTGTGCACTCAGAAACTGTGTGAGCACCCTGCTTTGCGGGTGTCAGCCGTACTGTATGTTAGGGCTGACACTGTGCTGTAACACCCATGGCCGGAACTGGGTCCAATTAATGGTGTGAACTCCTGAGATGCCGCGGTGAAACATGACCGTGGAATCTCAAGGGATTTTTAAGTTCCAGGGTGAGGATTTGCCGCTTCCCCCTCCCCCATGATGTTTTCGGGGGGTGTTGGTGTTGCAAATGGGCAGCCCAGGGTCTGATCATTGACCCTGGGTCTGCCCTTCACGTATCTGGTTGATCTTGATAGAAATGGAGGCTGTTAGCCTATGTGTCTGCATGGGTTGACAGCCTCCTATACACTGCAATACACGTGTAGTGCAGCATATACTGTATGTATTGAAACAGCAATCAGAAGATTGCTGCTCCAATCCCCTTATGGGAACAGAAAAAAAAGCGAAAAAAGTGAAAAAAAAAAAAAAAAGTGAAATAAAAAAAAAGCCTGATAAATAAAGCCCGGAAAATACCATTTTCCCATATAAAATGTTTTATTATGAAAAATAAAGAGTAAAAAAAATTACATATTTTGTATCACCTTGTTCATAAAAACCTGAACAATAAAACTGAAACATTATTTAACCCGCACCCTGAACAACATTAGAAAAAAAGACGTAGTGAACTGCATGAAGTCATGAATATTCACCACGTTTACCTCACAAAATGTTCAATCAAAAGTAATTAAACAGTCAGATGAAAACCAAAAGGGTAACAATAAAAAGCAGAGGTCATCCCGCAAAAAATAAGCCCTCAGACAGCTCTGTCAATAGAAAAATACAAATGTTATGCCTTTCAGAAGATGGCGATGCAAAAATCATTGATTTTTTTCCCCTAAATTGAATTTTATTCTGCACAAATCACAAAACTTTAAAAAATAATATGTGAGGTATCGCTGTAACCGTACCGACCCGCAGAATAAAGGGAACATGTTACTTATGCTGTACGGGAAACAAAATAAATGATACAAAAGCAATGAGAGAATTGATGTTTTCTTTTACATCACACCCAGAAAGGGTAACTATAATTTAGTTACAGGCACCCAAAATGGTGACATTGAAAAGTACATCTCATACCGCAAACACCAAGCCCTCATATGGCCACATCGCCAGAAAATTTTTTAAAAAATCTAGCTTGTACAATGTGAAGACGAAAACCTGAAAAAAATCGCCATAACATACAAACATAACTGGCTGTGACTAGAAGGAAATGTATAAGCTGTGCGAGCAGATATCAGGGGACACCTCAGATTTACAAGTAGTGAAGCATCATACCTTTTTGTCAATCCGCCTAGACACACCCCTTTTCTTTGAAGTTGACAGGTACCACGCCCCCTTAGTGCCCAAAACACTTCTTGTCAACATGTCCCACCACACCCCGTTACGCCCCCTTTCCTTGGTGCTTTGACAGGTCTTCCTGCCCTCCTCCAAGCCACCCATGCCCCCATCTGCCCTTCACAGTCATGTCTGGGCAAGTGCCATACATCATGTCACCGAAGCCGTCTGAAAAATATTTGCAAAAGATATATTTTAATCCTAAAGATCCCGGATCTTTTGGTGGTGTAGAGGTCTGTTAAAAAACACGGTATAGAGAGGCCGATTGTCACATCCTGGTTAACAACCCAACCGATTTATACACTCCATAAACGGCAAGAAAGACATTTATGAGGAATAGCGTTATGGTCTCAGACGTTGATTCTCAATGGCAGGCAGATTTGTGCGATCTTTCAAACTATGCAAAAGAAAATGACGGTACAAATTATTTATTAACGGTGATCGATGTGCTTTCAAAATACGCCTTGGCTGTACCCTTGAGAGATAAGACAGAGGCCTCTGCAGTCGTCACTTTTGAAACTATTTTAAAGAATGAACACTGCATGCCACATAAACTACAGACAGACAGGGGCTGCAACTTTATGAACAAAGCTATGGAGCGTTTTTGTCAAGAGCGCGATATCCACCATTTTTTTTTTTTTTTTACTACAAACAGCATCAAAGCCGCTTAAGTGGAACAATTGAACAGAACGTTAAAAACAAAAATGTGGTGGTTTTTAAATAACCGCAATACCCACCGATATATAGACGAACTATATAGCTATAATCACACATACCACAATACAATTCGTTGCAGGCCTGCAGAGTTAACACAAGACAATTCATTAAGAATGTGGAGAACCTTTTATGGCAAATGCGCGGCTCTTAAACCAAATAGACAGACGTTAAAAATAGGTGACAATGTTCGCATAATACAGTATAAAGGTTCTTTCGTAAAAGGGTATAAACAGACTTACACGGAGGAGATTTTTGTTGTCTCGGGCGTTAACACAAGATTTCAAAAACCTATGTATAAACTCGTTGATTTAGCGAATGACCCAATAGAAGGTTTGTTTTACAGAGAGGAATTGGTGAAGGTGCTGCTTGATACTGACCGCGTCTACAGAATAGAAAAGATACTGAAAAATAGACGCGTGACGGGCAAAACTTATTTTTTTGTAAAGTGGCTAGGTGTTATGGTCAGCAGGATATATAAAAAAAAAACTAAAATAAACTAATATCCTGCAGAGCCCATTGGACTCTTGAGCTGCTATAACACTCTGGTGTGAACACTGTCTGGCAGTTAGTGTCACTGCCAGCTAAACAAAACAACCAGGTGTGCTCTGTTAGAATCAAAGAGACCTGTGCAACTTCAGAGCAGCCACTACAATAAACAAACCAAACTGTCTAGCCAGAACTCCTGGACTAGACAGAGACAGACAAAGCCCTGTGTGCTTCAGTTCCACCCAATGCACAAGGCAGCTTACTGCCAAAGCAACTTGCTGTGTGAATACTGACTAGTACTGTGAGAGGTACACAGCAAAGGCATACTGAGATATTTCACAACACCACACACAAGGCAGCATGCTGCCCAACTACCAATGGCATTGCTATTAGAGATGAGCGAACGGCGTTCGATTGAATTGATATTCGATCGAATATCAGGCCATTCGAGGTGTTCGATTCCAATCGAACACCACGTGGCAAAATCACTAAAAATTTGATTCCCCTCCCACCTCCCCTGGCGTGCTTTTTTTGCACCAATAACTGCGCAGGGGAGGTGGGACAGATGTACAGGCAGGGTTAGCTAGGGATTACCTTTATTTAGGGAGGAATGTTACTCACCCAGCTCTTTGGGGCTCCATCTCGTCGGGATCCCTCTCAGCTTGCGATATGCGCGAGCTGACTTTTTCCCATAGGGATGCATTGACCAGCGTTGATTGGCCGAATGCCCGTACAGTGGCCAATCAACGCTGGTCAATGCATTCCTATGCCTCGGAACTACTAAAGGAATAGCTGAGCTGAGCATGTTAGTACTACTAAGGAATAGCCAGCTGAGTGTGCAGTGTGGGAGATTATCCTATTCACTACACAGCATGTACCCCACGCTGTGTAGTGATTAACCCCCTCCCCCCGGTGTCCGCTTACCTGCAGCTCTTTGCTCTTGGTCCACTTCGGTCCATGGTCCCGGTTTCAGAGCGCCCTGCCCCCCTCTCCCCGACTATTATTATAGAGAAGGTGGGGCTTAGGAGAGTGTGGGTGGGTACTGGGCGGGGAGACTCCCTGCCCACACTCTCCTAAGCCCCGCATTCTCTATAATAATAGTCAGGAGAGGGGCGGACAATAATGTTGGTTTGATTAATTATCCAATAGCCACACTTTTCAGTCAGACGGACGTGACGCTCGGCGACAGACTTATTTCGCGCTCAGATAATTTGTACAGCCATAGAGTGTACATAGAGACTATTTTAAATTACAGCCCACAAGCACTGTCATCGCAGTTCACATCGGTTCTGTTCTATAAAGACCATCATAAAAAAACCCTTCGTGCTAATAATTTGGGCTTTGCTAAATGAGCTCGGTATATGGCGCAATCTAGACCTGTACAGCTTTTGGGTCCCATATTTGCTGATATATTTAATCAACCGGAGCTCATAGTGAATGGTCTGGATCTGAATATTAAACTAACCAGGAATAAGGACTCGTTTTGCCTGATGTCTGCAGATGCTGAACAATTTAAGGTGCAGATCTTACAAGTATCGCCGGCTGTCAGAATCGGACACAGCCAGGTCCCTTCTATCGGCCACAGCAAAATACGCTATTGATAGAGACTGTCTCAAAGTCTATAGTATACACGCCAGAATGCGTCTTACGAACAAAGAAAATCTGTTTCTAGGACAGGTGCCTAAAACTGTGATACTAGGTTTTGTTGAGAATGAAGCCTTTAGTGGATCATATAGCCACAATCCGCTATGCTTCCACCACCATCATGTGAAGCAAGTGTCGCTTTACCTGGACGGTCAGCAGATTCCAGCAAGGCCATTTCAACCGGATTTTGAATCGGCTTCTGCGGTCAGGGAGTACGCGGCCCTGCTTCATATTTCAGGCAAGTAGTGAAGTGATAGTGGTTTAGCCATAGACAGAGATGAATTTATAAACGGCTATACGTTTTATGCATTTGATTTGTCACCGGATTAAGAACCAGTCGGACATTTTTCACTCATTAAAACTGGGAATCTTAGAGCAGAGGTGCGCCTTGCAGTGCCAACACCCCACACAGTGAATATGATAGTTTATTCTATTCATACAAATATTGTGGAGATTAACAATCGAAGAGAGATCGTGTGCGATTTTTAAACACTCCCTGCCATTTTCAGAAATGAACAGCCTACAACTGACAATTCTGGCTAAGTCTGACCCGTATATGAATTGTATATTTGCCGGTGTATTTCCTTGTGACTTTCTACCGGATGAGCCTGTGCTACAGCGGCCTGCAGCGTACATCGTCAATATGGTGTCACGGTTCTGTCTATATATATATGAAAATAATATTTTTAAACGTGGACAGAACCACTAGACTGCAAGACACTGCAGTGAGGTGCACAGGCCCCAGGAGGGCAGCTGTCTGTCTGCAAGCCGACCTACCAGTTAAATGCACTGGCAGTAGTGTTTGTGCGGTTCTGGTGTGAACTGACTGCAACAAACTCTCACCAGTTATCCTCACTGGGAAAGCGCACCTGTGTATAACTGCTGGGTGAAGCCAATTGAGGCCTTGCAATAGCAATCTGCGAACTATCAGCAGAGAGATAGACTCAGCACATACTTCACCCTGCTACACAGGAAAAGCTGCCAGGGGTTAAACGTCACCCCTGGTCAGTAACACAAAGGGCTCCACAAGAGCTTTGGAGCTACAATATTAATGGACAGTACAACAGGCTATTCAGGTCCCTAACGGCAGTACCAAGGAATCCTATACTAGAACCCCTGAACTGACAAACTGCCTTTCACAGGAACCTAGCCCTGACCTCCTGTCTCAAAGTATTTTTGCTAAAGTGTGAGCACCCGGCGGGCATCGGCTCACACTATATAAAGGCAAGGCGGCCATAACGTCACCGCACATGCTCAGTATGGGCAAAGTGGGACTCCAAAATGTCTGAGCAATGTTTGACATTTTGTCCATTCCTTTTTACCCTAGATCTTATCTGACAAAGGTCTGAATGACCGAAACGTTATACAGAACACAGATCTAGTAGCTACTTCATTCATATATGCTTGCAAAAAAGTTTTTTGTATTCATGGCACTAACACTGTTATCACCTACCCTCTAATAAATTGTCACCTATTCTTGCAATTGTGTGCAGCAGTATCTCTTTTCTATTGCATACAGGTCGAAGGATCTTATCTCTGCTAGCACCAGTATTTATTAACAGAATAAGAGTGTGCGGTACCATAGCTTTTTCTAGATTGGCTCTGAAGCTGCAAGGCCTCTGTGATTTAACAGAGTACACCCGGTTGGTGTAGTGGGCTGGCAGTGATGCTAACTGCCAGATCGTGTTCACACCAGGGTGTTTTAGCAGTTCAGAGTCTAGTTGGGCTCTGCAGGGTTTTCTTTTGTTTAGGTTTTTTTTTTTTAATAAACCCTGCTGACCATAACACCAGTATACTCCACACAACTTACATATTCACTTCTAGGATATTAATGCTCACTACAGCACTTGATAAATTCTTTGAGGGGTGCAGTTTTTAAAAAATGGGTCGCTTTCTGGTGGATTCCAATTTACTGGCACCTCAAGGACTCTGCAAACATGGCTTCCAAAAACCAAACCATTTAAATTCTTCCCTTCTGTGCCCTGCTGTCATCTCAGCAGCAGTTTATTCCCACATATGTCACATTGGTGTACCCAGGATACCCCCTTTTACCATTATATGGGTTTAAAAACTGCTGTTAGGGTGCAGAAAAGAAGCAGCCCTAATTGTGTTTTGGAATGGTTTGGTTTTTGCATGGAAACAACATCCCTCATCGAATGAATCCATCAATATAAGCAGCATTTTTCCCCAAGTGTTAATTTATTATTAGAAATGAATGCACCATCAGCTATGCAGAGTAAATATGACAATTTTTCCAGGAATGTGTCATTTCATTGCACAATATTTTGTTTCCGGCTTATCTCAGAGACAAACACTCCAAAGGCTGTTGTAACAAGGACGACCCCTTATCAGTTTTTGGAGTGTGTGTCATTGCTTTCACAACTGGGCACATCATATCAAGCACTGAAATGGTGTATCTCTGGAAAAATTGCCATTTTCACTTTTCACTGTGCATTTATTTCTTGAAATTAAAATAATGCAATACTCAAGGGTTAAAAATGTTCGCTATGCCCCTTTATACATTCCTTGTGAGGAGTAGTTTTCAAAATAGGGGGTGCATTTTTTATTTTTGCTCACCAATGCAGTGCAAATAACCATATTAGGCCTCAAATAAGTATTCTTAATTTCTGTGCCTTGCCATATTTGTAGGCAAAAGAGTAGGGCCACGTATAGCTCCTAAGTACTCTCTATACTCCTTGATAAATTCATTGAGGGGTCTATTTTCCAAAATGGAGACACTTTCTAGAGGTTTCCACTGTTTTGGCACCTGAGGGACTTTGTAAATGTGACAGTGCCTGGAACTGATCACAGCAAGATCTGCCCTCCAAAAGCTCATTGGCGCTTTTTCCCTCCTGCATCTTGCTGCGTGCCCATATAACAGTATACGCCAACATGTGGGGTACTAAGGTAGTCAGGAGAACTTGCATAACAAATGGTGGGATGTATTTTCTCCTTTAACCCCTTGTGAATGTGTAAATTATAGGGCTAAATGAAAATATTAGTAAAAAAATTTGAAACGTGTAAATTTCACCTCTATTTTGTCTTAATTCCTGTTAAACATTTATAGGGTTGAAATATTTGGTGCATGCTGTTTTGGCTTAATTAAGGGGCACAGTTTTGAAAATGGGGTGCTTAATGACGGTTTCTAATACAGGGGCTTCCAAAACCCCTTCATAACTAGATTAGTCGGATTGTTTTCTTAATATGAGCAATTTACCATCTGATTTATGTGAAATCATTTTGGTTCTTCTTGAATACATCTTGACACATAACTTTTTTACATTTAAGGGGTCCTTCTACCTATAGCTCCAGGGCACAGCAATTGGGGCCGCTTGTGCACCCTTATATGCTAATTTGTTCCTGGGACTGTGGGAGAGGGACCTACTGCTGTAACTCGTCGGTGGCCATGCCCACACTTGGATGCGGTACATTGATGATGTCCTAATAATCTGAAAGGGTACTGAATAGGGTTGAGCAATCGGGATCGGAAAAGATCGGATTCCGATCGGCGATCGAGTAAATTTCACAATCGCAATCACAATTCCGACCTGATCTTTTCCAGTGGGATCGAGATTGGAGGCTATCTCAAGATCGGCTCAACCCTAAAAGTGACTTTTCCCATAGAAAAGCATTGACTGGGGTTGAAAAGCGGGATCGGAAAAGATCAGATTCCGATCGGCGATCAAGCAAATTTCACGATCGGGATCGAGATCGGCTAGAAAATGATCGGAAATCGGATTTTAAAATCGATCCTGAAATCTCAAGATCGGCTCAACCCTAATACTGAACAACAATGGCTTTTTTTGTGGATATGATGAACCAAAATGACCTCAACATCCGCCTCACCTATAAAATGGATAGATCTAGGATGGATTTTCTGGATGTTTGTCTTTTCATAGATACTATGGACACCCTACATACGGAAGTTTTCAGGAAAAAGACCTTGGTCAATTATTTATTAGTCTCTACATCTTCAGACAATAAGAGCCGTTCCTATAGGTCAATTTTTACAAATGGGATGCATTTGTTCAATGGAGGAAGGTTTTGAGAAATATGGTTATGATTTAAAATAGCGATTCAGTGATCGGGGCTATAGTCAGAGGTCGATCAAACATGCATATGCAATAGCTAAAAGGACACCACGTTTTGATCTGATTCATCCGGTAACAAGAAAAGAGACTAAACAAATTGGGGTACGTTACATGACTCAATTCCATTCACGTTGGAATGAAATTTTTGCAGCATTTGGACATTTCTATATGACTTATCTTGGGCTGTTTTTCTGGTCATTGAATGTTATGAATTATTTTTTGCTGAATTTGTTGCAATATTATTTTTATCTAAGAATTGAACCCCGTAAGGAAATATAGAAATGATGACAAACAAGGGAATATGCACCGCACATGGAAATCCCTCTCGTCTTATTGTAGAACCTGAGATTGTATCGTATAATTGACCCCGAGAGCTTATCACGCTTATAAAACCTCAGGTTTTTTCTCTCCTTGTCTGCTTGTTTTTTCAAGCCACAGAAAATCACAGATCACCGAAATTCATCTTAGAAGAACCTGTCATCCAGTTCTGCTACATCTCAAACCATGTAACCATCAGCCAGGACCCCTCTATGCTATGTAATTCTATATCACACATTCTACAATTATCTGAAGCTCTTAAACGCAGATTGTAATTTTATTTCTTAGGAATATTAAGACAAAGAAACTCTACATCTCTACTGACAATGAGGATTTACATCCCGACACTTTAATGGAAACTGAGCAAAAGCGTAAAATTGATTTTATTAGGGACTTTTCTCATTCTTCTATTCCTGCAATAAAATATTGTTGTTTTCCTGCCTTCACCTCTTCAGCTCCATTTCCCATATAACAATACTTTTCCTCCTGCTTTAGCACTTAGGACGTTGGGACACGACCATACACATCAGTGTCAGTAATATCACATACATTACAATATACTGTACACTGTCCATTTGTCAAATCATTGAACAATAAAGACACAATAAGAGAATTTGTGCACCCTTTTTTTTTTATGTAGATTGTGAACCCCACATAGAGCTCACAGTGTACATTTTTCCCTATCAGTATGTCTTTTTTTTTTTTTTTGGAATATGGGATGGAAATCCATGCAAACACGGGAAGAACATACAAACTCCTTGCAGATGTTTTTTTGCCCATGGTGGGATTTGAACACCAGGACTCCAGCGCTGCAAGGCTGCAGTGCTAACCACTGAGCCACCGTGTGGCCCCTTGCACCCTTTATTATTGAATTGACCATACAGAACAGGAATAACATATTGTACTGCACCATATAGTAGAACTATATATGTATGTATGTACCTAGGTCTTTATCTAACCCTTAAGCTATATACAGTAACTATGTAACAAGTTCCATTAGTTTGTCCACTTGGGTTTACAGTAACATCTTATAGTAATTCTAGACTGGTCACTGTTAAGAGCAGACGCGTCCTAAGACAATTCACGCATTATAGATGATACCTGATAGTATTGTTACAGTCATAAGGACATGAGGGGTCATATAAGGTAACGTTGTCCTCCCATACACATCTTCTGTGACTATCTCTGGTAAGTTGGCATTAGCTTATACCCTTCCTGACTTCTCCATATACATGCGTGTGTCCTGAATGCAGAGGAGGTAGAAAGCCACTGATACACAACTCTAGTAGTGATTTACTTGATGTAACCCAAAAGAACAAAGGATTGCGCAGGCTGAAATCCAATACGCTGATCCTTATGTCACCCCAGCATCTCCTACCGGGATCCTTCAGTGATACAATGCAATATATTATATTATACATGTTATCCCTATTTTTTCTGTTACTTGCAAAGTAGGAATTAATGTTACGTTAAAGAATACCTAAACTTTTGTTACAATTTTCTCTTTTGTTGCGGCGTTTGTGACACTAAGATATTTTGCAATAGACATAACTAACAAATATTTGCACCTTTCTGTGAGTCTTGTGCTGAAATTCACTTTCTTTCCCGGTTTATCACTAGCTGAAATCTGTGCACTGCTTTAGTATGGGTGGGCTCATGTACTGTATGATGTAGGGAAGCTGAGGCTGGGGGTCTACAGGTATAGATCAGGTATTTTATCATGTACAACAGTGATTCTGATATCATATGAAACATAAGATTCTCAGCTTACATGTCACACCAATAGTCTACTTTCCAGAGATATTGTCAAAATTCTCAATCCAGAGGCTATAGCTTTATGTTATTCGTTGTTGCTGGACCTTACTTTACATTTATGTTTACCTTGACAACCTGTGAAGCGTTTGCAGTTTCCTAAGTTTCCTCAGTTAGACCAATCAGCAGATGAGGAGACATCTATAAGACCCCTCCCTCCTGACATATGTGCCAACTAATTGTTTTACTTTCTAGTTTGACTCTGCATCTTGTTTGTTTTCCAGATTGCAAATATTCTGACCCTTGGCTTGCTTTTCTTCATAATCTATTGCTTTCTGATTCTGACTTTGACATTCCTACTCGAATTTGATCCTTGGCCTTCTAATTTTGCCCCTGACATCCTGTTCTGGATTTGACTCACACTTGTGCAACTTTTCACCTGTTCCTGGTCTGCTCTGTAAGTCTGTAGTGGGTTTTGTTTATTTTTTGTAATTTTGGAGTATGTTATGTGGCTCAGTGATGTTGGGGGAGAACAGGGAGTCCTAGTATGGTACAATTACAAGGTTCTAGGTAGTAGACACAATCTAATAATATGGTTGGAACAGATAAACTATAAGCTAGTGTGGTGCACTACATGTAAGCTTGTCAAGGCCATAATAGAAGTTGTGTTTGTGTGCATTTATAATATTTAGCTTGCAATATTTTGCACTTTTATACCTGTGCAACTTTCCCCTTCATCACAGAATAGCTTGTAATCTACAATTTTTCCCTCTTCTTTGCAGTGTCCCAATTATTATAAGACATCTATTAAGGACACTATAGCATGAGCGCAAGGAACCGGACAATCGCCACTGAATTCATCCTTTTAGGATTTACAACCGATCTACGCATCAATATTTTTCTATTTATCTTTTTTTTTGTCATCTATATTGTAACCTTTGCTGGCAATTGTATCATCATGTACCTGATAGTCATCACCCCTCAGTTCCATATACCAATGTATTTCTTTCTCTTTATTTTAGCTTTTCTGGATTTGTGTACATCCACCGCTGTGGTGCCCAGACTTCTGGCCGATGTCCTCTCCACTCGGAGGATCATATCATATACGGCTTGTGCTGTCCAGTACTACAGTGTAATGTTTTCAGTAGGGATTGAATGTTTCCTTCTTGCCCTCATGGCCTATGACCGCTATGCTGCCATCTGCCGCCCGCTCCACTATCCGGTGCTCATGAGCTGGAGAATGTGTTATTTTCTAACAGCCTTGGTGTTGATACTCACTTTTACGGTCATTGTTCTTCCATCCTTCGCAATACCCATGGACTTTTGTTACCCAAACCAGATCGACCACTTCATGTGTGAATCTCTAGCGGTTATGCAATTGGCTTGTGATAATACTTTCATAAATCAAGTTGTGATGTCTATTTCTTCTTTTATTGCCCTTTTTGTCCCTTTAATGTTTATGATTGCTTCTTATATCTGCATTTTATCCTCTGTACTGAAGATTCCCTCTGCGGGAAGGTCTAAGGCCTTTTCCACATGCAGCTCTCATGTTACTGTGGTCGGCCTATCTTATGGAACTGGACTGGCCACGTACTTCAGTCCAGCCTCTAAATACTCCACAAAGATTGCGAAATACGCAGCAATGTTTGCTCTTACGTTCTGTCCAGCCATAAACCCTATTATTTATACCTTAAATAACAAAGATGTCAAAAATACAATGAGAAAAATGTTTCTAAAACCATTAGCAAGTAGGAGGACGGAAGATAAGTAATAAATAGAGATGAGCGAACAGTAAAATGTTCGAGGTTCGATATTCGTTTCGAGTAGCCCCTCAATATTCGACTACTCGAATCGAATATCGAACCCTATTATAGTCTATGGGGGGAAAATGCTCGTTTCAGGGGTAGGCAACATTAGATCAAATTATACTTACCAAGTCCACGAGTGAGGGTCGGGCTGGATCCTCCAAGAAGTCTTCTCCTTGCAGCATCCCCGCAGCATCTTCTGGCTCTGAATTCACTTTGCCAGGCACTGGGCCTGGGCAGAGCCGACTGCGCATGCCCGCACTACTAGCGGACATACGCAGTCGGTTTTGCCCAGGCCCGATGCCTGGCAGAGTGAATGAAGAGCCGAAAGACGCTGCGGGGAAGCTGCACGGAGAAGACTTCTAAAGGTAGGAGAAGAACCAGCGTTGATTGGCCGACTGAATAGCATTCGGCCAATCAATGCTGGTTCTGCATCAAACTTTTACATTTGAATATCGAGTGGTACTCGATCGAGTATGAGTATTATACTGTAGTATTCGATCGAATACCTACTCGATCGAATACTACTCGCTCATCTCTAGTAATAATTGTCAGGATCTGGAGTCGCCGCGGTCTCCTTTCTGCGCGGCGCCTCCCCTGGAGATGTGTTAAGAGTTCTATTATTTGTGCTTAGGTGATTAAGGGTTAATCTTTTCCTTGCTCTCAGTTCTCCATGCCATTAGCCATCACAGGTGTTGTGGGTGTGTTTTCTCTGATGCTATTTAAACCCCACCCAGGCATGGATCCTTGCCAGCCATTCACTTAGTGTTTTCCTGGTCTCCTGCTCTGTCAGTTATCCTGTCTGAGTGTCTTTCAGTCTGTGTTTTGGTTATTGTATACTTGGCTTGTATTTGACTATTCCTTTTCTTATGATTTGGTACTTTACTCTTATCTCCTGGCTTGACCTCTTGCTCATCTGACCTCGCTTTCTCTACTGTGTTTTTGCTGGGACTTGTGGTCCTCCCTGGTTCCATGCTGTTTAGTCTTTTGTTTTGCATTGCAGTTACACTGTGCTTTCTGTTTAGGTGTGACCCCCGTGACTCCAGTCCCTAGCACTTTCAGGGCATCCTCTTCCCTGACCCTAGCCACCTGGACAGTAGCGTAGGAGTCGTGGCAGGCGCACTTCAATTAGGAAGTGCATTGGTCTGCCTCATCTCAGATATTACAGCATAGTTATAGCCGCAGGGCCTACGACCCCTTTTGTCATTAGTTGCACAGTGTTGCTTTCCCAGCTGTGTCACTTTGCACTGCCTGACCCTGACTCCAGTCCTTACAATAATATATTCAGTTTTGGTTATTTCTAGTAATGTTAGGAACCTTTCACCAATTTCCCCAACACGTTTTATTCTTCAATAGGTTCTTCTCCCCTCATTCTGTCACACTTGGAATTTGTTCTCTAGTCTAGGTAATAACATGTCAGGAGCCGTGCTGCTCACCCGCCATACAATGTTCACCACTGCACTACCTAAACCTACTACTATATCCTGTATGGCAAGTGATCAGAATGGCTCCTAGATCTGTCATCATTACATGTAGCTCCACTGTCCTGGATCTACAGAGTTCCTGGCTGTCAGGCCCCCGCAGATGTAATATTGATGGCCTAACATAAGGACAGGCCATCAATATTAGAGAGATGGATACATTGTTTAAAGATGTTGTCCAGGAATTGGAGCAACCCATGTGGCGAGCATAATCACATGTCCCAGCGCTATGTTGTCTGCCACCAGTGTCCATACAGTCTCGTTCTGGCGCCTTCTTGCTGGCAGTCCTGCAACTCATGTGACCTCTAAGACCAATTAGGTATAGGATTTCCAGAAAAGAGGCGCCACCATGAGAACGAACAGACACAGACGGGGGACTACAGGGTGCTAGGGGACAGGTGAGTATGTTTTATTTTACTTTTACACCTCCTTGTTGGCTCCACTTTATGGACTACCTCTTTAAAGTGGTTGTCTGGGCCAAATTTCTTTCTTGCCCCTTCACTGGCCCCCCCATACAGTGGCCTTTTCACTGATCCCCCAGTTTGGAACAGTGATGGGGCCATTATATTGTGTGGTGGCAGTGACTGGGGCTAGCATTCTCTGGGGGAAGGGGGGCATTAAACTATTAAACTGTGTGGGGCATATTTAAAGAGATTCTACCACTTAACCCAATTTTTTTTCTAATTACCATGTCAGAGTATCCTTAAGAATGGCTATTCATCTCTTACCTTTATACGTGGTCTCTGCCTCTGCGTTCCCTAGAAATAATGTTTTTTTAACGGTATGCTAATGAGCTCTCCGCAGCAATGAGGGCGGGCTCCAGCGCTCAAATGGCGATGGGGATGTCCCCACTGCTGCCCGAGAGCTCTGTTCCAGCGCCGCCTCCATCTTCATCAGCAACCCCGCCTCTTCTGTCTTCCTACGCAGTCCAACTTCCCAAACCTGCACAGTACTCTCCTGTATTGAACTACTGTTTCTGCAACGAGGTCTTAAATATGTTGTCCAGGCTAAACTTTTTAGGTTTAAATCTGTTGGCAGTGAAAAAAATAAAAAAATAAATACATACTCACCTGTCCCAGGTGCTTTATTGTCGTCCTGCACCTCCTGGGTTGTCTGCTCTCCCGGGTCTCTTCCAAAGTTGAGCTGAAGCTGCTAATTGACTTCAGTGGTCACATCACCTCTGAGTTCAATTGGTGGCCTCAGCAGGCTTCAGGAAGAGGACCCATGAGGTCACAGGCAGTGATATTCGGACTCTTCACTGATTGACCTCAGCAGTCACTTGACCACTGAGGCCAATCAGTGGCTTCAGTACAGCACCGGAAGAGATCGCCAAAGCAGAAGAACCAGGAGGCGCGGGAGGACACCAGAGCAATGGGGACAGGTGAGTATACTTTTTTTTCACTGCCCCCAGCTTATTTAACCCCTTCCCGACCTTATCCATAATAGTACAGCGCTGCCGGGAAGGACTTCCCACAAACCGCCATAGTACTACAGCGGCAGCATGGTGTGCACACAGAAACTGTGTGCACCCTGCTTTGCGGGTGTCAGACGTATGTTATGGGTGACACCGTGCTGTAACACCCACAGTCAGAACTGGGTCTGATTTCTGGTGTTAACCCCTGAGATGCCGCGGTCACATGACATGACCGCAGCATCTCATGGGTATCTTTTAGTTCCGGGGTGAGGATTTTGCCCCTCCCTCTCCCCCTGTGCTGGTGTTGCTAATGGGCAGCCTGGGATCTGATCAGTGACCCCAGGTCTGCTCTTCACCTATCTGGTTGATCTTGCCATAAATAGAGGCTGTCAGCCTTTGTGTCTGCATGGGCTGACAGCGTGCTATACACTGCAATACACATGTATTGTTGCATATATCTATTGAAGCAGTAATCCAAAGATCGCTGCTCCAATCCGCTATGGGAACAGAAAAAAAAGCACAAAAAAAGTGAGCCTCAGGTGCTTGCAATACTCATCAACCTATCGGATTGTTGCGGTGCCTGTATAAGGCTGAGGGCTGACTTCAGTCTTTACCAGTTTTTGTTCTTACTAACCAGAATTCATGGCCCAGTTAGAAGGAGTTACTGGGAAGTTGCACAGTTAAGGAACTGACTTGGAAGTGGTGTGAGTGTTACCTTAGAGAGAGTCTGTTTTCCCCTCTACTCCTCTACACTATCCCTGTCCTACTTAGTCTAGTTGCCTGACACTGTCTGTGCATTAGTGAGGTTTTGTTTAGTGTTCAGGTTTATTTTTCCCCCTGTCCTGTTACCCTAGGACTGTTCCTCTCCTTATACTCCTGTTGTGTGTGTTTTGCTGCGTGTCTGTTTCCCAGCACATCCCGTCCTAGTTTTCTGTTTTGCAGCTGCACCTTTGTTTCTGTAGGGGTGACCACCTTTTGCATCCCAGTCCCTAGCCTCTTGCAGCTCTTCCCCTTACCTATCCGTTAGGCCTGCTTGTTTAGAGAGCCAGGAGTTGGTGGGGCCAGGACTAGCTTGGGAACAGCTGACTAACACCCTCAGGCAGGGCCTAGGCAGCCGCCGTAGTGTCAGGGAAAGTTTCCTACCCCTTTCCCTTAGTGGTGCACACTGCATTCAGTATCAGGTTGTTTGGACATTGGTACAATTGTGACAATCAGCTGTACAAAAGCACGTAGCTCTAATTCTTATCTGCACCCTCCTGTGTGCTTAAGCGGCAGTTTATACCCACATGTATGACACTGGTGTACCCAGGATAATGTACTTAATATCATATGTAAGTAAAGATGGCTGTATGGGGCATAGCCAGGCATAGAAAGGAAGGAGCGCTATTTTGACTTTTCGAGCACAGTTTGGTTTCTGGACATTATGTCACTTTTGCAGAGCCCCTGATTGGCAGTAAAGTAGAACCTGCAGACATGTCACCCCTCAAGAGAAAGTACACAGCTCAAGGGATTCAACAAGGGGTGTAGCAAGCATTTTTAAACTTTGAGTGCTGCTTTAATTTAATTTCCAGAAATGAATGTGCAGCTGATAATGAAAAGTGAAAATTGCAGTTTTTCCATAGATATACCATTTAGTGCCCGATATGTTGCACCCAACTTGTGTCAGCAGAGGCACACACTCCAAAAACTGGTAAGTTGGTATCCTGATCATAACATCTTTTGGAGCGGTTGTTTCTGATACAAGCCAGGCACAACATATTATGCACTGAAATGAGGTATTCCTGGAAAAATTGTCATTTTCACCTTCCACCATTAGCTGCATATTCTTTTCTGTAAAATGAATTAATGCAACACTTGGGGGTAAAATTGCTCACTGTACCCCTGGATAAATTCCTTCAGGGATGTAGTTTCCAAAATGGGGTCACATGTCCGGAATTTCCACTTTACTGGCGCTTCAGGGTTCTGCAAAAGTGTCATAACATCCAAAAACCAAACCATCACAGTCTGTGCTCTAGGGTTGAGCGATCGGGATCGCATTCCGATCAGCGATCGAGTAAATTTCACGATCGCGATCAAAATTTTGACCCGATCTTTTCCAGCGGGATCGAGGTCGGAGATTATTTCAAGATCGGCTCAACCCTCAAGTGACTTTTCCCATAGAGAAACATTGGCTAGGGTTGAGGATCTGGATCGGAAAAGATCAGATCCCGATTGGCGTTCGAGCAAATTCCATGATTGGGATCGGTTGGAAAATGATCGGAAATCGGATTTTGAAATCGATCCTGAAATCTCAAGATGGGCTCAACCCTACTGTGCTCCAAAAAGCAAAATAGCGTTCCTTCTCTTCTGTGCCCAAATAGCAGTTTATACCACATATGACATTAAGTACGTTATCCTGGGTACACCAGTGTCATAATGTGGGCTTAAACTGCATTAGGGGCACACAGGAGAGAATAGTAGCGAAGGAGCGCTATGTGGCATTTGGAGCACAGATTTAGATGTTTGGTATCTGGATGCCATGTCATGTTTGAAGAGCCTCTAAGGTACCAGAAAAGTGGGATTTTTTAGAGAATGACCTCATTTTAAAAGCTGCACCCCTCTAAGAACTTATTAAGGGGTGTAGTGAGCAATAGTTTCCTAGACGTGACGGCACAGAGGATGATGAAGAGTGAATATATAAGCTGTGCGGAGCACATTGGGAACACCAAATTCCCTACTATATCCCTAATAGCTCCTATTATTGGGGGGTCACTCTGGTGGTCAGTTCTGGTTTATTTTCCCTCGCAAGCTCTAAATCTGGTTTCTCCCCTGATATACACTCGCACAGCTTATACATTCCTTTCCTGCAGCAGTCAGTTTTGTTCTAATGATTTGGTGATTTGGGGGGTGGGGGGTGGGGTGGGGTTGTCTTCACATTGTGCAAGCTATCATTTTTATTTAATTTCTCTAGTGATGTTGCCACATGAGGGCTTGATGTTTGTGGTATGAGATGTATTTTGTAATAACATTTTTGGGTGTTTATAACTTATTGACTGACTTTTATTAACTCTTTCTTTTTGAATTAAACCTGTTCCCTTTATTCTGTGGGTCGGTGCAATTATGGCGATACCTCACTTATATTGTTTTGAGGACCTAAATCAATGTCTTTTGCATCACTAACTTCTGGGAGGCGTAACATTTTTATTTTTTGGTTGACAGAATTGGTTGAAGGCTTATTTTTTGCGGGACAACCTGTGCTTTTTATTGGTACTATTTTGGGGTACATGTGACTTTTTGATCACTTTTTATAGCATATTTTGTATGGTGAGATGTCAAACAATCATTACTCCTAGCAGTAGAGATGAGCGAACACTAAAATGTTAGAAGTTCGAAATCCGATTCGAACAGCCGCTCACTGTTCGAGTGTTCGAACGGGTTTCGAACCCCATTATAGTCTATGGGGAACATATACTCGTTAAGGGGGAAACCCAAATCCGTGTCTGGAGGGTCACCAAGTCCACTATGACACCCCAGGAAATGATGCCAACACCTCTGGAATGACACTGGGACAGCAGGGGAAGCATGTCTGGGGGCATCTAACACACCAAAGACCCTCTATTACCCCAACATCACAGCCTAACAACTACACACTTTCCACATTCATAAAAACCTCTATCAAAGTGGGAAAATACCTGGAAACCTTCTTTACTCCCCAAATGGATGGACACAAACCCCAATTTAAGCTCAACAAACAGTAACAACCACCCCTTTAAATCACGTTCCCCATGACAACCACGGATGGAATACACAATGGGAAATCCAAAAGCCCTCACCCTTAACTGTCATTTTGAGTGTGTGTGTGTGTGTGTGTGTGTGTGTGTGTGATGTGGTAAGACCTTCTAAAATTGACTTTTCTAGCCCTTAACATGAGCCCTTCCAAACAAAGTTACAGGACCTTAAGCTGAGCTACCAGCAGAGATTGAGGCCCTTGGCATGAGTAGAGCCTTGAACCAGCAGTGTTTTTGGCCCTTAGGGTGAGTTGAGCCTTGTACCAGCGTGTATCCCTTAACATCAGGCGGGCCTAAGTTCTGCGCTTTGCACAAAAGTTCCACATTAACTAGGCTGAATGGTACAAACCTTAGTAGGCCCGAGAACCAGGAACAGGTCTTGCAATGGCTGTCGGATAACTTTAAAGCACATTGTCCACCAGCCAGTCAGCCTCTACCTCCTCTCCTCCTCTTACCCAACAGTCTTGTCCTCCTTCCACCCAAAATTCCCCATCTTCCCAGAACAATAACCCCAACTGTCCCTGCTCCCTAGAGCTGTTTTCCCTTCCTTTGACTGTACCGCAACCTGCACCTCCATTTCGCGATTCCACGGACCTAACAGACAAGTATCTGTGTCCAGATGCGCAAACACTAGAGTCTCCTCCATCTCCAGTCGATTTGGTGGCGGATGACCAGCAACCCACCCTCATCGACGACTATGAGACGCAGTTGTTGTCAGGGCAGCCAGTTGACATGCGCATTGTGCAGGAGGAGGAGGTGAGACAGGAGTTGGAAGAGGAGGTGGTGGACGACGAGGACACTGACCCCACCTGGACAGGGCGGATGTCAAGCGGGGAAAGTAGTGTGGATGTTGAGGCAGGTGCAGCACCAAAAAGGGTAGCTAGAGGCAGAGGTCAGCAGCTTAGGCGAAGCCAGGCCACACCCGGAATCCCCCAAGATGTTCCAGTTTGTAACCAGCCCCGAAAAACTCCCACCTCGAGGGCACATTTCTCGAAGGTGTGGAGTTTTTTCAAGGAATGCGCCGAGGACAGATATAGTGTTGTCTGCACAATTTGCCTCTCAAAATCGAGTAGGAGCTCTGAGAAGAGCAACCTGTCCACCACTTCAATGCACCGTCATTTGGAATCCAAGCACTGGAATCAGTGGCAGGCAGCAACGGCAGGACAAACGTCGCCCGCCGTTCATGCCACTGCCTCTGCCTCTGCCACTGCCACTGCTCACAGTGCTGGCGATGCACTCCAGAGGACGAGCCAGGACATCACTTCATCTGCCTCCGCCACTTTGTTGACTTCTCCCTCATCCTCCCCTGTTCCTGTCTTATCTCCTTCTCCTGCACCATCAAAGGCACCATCAGGCGCTTCTTTACAACAACCCACCATCTCTCAAACATTGGAGCGCCGGCAGAAATACACCGCTAACCACCCACCCGCGCAAGCCTTAAACTGCTGGCCCAGGAGATGTTGGCGTTCCGGCTTGTTGAAACTCCGGCCTTCCCGGACCTGATGGCAACTGTGGCACCTCGCTATGCCTTCCCTAGCCGTCACAACTTCTCCCGGTGTGGCGTCCCAGCCTTGCACCAGCACGTGTCACTCAACATCAGGTGGGCCCTTAGTTCCGCGCTTTGCTGCAAAGTCCACTTGACCACCGACACTTGGACAAGCACCTGTGGTCAGGGATGCTGCTTATCTTTAAGGACAGGCAGGGTGAATGTGGTGGAGTCTGGTCCCGGGGTGCAAACTGAGGTACTTTATCTCCGCTCCCAGGCCAAAATTCATGGCAGGAGTAGACTGAAACCCTACGACACTCCAACCTCCACCCCAGCTACTAGCGGCAAACGCTAAAACACTGGCGTGGGGAGACATCAGCAGGCGGTGCTGAAGCTCATCAGCTTGGGGGACAGACAGCACAGTGCCTCCGAGGTCAGGGATGCCATCCTGGCTGAGATGGCATTTTTTTTTCCCTGCTACACCTGGGGCCTGGCATATTTGCGCCTACCTCCACCCCAGCTACTAGCGGCAAACGCTAAAACACTGGTGTGGGGAGACATCAGCAGGCCGTGCTGAAGCTCATCAGCTTGGGGGACAGACAGCACAGTGCCTCCGAGGTCAGGGATGCCATCCTGGCTGAGATGGCATTTTTTTTTTCCCTACTACACCTGGGGCCTGGCATATTTGCGCCTACCTCCACCCCAGCTACTAGTGGCAAAAGCTAAAACACTGGTGTGGGGAGACGTCAGCAGGCCGTGCTGAAGCTCATCAGCTTGGGGGACGGACAGCACACTGCCTCTGAGGTCAGGGATGCCATCCTGTATGAGATGGCAATTTGTTTATCCCCGCTGCCCCTGGGGCCAGGCTTTTTTGTCTTCTTGGAGGGCTCTGGAGCTTGCCAGCCTCCATGCCTGGCCCACGTGTTCAATGTAGTGGTGCAACGATTTTTAAAAACATACCCCAAATTAGCAGAGATAAGGGTGAAAGTGCGGCACTTGGACACCCATTTCCCAAGTCTACAGTACCTGGAGATAGCCGCAATACACTCCAGCAAGGCCTACATCTGCCTGAAGCACCTACTGTTGTGCGAGGTCACCACACGCTCAAACCCTAGATACCGTATGTTGAGCAGGGTGTGTAAGCAGCAGAGACCTTTGATGGAGTTCCATCTACAAAACCCAAAGGTTCCTCAAAGTCAGCTCCCTCAGTTTCTGCACCATGAGTTTCCAGGGGTGGCAAAGTTATGGCTACAGGCAGAGGCATGGATAGGGGTGATGTCTAGGGACAAAAGCAGTGTGGATGTGGAGGCAAGCTAAGCAGGGAAAAAAGGTGGCTAGAGGCAAAGGGATGTCCAGAGGCATCAAGGGCAAAGATGCAAAACTCTCCCGTTTCAAGAATTTTCCCTAGGTATGGGACACGTTAATGGCACCCCCTGGGCAAACTACCGTGGTGGACTGACTTGTCTCCCCACACAACATTCCTGGGAGGAGGGCTGAAACACCACCCTCCTCCTCCTCCTCCGCCGTTAAGTGGACCCCAGCTACGAGCTGGAAACGCTGCAACACTGGTGTGGGGAGACGTCAGCAGGCCGTGCTGAAGCTCATCAGCTTGGGGGACAGACAGCACACTGCCTACAAAGTGAGTCATGCCATCCTCGATGAGACGGCAATGTGGTTTTGGCCACTGCACCTGGGCCCAGGCATGTTGTCGTGTGTGATAATGGCCGTAACCTGGGATCGGCTCTGTAGCTTGGCAGCCCGCAACATGTTCCATGCCTGGGCCACGTTTTTAACTCATTGCTGCTAATCTTTTTAAAAAAGTACCCCAATGTTCCTGAGCTACTGGTGAAAGTGTGGTGCTTGTGCGGATAGTTTTGAAAGTCTATAGTTGCCGCCGCTAGCCTCTATGCACTCCTACAACGCCGGTATCTGCCCAAACAACGGCTGTTGTGCGACGTCTCCACACTGCTGGAACTAAACATATCATCTCTTGAGCAGAGTGTGTGAGCAGCACAGACCTTTGATGGAGTTCCAACTGCAAAACCCTAGAATTCGTCAAAGTCAACTCCCTCAGTTGCTCAACCATGAGTGGCCATGGGTGGCAGACTTATGTGAAATCCTATGCCATACATTGCAGTGGACACGAAACATTAGCATGCGCTCATCACAACTCCGGATATGGCAGCTACGTTTAGCAGGGTGCAAGGTACAACACAGACCAGGCCCGAGCACCAGGAACAGGTGTTAGAAATACTGCAGCATCCGCCATTTCCTTCCAATTTTGTGGTTGTGGACCTGCCACTGACGTTTCTGGACCTCAGTGAAGATGATGAGACACAGTTCCCATCAGGGAAAGCTGTGGTCATGTGCGGTTTGCAGTAAGGGGACAGTGCGCAATTGGAAGAGGAGTTGGTGGATGACGAGGCCACCGACCCCACATGGACAGGGGTGATGTCTAGGGGCTAAAGCAGTGTAGATGTGGAGGGAAGCTAAATCAACAAAAAACCTGGGTAGAAGCAAAGGCATAAACTGGGATGATGTTTAGGGGCGAAAGCAGTGTAGATGTGGAGGGAAGCTAATTCAACAAAAAAAAACAGGGTAGAAGCAGAGGCATAAACCAGGGTGATGTTTAGGGGCAAAAGCAGTGTAGATGTGAAGCAGCAAAAACAGTGGGTAGAAGCAAAGGCATGCAAAACTTTACCCTGTTGGAAGACTTATTCCTAGGTCTGGAACACGTTAAGCCCCCCTGGACAAATTACTGCCACTCAGGGGCCTAGTGTCACCAGGAGGGACAAGTATAGGCACATGTTGTGGGAATACCTGGCCGACACCAGCTCTGTCCTCTCCGATCCCTCTGTGCTCTACAGCCTACACTTATTTTCTCATCTTTTTTTCTGCACTGCACATCTCTTGCCTACTTCCTTTGGGATCTCAGAAGTGGTGGTCTCAGTGCTGAGAAACACATCTGAGTCCCCCATGCAATATGCATTAAGAGAACCCTGGAGCCTACCTTAGCATGGAGCCTGGCTAAATGCAGAGAAAGATTTTGGACCACTTCCAGAGATAATTTCAGTAATTTCAGTGCTGCAGTTGGCAATGGATAGTGTAATGGGATTAGCTGAGGGATCGCTGTCTTGACCACTTTTTGGCACAAAATGAAAGTCCAATCCAGCCAAGTATGGTGCAAGGATATGATGCAAGGACACCTACATATCTGTCTGTGACACATTGGGGAGTTCACCCTCATCCGCCCTTTTGGCCTGCACCATAATGCGCCTCTTCCCCGCCACTCCCCATCTCCCAGGCGTTTCATTGCAGGCAGAAGTACAGCGCTAGCCACCCACATGCCCAAGCCTTTAATGGCCTCATCGATAAACTGCTGGCCCTGGAGATGTTGGTGTTTATGCTTCTGGATACCCAGGCCTTCCGTCAGCAGGTGGCAGCTGGGGCACCTCCCTATGCTGGGCCTAGCTGTTACTACTTCTCTTGGTGTGCTTGCACATGCCTTGCACCTGCATGTGTCCCATAACATCAGTCGGGCCCAGAGCTCTGCGCTTTGCTGCAAAGTCCACTTGACCACCGACACATGGACAAGCGCCTGTGGTCAGGGATGCTGCAGTGCTTATCTTTAATGACAGGCAGGGTGAATGTGGTGGAGTCTGGTCCCTGGGTGCAAACTGGGGTGGCCTATCTCCTCTCCCAGGCCAAAATTCATGGCAGGAGTAGACTAAAACCCTACTACGCTGCAACCTCCACCCCAGCTACTACCGGCAAATGCTGTAACACTGGCATGGGGAGATGTCAGCAGGACGTGCTGAAGCTCATCAGCTTGGGGGACAGACAGCAAACTGCCTGCGAGGTGAGGGATGCCATCCTGGATGATATGGCAATGTGGTTTTCCCCACTGCCCCTGGGCCCAGGCATGTTTGCGTATGTGATAATGGCCGGAACATGGTAGAAGATCTGGAGCTTGCCAGACTCAAACACGGTCCACACATGGCCCACGTTTTCAACTTGTTGGTGCAAAGGTTCTTTGAAACATACACCATTGTGCCTGATATACTGGTCAAAGAGCGGCCATTTTCGTAAGTGAAAAATAGCCTCTGCTAGGCTGAAAACATTCAGAGCACACTCCTCTCATCTTAGCACCGTTGGCTGGCGAAGGAAGACAAGGGGGGTGAAGTGGCATCTGATGTCCCTGTCCCACACGAGGCTAGAGGGTGCACTTCAGTGCATCCCATTGCTTCACCACAAATGGTGTGAAGGGGAGTGGAAAATGGAGGAAATGGAGAGTGACCCTTACAGTTGGGGCCAGCAAAGGCATGCCAAGTAACAGACTGACACTGTTATGTCAGTCCAGGTAGCTGCAACGGGGCTAAGGGATAGCAGTAGGGAATCTCGCCCTGCACTACTCCCACTAGCTATCCCGGTCCCTGCCTCACGGGTGTGGGTCGGCTGTACTCAGGCTAAGCCTGACCCCGACAGCTCCTCTCTCACTGATTCCGTAGGCCTAGAGGGAAGTGGGAGAAGGAATGCCCTATAAGACCTCTAGGGACTGGAGACTAAAGGGGGTCACCCCTAACGAACAAGTGAAGCTGCTACTGACAGGGACTGACAAGGGTGTGCGCTGACTAACAACACAAGCAGCACACAGGAAAAATGTGGGAAAGGATTCCCCCAAACCAATATGGGAAGGAACCTTACACTAGGAAACAAACACAGGGAAATTGAGTAGAAATCAAAGGATAAGGCAATTCACTCACACAGTCAATTACACACAGAGGAAGGATTGGTGAACACAGAAGGGAAAACACACAAACCAACTCGTTCACCCAAACCTCCCAAAAAACCAACCACGGAACTTCCTCTATCCCAGAACACCACCTACTCCTCCTGCTAAGGCCTAGCTCTGTAAAAGCGACACTCAGCACAGAACCATGGGAGGCATGGGTTTAAATACAGAGTAGAGACCACTCCTCCCAGGTGCAAATGGGAGGACAGACTAATCAACCAGGAGATAAAGCTGCCTACCATCAGTGCGCACGTGCAAGTCAGAAGGTGTGCACCAATACTCACGACAGGACAACCCCGCAGCGCCAGGATGCCACCCCAGACACTGCGCAGCCAAAAACTCCCCAGGTAAGAAAAATAGAAAGTAAAGAACCTAAATACTCCTAACAGACACACATGGCTGACTTCATGTTGGGTTGCTTTTCAAGAGTCTAACACATATTTCACATCATGGAGAACAAATAATACTGGATTTTTACAAGCCTCGAACCACGGTCTAGGTCTAATGTCTGTTCCTTTCTTATATTGGGGGAGAGGAAAAAAAAATTACTTAAGTGATGCGTTTAGCGTACATAGACTAACTATTAATGTGTATCCCGCTTAGTGTTGTTAGGGTTACACACCGTCACAACCTGGCTAAAGCTTCTATAGCTGTTAATAAAGTCAACATAACTTTACAGTATCTAAAAAGACAGCTGGTACTGACAGAGAGCAAGACAAATGTCAACCAAAGCTGTGAGCTCTGAACACCCACAGTGACTTTGGCGTCATCATTATAAGGGAGCGGGTGGTAATAAATAACTTGGCAGTGCCTAAAACCCAACAAGCTTATACAACTATATTTACATTAAGAAACACAAATGACACTTTTTAGTAGCATGTCATGAGACAAGGTGATAAGATCTTCCTTTGTGCAGTGCTATTTGAAAGTTAACAGCTGCCTTCATTTTAATTCAGGAGAAGTTGCAGACAGATTAGATTTAAAACATGTTGTCTTCATTGTCAAAATCCTCTATATAGGTAATGGGTTTTTTGGGCCGAGCTGTCTGGGAACGAGCTGGTGCAGCACTGACAACCTGGGTGAATATGGCAAGAGCCTGAGATGTAGGGTGAATGTATCCCCAAATTATTTGGGGAATTTCCACTCAGAAACTGGCACTATATGGCAGTAGCAAGAATTGAGGGTATATGTAACCCCAATATAGTCTTTGAATTCCCAGTCAGAAAATGGCACTATATGGCAGTAGCAACAATTGTGGGTGTATATAGCCCCAATTGTGTTGTTAGGGGACTTCCAGTGTATTGAAGTTAGTTTCTGGGGTGGAGGTGGGGGGCACACCGTTGGAATGTGGATCGGGGGTATATATGGGGTATACGGGAATACACTGTCAGTGTATTCCATTCAGGATCCTGGGAAAGCTGGGTTGCGGCGATTGAGCCCGTCAGTGCCACGTTACACTGACAAGCTTCTCCCTGGAATTTAGCTCTTATAAGAGCTGTTGGTTGTCTTCTCCTTCCTATCCTAGCCTGTCCCTGCCTACCAGAATCTAAGCCCTTGCTAAATGGATGGAAACCTCTGTCCCCGGTGAATTGCAAGCTCAGAATGACGCGAACCTGGGCGGCGCTGTTCTTTTAAATCAGAGGTCACATGTTTTCGGCAGCCAATGGGTTTTTCCTACTTTTTTCAACGTCACCGGTGTCGTAGTTCCTGTCCCACCTACCCTGCGCTGTTATTGGAGCAAAAAAGGTGCCAGGGAAGGTGGGAGGGGAATCGAGTAATGGCGCACTTTACCACGCAGTGTTCGATTCGATTCGAACATGGCGAACAGCTCTCTAGTGATAAGCTCTTGGGGTCAATTATACAATACAATCTCAGGTTCTACAATAAGACGAGAGGGATTTTTTTTTCTTTTCCGGCATTCATCGTTTAGGTTAAATAATGTATCAGTTTTATTGTACAGGTTGTTACGGACACGTCAATACCAAATATGTATTGCTTTTATTAATATATATCTATTTTTTTTATATAATTCATTTTAAATAGGAAAAGGTACTTTTGGGGGGTTTATAATTATATATATAAAAAAAATTACACACTTTATTTTTTTTAACTTTTAAAAAATTGTTTATTTTTCCTATAGGGACACCAGAACCAGCGATCAGAGAGCATCGCTGGTTCAATACTATAGAATGTAATACACGTGTATTGCAGTCTATAGAGAAAGTCCTGACATCCAGGCGGGATCAACCAGGTAACAGGGGCACCTAGCAGCATGTGGTCACTGGCCAGACCCTGACTGCAGAAGATACATGTGGGCACCCCCTGATCTCGCTGTGGGGGATGACCACCGGAATATTACACATCGTGGAACCCCTTGGATGCTGTGGTCATGTTAGACCGCAGCATTCAAGAGATTAAAAACTCTAATCAGACCTCAGCTCTGAGCAGAGGTTAAGGAGCAGGGTGTTAGCTGGCAGATATAGCTAACACCATCTCCATATACTGCGCATGGGCAGGCGGCATCTACTATCAGGGAAAGTTTGTTATGCCAACAAACCTTCCCTGATATGGCCACTACAATATCGGGACCTGAATCTATCAGGTCCTGGTGATGTCTCCGTGGACACTAGCAGTTATTAGCGCTATAAGCTCCATCTGCCGTATAGTAGCCCGGTGTCTTCACTGCAGCTCTCCCACTGACTTCAATAAGTGCTTAGATGCAGTGAAGGTGCCTGGCTGTTATACAGTGGACAGAGCTTTATGTTTCCTGTCCCGTATTGTCTACAGGACGGGTGTTAGAAGTGACTTTGTATAGCTGATTGGTCCGAGAGCCGAGTATCGGCCCCCTACAGATCACGTATTTATGGCCTGTCCTGAAGATAATTACAACCAACTAAATTCATCCAAAAATGATTAAATAACCCCAAAACCTGAAGATAAACCAGGGAACAGGCGAGAAGTTCTGTGCTTTGGTTTTATTTTTTTTCTTGGGGGGGGGGGGGGTTGCACCTCCCTCGGCCTAATTGAAAAAAAAATCTCTTTAAGATCGGGCCACACAGGCTGCGTTATTAAGTAACAGCAAAGTGGTAATCGCAGCATGTCAATTATATCTATGGAAATGCTGGTGGCTTTCCTGTAGATTTCCCGATTAGCACTGCATATCGTCCCGTGGGGCCTTAGCCTTAGGCTTAAACCCCACGTTGCAGAAACGCAGCTTTTTTTGTTGCAGATTTTTCTGCATTTTTTTGAGCTAGTGCCAGGAGTGGCTTGAGCAGAAGGTAGAAGAATAAGAGCTTCCTTCCATTTCTTTGGTAGCCATTCTTGGCTTTGGCTCAAAAAAAAAAAACGCGAGAAAATCTGCAACAAAAAAAAGCTGCATTTCTGCAATGTGGGATCTTAAGGCCGGAGCCCCACGGGACGTAAACGGCACGGCGTTTTACAGTGCGAATCCCATGCCTACTTTGCACAAAAAATCGTAGTGCAGACACGCTGCCATTTTCAAAACCGTTGTGGTTTTGAAAATCGCAACATGTCAATTATATCTATGGAAATAGATATAATGGAAGCAGAAAATCCGCGGAGGAAAACTCTGCGAGCTTTCTGTTGAAAGCGCTGTGGAAAGAACCGCAGTGTGTTCACAGCTTTCCGCAGCTTTTTTGCGCTGCGATTATGGCCTGTGGGGCCTTAGCCTAAATGTGTTGTCCAGGAAAGGCTAAAGCCCCATGTTGCGGAAACGCAGCTTTTTTGTTGCAGATTTTGCTGTGTTTTTTTTTTAACTAAAACCAGGAGTGGATTGAGCTGAAGGTAGAATTTTAAGAACTTCCCTTATATTTTCAATTTCTTTTGTAGCCACTCTTTGCTTTGGCTCAAAAAACCACAGCAAAATCTGCAACAAAAAAAGCTGCGTTTCTGCAAAGTTGTGCCTTAGCCTTAAAGATTAAATCTGGAAGTGAAAAAAAATACATACTGACCTGTCCCACTTGCTCCGTTGTCATCCTGCGCCTCCCGTTTTTTTTTTGTTCTCCCGGGTCTCTTCTGGCATTGTGTTGAAGCCGCTGATTGACCTCAGCGGTCACATGACCGCTGAGGCCAATTAGCAGCCTCAACAGTCCTCAGGAAGAGGACCCTTGATGTCACAAGTAGTGACATTCAGACCCTTTGCTTCGCAAGACTACTGAGGCCAATTAGCGGCTTCTGCACAACATCGGAAGTCACTGCCAGAGCAAAAGAACTAGGAGGTCCAGGAGGACACCAGAGCAAAGGGGACAGATGATTATACAATTTTTTTTTTCACTGCCCCCAGCTTATTTAAACTTTAACAGGATTGTCCAATTTGGCTTGGACAACCCCTTTAATGTCCCCAAGGATATTGGCCTTTCATCTTCTTCAGCTTCGGCCTGGGCCCTGTGTGCAGCCCATTTCATTGCGATGACGTAATGCGCAGCATATGGGGGGCAACCTGGCCAGTAGCATGGAAGAGGTAAGAGGATCAGGGTTTTACTGCCCCTCCACTGCCTATTAAAAAAAAAAACAGTGGGGATTCAGTAGGGCCCACTAAAGGTACAGGGCCCACCGGGGGATTGCCTGGTCTCAGGTAGTCTGAAATCTAACTTCTACCTACAGAAAATAGTTGTATACTAGGTATCTTAAACTTCCTGCAGCTCTTCTCTGCTAGGGCTATAAAACTTACTCCCCTTTTCCTGGAAATTGAGATAGTCTTATGCTAGTTTCACACTAGCTTTTGGCTCGTTTGGTTCCGCATTGGGAACCAAAAGATGGATATGCTATCTGCTCAAAAAGTGGTCACCCATATACACCTATGGACCCCATAGACTATAATGGGGTCTTCTGGATGTCTGTTGGGTTTCCTTTGATTTTAAACTGAAACCGGTGGAAAGAATAGTCCGCCTTGTAGAAATCTCCAGCAAAGTCTCCTACGGAGACTCCAATTCAGATGTGATCCTAGACTTAATCCATTTATGCCAGAGGTTATATATTTTTCAGTTCCAAAAATTGAACTTTAGGCATAAATGGGTTAAAGTGGTTGTACCATTAACAGCAATAATCCTCTATTTATAGGATAAAGGATACGTGACCTATTGCTGGAGGTCTCCTAGCAAACCACAAAATGGACGACCAAAAGACTTCCTTGTGAATGGAACACAAGTGACCTTGTAGGACTATGGCTCCATTCACTGGTGTGGGACTGCCGGGACTGTAATCTCCAGTAGCGCTCACAGCCCTTGGAACTGAATGGAAATATGGTCATGGAAATGCACTGGTGCTCCATTTACAAAGAGATTTTAAAGGGACTTTTAGTCCCCCATTGTTCTGATCACTGGGGGACTTGGGGGCCAAGACCTCAGCAAGTGTATACTTATTCCAAATCTTGTGAATAGGAAATAAGTGGCCCTAATGGCACAAGCCTTTTAAGTCCAACTCTGTGGTCAACACAGATCCGGTATTATACTGTGTACCTCGTTGCTTTAGAATATTGACATTGCAGATATGTTCAGTGACTCCAGCTTAGGTCATGTTGATCAGAGGAGAAAAATGTGTAATAATTAGGGATGACCAAACTGGTTTATAAGTTACTTTATTGGTGTTCACAAACCCCTATTATGCTCCGGAGCCACTTTTGGACAAGACCCAAGTCTAATCCGACTACACCTGTACCCATTACACATCTACCTGAGACATAGCTGGATTTTTGCAGCATTTGGACATTTCTATATGACTTATCTTGGGCTGTTTTTCTGGTCATTGAATGTTATGAATTATTTTTTGCTGAATTTGTTGCAATATTATTTTTTATCTAAGAATTGAACCCCGTAAGGAAATATAGAAACGATGACAAACAAGGGAATATGCACCGCACATGGAAATCCCTCTCGTCTTATTGTAGAACCTGAGATTGTATTGTATAATTGACCCCAAGAGCTTATCACGCTTATAAAACCTCAGGTTTTTCTCTCCTTGTCTGCTTGGTTTTTCAAGCCACAGAAAATCACAGATCACCGAATTTCATCTTAGAAGAACCTGTCATCCAGTTCTGCTACATCTCAAACCATGTAACCATCAGCCAGGACCCCTCTATGCTATGTAATTCTATATCGCACGTTCTACAATTATCTGAAGCTCTTAAACGCAGATTGTAATTTTATTTCTTAGGAATAGAGATGAGCGAACACTAAAATGTTCGAGGTTCGAAATTCGATTCGAACAGCCGCTCAATGTTCGTGTGTTCGAATGGGTTTCGAACCCCATTATAGTCTATGGGGAACATAAACTCGTTAAGGGGGAAACCCAAATTCGTGTCTGGAGGGTCACCAAGTCCACTATGACACCCCAGGAAATGATACCAACACCCTGGAATGACACTGGGACAGCAGGGGAAGCATGTCTGGGGGCATAAAAGTCACTTTATTTCATGGAAATCCCTGTCAGTTTGCGATTTTCGCAAGCTAACTTTTCCCCATAGAAATGCATTGGCCAGTGCTGATTGGCCAGAGTACGGAACTCGACCAATCAGCGCTGGCTCTGCTGGAGGAGGCGGAGTCTAAGATCGCTCCACACCAGTCTCCATTCAGGTCCGACCTTAGACTCCGCCTCCTCCGGCAGAGCCAGCGCTGATTGGCCGAAGGCTGGCCAATGCATTCCTATGCGAATGCAGAGACTTAGCAGTGCTGAGTCAGTTTTGCTCAACTACACATCTGATGCACACTCAGCTCTGCTACATCAGATGTAGCAATCTGATGTAGCAGAGCCGAGGGTGCACTAGAACCCCTGTGCAAACTTAGTTCACGCTAATAGAATGCATTGGCCAGCGCTGATTGGCCAATGCATTCTATTAGCCCGATGAAGTAGAGCTGAATGTGTGTGTTAAGCACACACATTCAGCACTGCTTCATCACGCCAATACAATGCATTAGCCAGTGCTGATTGGCCAGAGTACGGAATTCGGCCAATCAGCGCTGGCTCTGCTGGAGGAGGCGGAGTCTAAGGTCGGACCTGAATGGAGACTGGTGTGGAGCGATCTTAGACTCCGCCTCCTCCAGCAGAGCCAGCGCTGATTGGCCGAATTCCGTACTCTGGCCAATCAGCGCTGGCCAATGCATTCTATTAGCTTGATGAAGCAGAGTGTGCACAAGGGTTCAAGCGCACCCTCGGCTCTGATGTAGCAGAGCTGAGGCTGCACAAGGGTTCAAGCGCACCCTCGGCTCTGATGTAGGAGAGCCGAGGGTGCACTTGAACCCTTGTGCACCCTCGGCTCTGCTACATCAGAGCCGAGGGTGCGCTTGAACCCTTGTGCACACTCTGCTTCATCAAGCTAATAGAATGCATTGGCCAGCGCTGATTGGCCAGAGTACGGAATTCGGCCAATCAGCGCTGGCCAATGCATCCCTATGGGAAAAAGTTTATCTCACAAAAATCACAATTACACACCCGATAGAGCCCCAAAAAGTTATTTTTAATAACATTCCCCCCTAAATAAAGGTTATCCCTAGCTATCCCTGCCTGTACAGCTATCCCTGTCTCATAGTCACAAAGTTCACATTCTCATATGACCCGGATTTGAAATCCACTATTCGTCTAAAATGGAGGTCACCTGATTTCGGCAGCCAATGACTTTTTCCAATTTTTTTCAATGCCCCCAGTGTCGTAGTTCCTGTCCCACCTCCCCTGCGCTGTTATTGGTGCAAAAAAGGCGCCAGGGAAGGTGGGAGGGGAATCGAATTTTGGCGCACTTTACCACGCGGTCTTCGATTCGATTCGAACATGGCGAACACCCTGATATCCGATCGAACATGTGTTCGATAGAACACTGTTCGCTCATCTCTACTTAGGAATATTAAGAAAAATCAACTCTACATCTCTACTGACAATGATGATTTACATCCCGACACATTCATGAGAACTTTAATGGAAACTTGATTAGGAACTTTTTCTCATTCCTCTATTCCTGTAATAAAATATTGTTGTTTTCCTGCCTTCACCTCTTCAGCTCCATTTCCCATATAACAATACGTCTCCTCCTGCTTTAGCACTTAGGACACTGGGACACGGCCATACACATCAGTGTCAGTAATATCACATACATTACAATATACTCTACACTGTCCATTTGTCAAATCATTGAACAATAAAGACACAATAAGAGAATTTGTGCTCCCTTTATGGTTGAATTGACCATAAAGAACAGGAATAACATATTGTGCTGCACCATATAGAAGAACTTTATGTCCCTAGGTCTTTATCTAACCCTTAAGCTATATACAGTAACTATGTAACAAGTTCCATTAGTTTGTCCACTTGGGTTTACAGTAACATCTTATAGTAATTCTATACATGTTAAGAGCAGACGCGTCCTAAGACAATTCACGCATTATAGATGATACCTGATAGTATTGTTACAGTCATAAGGACATGAGGGGTCATATAAGGTAACGTTGTCCTCCCATACACATCTTCTGTGACTATCTCTGGTAAGTTGACATTAGCTTATACCCTTCCTGACTTCTCCATATACATGCGTGTGTCCTGAATATAGAGGAGGTAGAAAGCCACTGATACACAACTCTAGTAGTGATTTACTTGATGTAACCCAAAAGAACAAAGGATTGCGCAGGCTGAAATCCAATATGCTAATTCTTATGTCACCCTAGTATCTTCTGCTGGGATCTTTCAGTGATACAATGCGATATATTATACATTTTATCCCTATTTTTTCTGTTACCTGTAAAGCAGGAATTAATGTTACGTTAAAGAATACCTAAACTTTTGTTACAATTTTAATTTTTTATTTATTTTTTTGGCAGCGTTTGTGACACTAAGATATTTCGCAATAGACATAACTAACAAATATTTGCACCTCTCTTTGAATCTTGTGCTGAAATTCACTTTTTTTCCCGGTTTATCACTAGCTGAAATCTGTGCACTGCTTTAGTATGGGTGGGCTCATGTACTGTATGATGTAGGGAAGCTGAGGCTGGGGGTCTACAGGTATAGATCAGGTATTTTATCATGTACAACAGTGATTCTGATATCATATGAAACATAAGATTCTCAGCTTACATGTCACACCAATAGTCTACTTTCCAGAGATATTGTCAAGATTCTCAATCCAGAGGCTATACCTTTATGTTATTCGTTGTTGCTGGACCTTACTTTACATTTATGTTTACCTTGACAACCTGTGAAGCGTTTGCAGTTTCCTAAGTTTCCTCAGTTAGACCAATCAGCAGATGAGGAGACATCTATAAGACCCCTCCCTCCTGACACATGTGCCAACTAATTGTTTTACTTTCTAGTTTGACTCTGCATCTTGTTTGTTTTCCAGATTGCATCATTCTGACCCTTGGCTTGCTTTTCTTCATAATCTATTGCCTGCTGATTCTGACTTTGACATGCCTACTCGAATTTGATCCTTGACCTTCTAATTTTGCCCCTGACATCCTGTTCTGGATTTGATTCACACTTGTGCGACTTTTCACCTGTTTCTGGTCTGCTCTGTAAGTCTGTAGTGGGTTTTATTTATTTTTAGTAATTTTGGAGTATGTTATGTGGCTCAGTGATGTTAGGGGAGAATAGGGAGTCCTAGTATGGTACAATTACAAGGTTCTAGGTAGTACATGTGAGCTAATAATATGGTTGGAACAGATAAACTATAAGCTAGTGTGGTGCACTACATGTAAGCTTGTCAAGGCCATAATAGAAGTTGTGTTTGTGTGCATTTATAATATTTAGCTTGTAATATTTTGCACTTTTATACCTGTGTAACTTTCCCCTTCATCACAGAATAGCTTGTAATCTACAATTTTTTTCCTCTTCTTTGCAGTGCCCCCATTATTACAGTCCTATGAAAAAGTTTGGGCACCCCTATTAATCTTAATCATTTTTAGTTCTAAATATTTTGGTGTTTGCAACAGCCATTTCAGTCTGATATATCTAATAACTGATGGACACAGTAATATTTCAGGATTGAAATGAGGTTTATTGTACTAACAGAAAATGCGCAATATGCATTAAACCAAAATTTGACCGCTGCAAAAGTATGGGCACCTCAACAGAAAAGTGACATTAATATTTAGTAGATCCTCCTTTTGCAAAGACAACAGCCTCTAGTCGCTTCCTGTAGCTTTTAATCAGTTCCTGGATCCTGGATGAAGGTATTTTGGACCATTTCTTTCTACAAAACAATTCAAGTTCAGTTAAGTTTGATGGTCGCCGAACATGGACAGCCCGCTCTCAAATGATCTGAAAACAAAGATTGTTCAACATAGTTGTTCAGGGGAAGGATACAAAACGTTGTCTCAGAGATTTAACCTGTCAGTTTCCACTGTGAGGAACATAGTAAGGAAATGGAAGAGCACAGGGACAGTTCTTGTTAAGCCCAGAAGTGGCAGGCCAAGAAAAATATCAGAAAGGCAGAGAAGAAGAATGGTGAGAACAGTCAAGGACAATCCACAGACACCTCCAAAGAGCTGCAGCATCATCTTGCTGCAGATGGTGTCACTGTGCATCGGTCAACTATACAGCGCACTTTGCACAAATAGAAGCTGTATGGGAGAGTGATGAGAAAGAAGCCGTTTCTGCACGTACGCCACAAATAGAGTTGCCTGAGGTATGCAAAAGCACATTTGGAGAAGGCAGCTTCATTTTGGAAACAAAGATTGAGTTGTTTGGTTATAAAAAAAGGCGTTATGCATGGCGTCCAAAAAGAAACAGCATTCCAAGAAAAACACATGCTACCCACTGTAAAATTTGGTGGAGGTTCCATCATGCTTTGGGGCTGTGTGGCCAATGCCGGCACCGGGAATCTTGGTAAAGTTGAGGGTCGCATGGATTCCACTCAGTATCAGCAGATTCTTGAGAATAATGTTCAAGAATCAGTGACGAAGTTGAAGTTACGCCGGGGATGGATATTTCAGCAAGACAATGATCCAAAACACCGCTCCAAATCCTCAGGCATTCATGCAGAGGAACAATTACAATGTTCTGGAATGGCCATCCCAGTCCCCAGACCTGAATATCATTGAACATCTGTGGGATGATTTGAAGCGGGCTGTCCATGCTCGGCGACCATCTAACTTAACTGAACTTGAATTGTTTGTCCAAAATACCTTTATCCAGGATCCAGGAACTGATTAAAAGCTACAGGAAGCGACTAGAGGCTGTTATCTTTGCAAAAGGAGGATCTACTAAATATTAATGTCACTTTTCTGTTGAGGTGCCCATACTTTTGCACCGGTCAAATTTTGGTTTAATGCATATTGCGCATTTTCTGTTAGTACAATAAACCTCATTACAATCCTGAAATATTACTGTGTCCATCAGTTATTAGATATATCAGACTGAAATGGCTGTTGCAAATACCAAAATATTTAGAACTAAAAATGATTAAGATTAATAGGGGTGCCCAAACTTTTTCATAGGACTGTATAAGACATCTATTAAGGACACTATAGCATGAGCGCAAGGAACCGGACAATCGCCACCGAATTCATCCTTTTAGGATTTACAACCGATCTACGCATCAATATTTTCCTATTCATCCTGTTTTTGGCCATCTATATTGTAACCTTGACTGGTAATAGTATCATCATGTACCTGATAGTCATCACCCCTCAGTTCCATAGACCAATGTACTTTTTTCTCTTTATTTTAGCTTTTCTGGATTTGTGTACATCCACCGCTGTGGTGCCCAGACTTCTGGCCGATGTCCTCTCCACTCAGAGGATCATATCATATACGGCTTGTCTTGTTCAATATTACAGTGTAATGTTTTCAGTAGGGACTGAATGTTTTCTCTTTGCCCTCATGGCCTATGACCGTTATGCTGCCATCTGCCGCCCGCTCCACTATCCGGTGCTCATGAGCTGGAGAATGTGTTATTTTCTAACAGCCTTGGTGTTGATACTCACTTTTACGGTCATTGTTCTTCCATCCTTCGCAATACCCATGGACTTTTGTTACCCAAACCAGGTGGACCATTTCATGTGTGAATCTCTAGCGGTGATGCAATTGGCTTGTGATAATACTTTCATAAATCAAGTTATGATGTCTATTGTTTCTTTTGTTGCCCTTTTTGCCCCTTTAATGTTTATGATCGCTTCTTATATCTGCATTTTATCCACTGTACTGAAGATTCCCTCTGCGGGAAGGTCTAAGGCCTTCTCCACATGCAGCTCTCATGTTACTGTGGTGAGCCTATCTTATGGAACTGGACTGGCCACGTACTTCAGTCCAACCTCTCAATACTCCACAAAGATTGCAAAATATGCGGCGATGTTTGCTCTTACGCTCTGTCCAGCCATAAACCCTATTATTTATACCTTAAATAACAAAGATGTCAAAAACAGAATGAGAAAAATGTTTCTAAAACCATTACCAAGTAGGAGGACGGAAGATAAGTAATAATATATTCAGTTACGGTTATGTCTAGTAATGTTAGGAACCTTTCACCAACTTCCCCAACACGTTATACCCTTCAATAGGTTCTGCTCCCCTCATTCTGTCACACTTGGAATTTCTTCTCTAGTCTCCTTAATTCCTAAGCAACTGATGCTGTTACATTCAATACCATTATACTGATGACGCTCTGTACTGTCAGGTGGGTGGGCACGGGCTGCTTCATCTATTCAAGGACCAATGTAGGCAGTAAGGGAACAGCCTCCTGAAATTAATAGCACCGTTTGCTCAAAAATTGTGGGTGCTAGAGATGGATGATTCAGCTTGCAATGTGCCGGGTTCGTTATAAATTTTCTAAATTGTTTTGTTTTTAATACCTCATCAATAGTAGAGATGAGTGAACAGTAAAATGTTCGAGGTTCGATATTCGTTTCGAGTAGCCCTCAATATTCGACTACTCCAATCGAATATCGATACCTATTATAGTCTTTGGGGGGAAAATGCTCGTTTCAGGGGTAGGCAATGTTCGATCAAATTATTCTTACCAAGTCCACGAGTGAGGGTCGGGCTGGATCCTCCGTGCAGTCTTCTCCGTGCAGCGTCCCCGCGGCATCTTCTTGCTCTTCATTCACTCTGCCAGGCATCAGGCCTGGGCAGAGCCGACTGCGCATGCCCGCACTACAAGCGGACATGCGCAATCGGCTCCGCCCAGGCCCAATGCCTGGAAGAGTGAATGAAGAGCCGGAAGACACCGCGGGGAAGCTGCATGGAGAAGACTTCTAAAGGTAGGAGAAGAACCAGCGTTGATTGGCCGACTGTATAGCATTTGGCCAATCAATGCTGGTTCTGCATCAAACTTTTACATTCGAACAGCTAGTAGTGTTTGATCGAGTACAAGTATTTCGAATACCGTAGTATTCGATCGAATACCTACTCGATCGAGTGTTACTCGCTCATCTCTAATCAATAGGTCTATGATTAGTGGCTCCAGTTTATCTGCATTGTCTTTTCAGGTCTCAGGTCAGGGTCGGACCATGGTGTCTAGGGTCCACCAGTGGAATTGTTTCTACAGTAGGGGCCTACTGCCTGGGTGCTGCAGATCGGCTGTACCGAGACAGGGCCGCTAAAGGTAATAACATGTTGGGAGCCATGCTGCTCACCCGCCATACAATGTCCACCACTGCACTACCTAAACCTACTGCTATGTCCTGTATGGCAAGTGATCAGCATGGCTCCTAGAACTGTCATCATTACATGTAGCTCCGCTGTCCTGGAAAAGCAGATCTACAGAGGTCCTGGCTTTTACAGCCCACAGATGTAATATCGATCGCCTAACATATGGACAGGCCATAAATATTATAGAGAGGGATACAAGATGTTGTCCAGGAATTGGAGCAACCCATGTGGCGAGCATAATCACATGTCCCAGCGCTATGTTGTCTGCCACCAGTGTCCATACAGTCTCGTTCTGGCGTCTTCTTGCTGGCAGTCCTGCACCTCATGTGACCTCTAAGACCAATTAGGTATAGGATTTCCAGAAAAGAGGCGCCGCCATGAGACCGAACAGACACAGACGGGGGGCTACAGGGTGCTGGGGGACAGGTAAGTATGCTTTATTTTATTTTTACACCTCCTTGGTGGCTCTACTTTATGGACTATCTCTTCAAAGGGGTTGTTTGGGCCAAATTTCTTTCTTGCCCCTTCACTGGCCCCCATACTGTGGTCTTTTCATTGATCCCCCAGTTTGGAGCAGTGATGGGGCCATTATATTGTGTGGGGGCAGTGATTGGGGCTAGCATTCTCTGGGGGAAGGTGGGCATTAAACTATTAAACTGTGTGGGGCATATATAAAGGGATTCTACCACTAAACCCACATTTTTTTCTAATTACCACGTCAGAATAGCCTTAAGAAAGGCTATTCATCTCTTACCTTTAGACGTGGTCTCCGCCGCGGCGTTCCTTAGAAATACAGTTTTTTTTACCCGTATGCTAATGAGCTCTCCGCAGCAATGAGGGTGGGCCCCAGCGCTCAAACGGTGATGGGGATGTCCTTACTGCTGCCCAAGAGCTCTGTTCCAGCGCCACTTCCATCTTCAGCAGCAACCCCGCCTCTTCTGTCTACCGACGTGGTCAAACTTCCGACCCCCCTGCACAGTAGGCTCCTGCATTGAACTACAATATTGGGTGGCTGCTCTCTTAGGTCAATACAGGAGCCTACTGCGGCCGGCTGGCCGGCGGCCATTTTTGGGAGGCCGCTGTACACTGCTGTATTAAACTGCGCAGATATTGGAAGTTAAACTGCGTCGGAAGACAGAAGAGGCGGTGTTGCAGCTGAAGATGGAGGCGGCGTTGGAACAGAGCTCTCAGGCAGCAGTGGGGACGTCCCCATCGCTGTTTGAGCTTCGATGCAGTGAAGGTGCCGATATACAGTGGACAGAGCTTCCTGCTTTCTGCCCTGTATTGTATAGAGGATGGGTGTTGGAAGTGACTCCGTATAGCTGATTGGTCCGAGAGCTGGGTATCAGCCCCCTACAGATCAGGTATTTATGGCCTGTCCTGAGGATAAACAATGAACAATTATGCCTGGACAACCCCTTTAATATACCCCATTAAGGTCTCACAATTTAAAGAGGTTGTCTATCTTTTTTTTTTTTCTTCTAATTAATCTGTGGAAGGTGGAAAAAAAAAGATCAAAAAACATACCCAATGTTGCGGAAACACAGCTTTTTTTGTTGCAGATTTTGTTGCGGTTTTTTTGAGCCAAAGCCAAGAGTGAATTTAGCAGAAGGTGGAAGTATATGAGTTCCATATATAGTTCCCATTCCTTTTGAAGCCATTCTTGTCTTTGGCTCAAAAAAACGCAGCAAAATCTGCAACAAAAGAAGTTAGTTTCTGCAATGTGGGGCCTCAGGCTAAGGCACATCCTGCAGCTGAAAAGTGCTGTGGGAAAAATTGCGGGAACACATCGTGGTGCTATCCACTGCAATCCAAAGATCGCTGCTTCAATCCCCTATGGGAACAGAAAAAAAAGCCAAAAAAAAGTGAAAAAATAGCCCGAGAAATACTGAGGAAAAATAAAGAAAATTACATATTTAGTATCACCGCATTCGTAAAAACTCGAACAATAAAACTAAAACATTATTTAACCCGCACACTGAAAGACATTAGATTAAAAATGTAGAGAACTGCACAGTCATGAATATTCACCACCTTTATCTCACAAAATGTTCAATAAAAAGTAATCATTCAGATGAAAACCAAAAAGGTAGCAATAAAAAGCAGAGGTTGTCCTGCAAAAAAATAAGCCCTCAATCAGCTCTGTGAACAGAAAAATACAAATGTTATGCCTTTCAGAAGATGGCAATGCAAAAATAATAGATTTTTTCCCCCTACATTGAATTTTATTCTGCACAAATAGCAACACATTAAAAAATAATATAAATGAGGTATCGCCGTAACCGTACCGACCCGCAGAATAAAGGTATCATGTTACTTATGCTGTACGGGAAGCAAAATAAATGCTAAAAAGCAATGAGAGAATTGATGCTCTCTTTTACATCCCACCCAGAAACAGTTAATAATGTTTAGTCAATAAGTTACCTGCAACCCAAAATGGTGACATTGAAAAGCACATCTCATACCGAAAACACCAAGCCCTCATATGGCCACATCGCCAGAAAATAAAAAAAATATAGCGTGTACAATGTGAAGACAAAAAAAAAAACCAAATTGCCAAATCATTAGGACATAACTGGCTGCAGCAAGAAGGAAATGTAGAAGCTGTGCGAGCGGATATCAGGGGACACCAAAGACTTACAGCTTATGAGGGAAACTACACCAGCGCTGCCCCCTCCCCTTCCCCCATCAGGAGTTAGTGGGAAAATAGCATCGGATTTGGTTTACCCAGTTTACTGTGCACAACTTGCATATTCACTTCTAGGATACTAATGCTCACTACAGCACTTAATAAATTCTTTGAGGGGTGCAGTTTTAAAAAAAAAGGGGTCACTTTCTGATGAATTCCAATTTCCTGGCAACTCAAGGACTCTGAAACATGGCATCAAGAAACCAAACTATCTAAATCTGGACTCTGATAGCTGAACAGCTAGGGTTGTGCCGATCTTGACTTTTAAGGATTGATTTTAAAATCCGATTTCCGATCATTTTTCATTCGAACCCGATCTCGATCCCAATTCCGATCCCAATGCAAGTCAATGGGATTTTTTTTACTAATCGGAGATCGGATTTTAAAAACAATCCTATTCACTATACAGCATGGAATCTAACAATTGAACGCTTTAATTGTTAGAATCCATGCTGTGTAGTTAATCACTAAGTAGCCAGAGGATTTTTTTTAAATCCTCTGGCTACTTAGTCCCCCCTGGTGTCCACTTACCTGCAGAGATGGCTGGTCTGTTGCCCGGTGTTCTCGTTCTTCTTCGCCTCACTGCCCCCTGCCTCCCAGGTTAGGAGAGTGTGGGCGGGTACTGGGAGGGGAGACGTCACGTCTCCCCGCGCTGTACCTGCCCACACTCTCCTAAGCCACAAACCCCACCTTCCTAGCTCTTTAAACAGTAACCTTGGAGGCGGGGGTAGCGAGGCGAAGAAGATCGAGAACACCGGGCACCGGACCAGCCATCTCTGGATGTAAGTAGCTATTAGAGATGTTAGTTAGTCTCCCATTAGAATGAATGGAGGCAGCTGGCGCGCAGAGGGTTAAGGCTGTGTGCCGGCTGCTTCCATTCATTCCTATGGAGCCACAGCGGAGCCTTCACACTGAGTATACACTCTGCTCATAATGAGCAGAGTGTATACTCAGTGTGAAGGCTAAGCAAAGCATTGTGGGAAATAGTCACCGATCTCCATCTCACCTAAAATGATCGTGTTCGGAATTCCGATCGTGAAATTTTCTCGATCGCCGATCAGAATCCGATCTTTTCTGAACACAATCGCTCAACCCTATGAACAGCGAGTCTTCCCTTCTGTGCTCTGCTGTCACCTCAGCAGCAGTTTATGCCCACATATTTCACATTGTTGTACCCGGAAACCCCCCTTAACCAATATATGGGGGTAAAAACTGCTGTTAGAGTGCAGAAAGGAAGCAGCCCTATTTTTGTTTTGGAACGATTTGGTAATTGGCCACTTTTGCAGAGTTCCTCAAATGCCAGTAAAGTGGAATCGCCTAAAATGTGACCCCATATTGAAAATGACACCCCTCAAAGATCCAGGGATACGATACAGGGAGCATTTTTCCTCCCAAGTGTTGAATTAATTTATGGATCTGGCTATTTATAGGTACCGTACCTATGAACTACTGGCTATTTTTAGGTACCGTCCGTACCTTTAAACTATTTATAGGTACCCATAGGTACCGTACCTATAAACAACTGGCTATTTATAGTTACTAGCGATGAGCGAACACCATTCGATCGAATATCAGGCCGTTCGAGGTATTTGATTACAATCGAACACCACGAGGCAAACGCAGTAAAAATTTGTATCCCCTCCCACCTTCCCTGGTGCGTTTTTTGCACCAATAACTGCGCAGGGGAGGTGGGACAGGAACTATGACAACAGAGGCAGTTAAAAAAAATTAAAAAACCTGTTTTGGACTGATTTTTAGACTCCGCCTCCTCAGGCAGAACCAACGTTGATTGGCTGAATGCTGTACACTGGCCAATCAACGCTGGTCAATGCATTCCTATGGGAAAAAGTCAGCCTGCACATATCACAAGCTGACAGGGATCCTGGCCAGATAGAGCCCCAAAGAGCTGTGTGAGTAACATTCCCCCCAAATAAAGGTAATCCCTAACTAACCCTGCCTGTAGATCTGTCCCTGTCTCACAGTGTTATGGTCAGCAGGGTTTATTTAAAAAAAAAAAAAAAAAAAAACTAAAATAAAAACCCTGCGGAGCCCTCTGGGCTACTGACTGCTAAAAACCTGGTTTGAACAGTGACTAACAGTTGATGTCACTGCCAGCTAAATTAAATAACCAGGTTTGCTCTGTTACCAATCACAGAGACCTGTGCAGTCAGAGCAGCCGCACAAATAAACAAACTAGCTAGCCTGAACTCCAGGACTAGCCAGAGACTAAGTAAACCCTGTGTGTGGTAGTTCCACCCAACCACCCAGGCAACTACTGCCAAGCCCACTCCCAGTCACCCTGTCTGAGAAGTTTTGCTAGCTGACCCTACAGAGTTGTACCACACATACAAGGCAGCATGCTGCCTGACTACCAGTGGCATTACTAGCTCAGGGGTCATTTACTAGCTAGGGCAAATTAATAGTATTTCAGGCAGGAACCCAAGCACACACACACACACACACACACACACACACACACACACACACACACACACACACACACACACACATCAATTCAGGTTTGTAATGTGATCATAGAGCGCCGGGCGTCCAGACCAGCCCCCTTATATAGGCAAGGGGCGGTCACCAGCAAATAGCCCAGCTGCCCAATCCAAGCGTCTATTGATCGACTCCTATGTTGATCACCCAGTCGACCACGCCCGGCTGCTGCAAGACAGATTAACCCCTGCAACCCTGGATTGTGCAGAGTAACAGGCAGCGGCGCCCATATCATGGCCGCAGTTACTGCACAATCCTAACACACAGTCACATAGTTCACAGTCCCAAATTAATCAAATGTTTTTTTTTTTTTTTTTGAAATTCTCATTTTATTGAAAGTTTTTCACAAAAGAACATTTTTTTTACAGCAATAAGAACAGCATAAATGAACAAATTCGTGTACAGCGTTTCCATGTTGGTACATAGGTACAGGAACAAAGGAAAAGTAACAAGTTCAAGTCATAGTAGTCTTCACAAATAGGAGATATTGGCATTGAGGGCAGTAAGGAACTATAAATGTAGGATAAACAAATTATAACTCATTATTATAAGTAATAAGAAGAGAAAAGACAAAGATATGATGGGGGGAGGGGAATGTTTTAGTGAATGAAGAGAAGGGAAGGGGGTGTGGCAGGGGGGGTATAGGAGGGAGTGGAAGGGGAGGCGAGGGGGGGGGGGTTGGGGTTTAGTCCATCTGATTCTTAAACGTTAGACCTGGGGTTACAATTTTCTGAGTGTAGTGTGACACCTCTAAATTTAAGCCAAGGTAACCAAGTTTTCAAGAATTTTTCATGTTGGCCTTTCGCCCAACTGGTGAGCTCCTCAAATCTTGAGATAAGAGAGACTTTCTCGATCCAGTGCTCAATTGATGGGGCAGTCGACTGCATCCAATAGATAGGGATCATAGATTTAGCAATTTCTAGAAGTTGAGTAGTGAGGTTACGTTTGCTTGGTTGATATTCTGGGGAGGAGAGGGACAAAAGTACCATCTCAGGGCTAAGTGTGACGTTTGAGCCAGTAATTAATCTAACCTGGTGTTGGATTGAATTCCAGAATGGAGTGATTTTTGGGCAGCTCCACCAGATGTGGAAGGTTGTACCCGTTTCACTCTCACATCTCCAACAGGAGTCAGAATTAGATAGCTTTCTAGAGTGTAACCACGTAGGGGATCTATGCCATCTTGTTAATACTTTATAGTGCATTTCCATCTGTTTAACACAGGTGGAGAAGCCATGAGAGCATTTCAGAATCCCCTCCACATTTGCGGGAGAAAGTTGGATTTGAAGGTCTCTTTCCCAGGAGGTCAAGAAAGCAGGTTTGTAGTCAGGGAGGGTGGAGGCTATTGCTTTTTTGCATAGAGACAATTTTCTCATCGAGGGAGAATTTGCGAGAAATAGGCGCTCGAAGAGAGTAGGGTCTCTGGGCAGTTTAGCAATATTTGGGATAGATGTAATACACCATTTGAAATGTGTGTAGTGCAGAACGGATAAGCGACTAGTCGGTAATAAATTGGAGAGTTCGGTAAAGGATAGTGGGGAGCCACCTGGACAAAGTTCGCCTAAAGTCCTGCCTTTGAGTTTGCTCCAAAAGTCTTGAATGGGTCTGGACTTTTTCTCTAGAAGCAGGGGGATCAAGTTGGCGGGGAATAGTTTCATGGGAGAGGGAGCTAGTTTGTGTTTGAGTCTATTCCAGGTAGTGCAAGGCCCACATAAAAGCATACCCGGTCTAGAGTATCTAATATTGTGGGCATTAGAGGACCAGAGAATAGTCTCGAGATCTCGGCCAAATTCTTCATCAAGCAGCTGTTTGATGACTGAATCTTTTGGAGTTGTGCATAAGAACAGCCAACGCTGGAGAAGGTTTGCATGATAATACGCATAAATATCAGGCATTGCCATGCCACCCTTCTCTCTGGATCTGATTAGAAGGCTAAGAGGCAGTCTTGGTGGTTTATTGCGCCAAACATACTTTGAGAACAAGGTCCTCAGAGAAGAAAGATAAGAGGAGGGAAGGGAAATAGGGAGCATTTGGAATCTATAAATAATAGTGGGAATGATATAGGTCTGAAGTAAATTTTTTCTCCCCATCCATGACAGGTATGGGAGGTCGTACTTCTTGAGTAACGACTGTACTTCATTTAGGAGGGGGATAAAGTTCGCTTTATATAGATCTTGCAAGTCGCTAGTGAGGTAGACACATAGGTATTTTATATGATTGGTTTTCCAGACATACGGAGACGTGCTTCTAATATCGTCTTGCTCTTGTTGTGAGAGAGAGATAACTAATACCTCAGACTTAGACAAATTTGGTTTGTAGTTTGACAATTTACCAAAGTCTACCAGTAGTTCAGTGATGGCAGGCAAGCCTATTTTGGGGTTTGATACTAGAAATAAGATATCATCTGCAAAAGCAGCTATCTTCAGGGATTTATGTCTAAGTTTAACACCTTCTACTTGTGAGTTCAATCTGACTGCCTGAAGCAGGGGTTCAAGAGAAAGAATAAATAAAGTTGGGGAAAGGAGACATCCCTGACGGGTTCCATTAGTTATATTAAAGTATGGGGAAAGGGAGCCATTAATTTTTAGTCGGGCATGTGGGGAAGAATATAGGGAGAAGATTGCAGTTATAAAGGAGGGGGAAACCAAATTGTTTTAGGGAGGCCTGTATGAAATTCCATTCAACTCTATCAAAAGCTTTTTCTGCGTCCACACCTAAAAGAACTAAGGGGGATCTTTTTTTTTCGGGTAAGAGAGATTGCGTGTAAAATCCTGTGTGCGTTATCTTTGCCTTCTCTTGACTTGACAAAGCCTGTTTGGTCTTCGTCTAATAAGGAGGGTAAGAAAGATTGGATTCTTAGAGCTAACAACTTGGCCCAAATTTTTACATCCAAATTTAAAAGAGAGATGGGGCGATAACTACTGCAATATGTCGGGTCCTTGCCCTCTTTCGCGATTAAAGTAATGAATGCTTCTTGGGATTGTCTAGGTAGCTCACCACCTTGGAGTAGGTAATTGAATAAAAGGACTAGCCTGGGAAGAAGAACTTTATTTAATTTTTTAAAATAAGCTAGGGTGAATCCATCAGGGCCTGGGCTTTTGCCCGAAGGGAAGGTGTTTAAAACTCTTTTTAACCTCTTCTATTGTGAAGAGAAGGGAAGGGAGATTTAAGGCAGAAAGGAAGGTTGTTATGTCTTGCATCCTCTTATCTTTCTCTTGACTGGATTCGTCTTTTTTAAGATTATATAATTGCTCGTAAAATCTTTGGAAGGACTTGGCAATGTTAGGTGTATCCGTATATAATGATCCCTCGTGTCCTCTGATCGATTGAATGTAAGCCTTTTCTTTTGCTTTTTTAATATAGTTAGTCATCATTTTCCCTCCTCTGTCTCCGTGCTCATACATACGCAATTTATAAAAGAACTGGTGTCTCGAGGCTTGCTGTTGGAAGACTCGCTTTAGTTTTTCCCTCAATGAGGTTAATTCAGTTTGCATTTGTGCCAATCTAGTAGCTTTATGCAGTTTCTCAATGGAGGCGATTTGTGACAACAGCATATCTACCTCTTTCAGACATTCTTTTTTAACTTGCAAGGCTTTTGCTATAAGCACACCCCTGATAAAAGCTTTATGCGATTCCCAGATATAGCCTTCAGATACATCAGCAGTGGAGTTAATTTTGAAAAAATCATCCAGGTCTTTTTCAAGCTTAGAGACAAGAGAGGAGTCATTTAATAGGCTTTCATTCAATCTCCAGTGTCATTCAGTAGGTGATAGCTCCGGGAAAAATATGGAGATGAGAACTGGGGAATGGTCAGAGATTGAGGAACAATCAATACGTGCAGAGGAAACATTTTGGGAAAGACCTCTGGAGCACAGGAAGTAATCTATTCTTTGGTAAGAATTAAAGGGGGCTGAGAAATGTGTGAAGTCTTTTGAGGTAGGATGTAACAATCTCCAAACATTTAGTAGACCAAACTCAGAGATACATTTGTTTCCGGAGCCAATAATTCTTTGGGGCATAGCGGTTTTGCCAGTAGAGGAGTCTAATATTGGATTCAGGACTATATTCAAGTCCTCTCCTAATATTATTTCACCCTGTGCAAATTGAAAGAGCATCTTTGATTCAGGGAACCTGGTTTTGGTTTGGCGCATAGAGACATGCTAAAGTAATTTTCCGTGAGGCTAGGGTACCTCTCAAAAAGAGGAATCTACCTTCTGCGTCCGATAATTGTTGTATACATTCAAAGGGTGTGTGTTGGTTGATTGCAATTGCGACCCCTTTACTTGCTGATGTAGGATGCGAGTTAAAGTACCAGCGGTCAAATGGTCGCCGGGGGAAGATGGGGAGTTTATTTTCTTTAAGGTGGGTCTCCTGTATAAATAGAATGTCTGCTTTTAATTTTTTAGCTAGGTGAATAAGGCCATGTCGTTTATTAGGAGAATTTAGGCCATTAGCGTTAAGGGAAAGGGCTGTGATGGAAGTCATGTAAAAAACCAGTGGATCAGACCAAATCTACCTGGGGTTTTCTGCCACAAATAAGTCGGAAGGATGGGGGAGGGGGGGGGGAGAGACAAAGAAAAAAGAGAGAAAAGATGAGAGAAGAGGAAGGGCAGGTAAGTTCAAAGATAGAACAAGCAAGAGAAACTATCTGACATATGAGGGTAAGTCAGGTATTTAAGGAGGATTGTAGAGTGGAATAGTACAGTAAGTTTACACGTGAAGACAACTTATTGGGTAATAATCTGTACCTTGTAATAAAAAACAGTAACAGTTGTGCTATAAAGTAGAGATATAGGAGCGGTGGGTTAGTAGTAGTCTAATCGGAATGACCAGCAAACACCTGCCCTAGAAAAGAACAATTCAAAATGCGAACAATAACAGTGCGAACCAGACAATTACAAAAGGTTTGCAATATTAAACTGGGGCTATAAACCTTATAATACGGTAGAAATTAAGGTGTACCAGAAAAAATAACAACCCCTTTTTTGCATTTCAGAAGGGGGGGGCAAGGGAGAGAGAGGAGGGAAGAGGAGGGGTCCCCGAAACCAGAACCCCCCCCAGCACCAGCGTCGCCGGGAGGAACCAGGACCGGGAAGCCCCCCTCTCCCCAATTATTAATACGGAGTAGAGTATTGCGCAAACAAAAAGGGGGGGGGGGATATAAAATTTTCCTGTGCGGAGAGAGATCTGGCACAAAAAATTCTATAAAGAGAAAAAACATCCATCTCCACAATATAGTGAAAAAACGTCCATCTCCACAATATGGTGAAAAGACAAGACCGCTATATGAAAATCATAAGCAGGTATATAACATAAGTCTTGGTCAGCAGAAAAAATGAACGATAAGCAGCTAAGCCAGGAAAGGACTTACGATCTCGGTGTCTTCAGATCGTATGAAAGTAGTCACTCTAGACATGGCGCATCTTTTGAGCATACTTCTTAATCTTAGGAGACTTGTGTCTCTGCTGCGGCTGTCCTTCTTCAAGCTCGGGTAGCTCCGGGATAGGAGGGGAAGGGAGCCAGGACTGTATATCCAAGGGAGAAATCTCCAACAAGGGCCAGAGAGGGCGCAAATCTTCCGGGGTATGAATGATATACCTTCTACCTCTTATGGTGATCGCCAGACCGAAGGGGTAAAGCCAGGCATATTTTAATTCCTTTTGCCTCAGGACATCTAGAAGCGGACGAAGGATCCTCCTTTTAGCAAGGATGGAGGGAGCTACGTCTGGGTATAAAGTTATTTCGTCATCTCCCACTTGAATTTTTGGGAGAGCTCTGGCGGCATTCAAGATGGCGGATGTGTCCTGAAATGAGAGTAAGCCACATACTATATCACGAGGTGGCTCGCCTTGTTGCGGTTTGGGTTTTAGAGCTCTATGGATGCGCTCTATAATAATCGAATCTGCTCTTTCAGGGCCTAGGATTGTGTGGAAAAGTTGCTTCGCCATTTTAAACAAATCCTCAGGTGAGCTAGACTCGGGCAAGCCTTTAATTCTAATATTACGTCTCCTGTTTCTGTTTTCTTGGTCTTCAACCAGAGTGAGTGATCTATCTATGTATTCCTTTTGGCAGTGCAGGGCCACGACCAGGGAGGAAGAGTGTTCTTTTAATGCTGTATAGCCTGCTTCCAGCTGGCCTACTCTCTGGCCTACTCCATGTACACCCTCCTTGATATCAGCGAGTTCGGTAAGTACTGGGGATAAGGCTTTGTGGAGTGCTCTGTGTAGGGAAGAGCGAGAGATAGAATTAAGGCTATTATCTACCTGGTCTCCGTCGGCCATACTTTCCAGGTCTGAGTCTTCCGCTTGCTCCGAGTCTAGTCTCGCAGTGAGCGCCATTTTGGAGTGGCGGGCCGGAGAGTCAAACGACTTTCTTCTAAGGAATTTCTGTAGATTGCCTTGATGTTTGGCTTGTTTGGGGGTCCCGGGGGTTTCCAACCCCTTTTCTTTGCCTGTTCGCACCATTTTCGCGCTGTAAAGGATGGATTAGAGCGGGTGTTTTGCTGTCTGTGACGGAGCTCAAGCTTCAGGCGTCCATCTACATGCGCGGTCAGACTCCGCCCCCCTTAATCGAATGTTAAATCCACCATTTGTCTAAATTGGAGGTCACCTGATTTCGGCAGCCAGTGGGTTTTTTAAAATTTTTTAACTGCCTCCGTTGTCGTAGTTCCTGTCCAACCTCCCCTGCGCAGTTATTGGTGCAAAAAACGCACCAGGGAAGGTGGGAGGGGATACAAATTTTTACTGCGTTTGCCTCGTGGTATTCGATGGTAATCGAATACGTCAAACGGCCTGATATTCGATTGTGTTTCAAACAGTGTTCGCTCATCTCTAGTAACTATGAATAGTCAAGTTGTTTATAGGTATGGTACCTATAAATAGTTTAAAGGTACGGACGGCACCTAAAAATAGCCAGTAGCTCATAGGTACGACCTAAAAATAGCCAGTAGTTCATAGGTACGGTACCTATAAATAGCCACATCCTTAATTTATTCTCTAGAAATGAATACACCATCAGCTATGCAGAGTGAAAATGACAATATTTCCAAGAATCCGTCATTTCATTGCACAATATTTTGTGCCCAGCTTGTCTCAGAGACAAACGCTCCAAAGGCTGTTGAACCAAGGACGACCCCCTTATCAGTTTTGGAGTGTGAGTCTCTGCTGTCACAATTGGGCACAACATATCATGCACTGAAATGGTGTATCTATGGAAAAATTAAAATTTTCACTTTTCACTGTGCATTTATTTCTTGAATTTAAGATAATGCAATACTCAAGGATTAAAAATGCTTGCTATGCCCCTTCATACATTTCTTGAGGGATAGTAGTGTTCAAAAAAGGGGGTGCACTTTTTATTTTTGCCCAAGTCCCTCTGCAATGGCTCACTGTTAAGGTTCTGTCTATATATATATATATATATATATATATATATATATATATATATATATATATATATATATGAAAATAATATTTAATCACGACAGAACCGCTAGACTGCAAGACACTGCAGTGAGGTCCACAAGCCCCAGGAGGGCAGCCATCTGCCTGAATGCGAACTACCAGTTAAACTGCACTTGCAGTGATGTTGCGCGGTTCTAATGTGAACAGACTGCAACAGGCTCTCACCATTTAAACTTCACTGGGAAAGCGTGCCATTTGTATAGCTGCTGAGTAAAGCCAAATGAAGCCTTGGGCGCAGGGCATACATGCCTGTACAATTTTCCTGACATCACGGGCCATGCCAGGCCAGAAATGTTTTGCCCAGGAGTCTCTGCATCTCCCTGCTACCAAAGTGTTCCCCAATGTGTGAGGAGTGTGCCCAGGCGAGCATCTCCTGACGCCCATCAGATTGTACGAAAGTTTTATCGGACAACCCCCGTTTCTGAGAAGGGATAATAAGTCGTTCCGTCTCAGTTGCCCCCTTAGAGAACACATCCGCGAAAGCGGAACATTGGGGGGGGGGCGGACCTGTCAAATCAGGAGTCACGGATTGGAGAGTGACCTACTCTGATTGTAACAGGCAGCGCTGATGACAGTGCTCACTCCAGGACAATATCTTTCCAGTGGCCCAGTTGATCTGTGGAGAGTGTTGGCGAAGCCACGGGAGGCCCAGGAGGAGATCATCCATACCCTCATGCAGAGACAAGAAAGAAATAGTTTCCCTATGTTTAGAGGGGAGTGTCATAACTAGTGGTACTGTCTGTTGTGTGATCTCCACAGGTAAGATGGAGTCATTCACAACTTGCACCCCAGTTGGCTGTGGCAGAAACACCAACGGAATGTCTTTTTTGCATGCAAACTCAGATGACATAAAGACCCTGTCTGCTCCTGAGTCTACGCACGCCTTGGCGGATATAGTACGGGTACCTTCCACTAGGTGTACAGTGAAAACCAGTTTGATGGGCGGTATATGAATAGCTAGTAATCCCCCACCAATGGATACTAGTGGTTGAAGTTCTCCCTATTTCTTAGGAAAGTGAGAGGAGAGATGCCCTGGCAGCCGGCAGGAGAAACAAACATCAACCCGCTTTGGACGCCGGGAAATAGCTCCAGCATGAGAAATGTCCTTTGGCTCAGTTGTACCCTCTATCGGCAGTGCATAGGAGTTGGAGGAGAGGAATTCGGGAGCCAATCTGACACGGGATTGGGTGGCTGCTTTCTCCATTCCTCATGCGCTATGCCACAAGTCTATGCAAGTAGCCAGGGCGATTAGGGCCTCTAGGGTTAACGGAACCTCACGGGTTGCCAAAGCGTCCTTGACGTGGGAAGCCAACCTTTTCCAAAACAATGGCACTAAAGCCTCATCCGGCCAGTCAATTTCGGATACCAGTGTCCTAAATTGTACTGCATATGCACGGACTGTACCCAAACTCTAGATTAAGTCGAGTAGCTGCAGGGACGAGTCAAAGGTAACCCGTGGACCCAAGAAGGCTGCTTTCAGGGACCTTAAGAAAGATGTGGCACAAGTGGTTACAGGATTGCCACGCTTCCATAGTGGCATACCCCACTCTAATTCCCGGCCAGCCAGGAGATATATCACAAACCCCACTTTACTTTTTTCGTTTGGAATGCAGCTGATTGTATCTCAAAGTGGATGGTACACTGGCTGATAAACCCCCTACACTCCTTTGACTCTCCTGAAAATTTATTGGGGAGAGCCAGACGGAGGGTTGCCCCAACAGCTGATGGCGTTTGAGCTAGGGCTTGCGCTACCACCTGTGCAGTGAGGGTGGCGTCCCCTGTAGCTGATGGTCGCTGCTCCAGAGATAGCAGATGAGCCTCCAACTGCTGCACGTAACGCTGTAGCTGCGCTTGTTCAGACATGACAGCAAGACCTTGGCTCACACTCATATTATGGTTCTGTCTATATATATGAAAATAATATTTAATCACGACAGAACCTCTAGACTGCAAGACACTGCAGTGAGGTCCACAAGCCCCAGGGGGGCAGCCGTCTGCCTGAATGTGAACTACCAGTTAAACTGCACTGGCAGTGATGTTGCGCTGTTCTAATGTGAACAGACTGCAACAGACTCTCACCAGTTAAACTTCACTGGGAAAGTGTTCCTGTGTACAGCTGCTGAGTGAAGCCAAATGAAGCCTTGCAAAGCAGAGGAACCAGGCCCTAGCAGGTGCTTCACCCTGCTACACAATAAGGACTGCCAGGGGTTAAATTCCACTCCTGGTCAGTAATATAAAGGACTCCTTAAACAGCTAGGAGCTACAATGTAAGTAGACGGTTCAAATAGGCTTTACTGATTCCCACTGGCAGAGCCAAGGAATCCTATCTAGATCCCTAGACTGCTCCTGCCTTTCACTGGAACCTAGCCCTGACCTCCTGTCTCAAAGTATTTTAGTCAAAGTGTGAGCACCGGGCGGGCGTTGGCTCACACTATAAAAAGGCAAGCCTCCACCCTCAGAGCGGTGGCCATAACTTCCCTGAACATGCTCAGTATGGGCAGAATGGGACTTAGCCTCTGAGCGCCTCCAAAAGGTCTGAGCATGCTCAGTAGGAGAAGAATGGGACTTAGCCTCTGAGTGCCTCCAAAAGGTTCGGGCATGCTCAGTAGGCAGAAAGCTGGACTTAGACTCCACACTCGTTACTGCACAACGCCGAAGGTTGGATTGACTCGCAGGTGGCGCTATGTGCTGGATGGGAAACCTGCGGGACCCCATCCTAACACTCACCAATGCAGTGCAAATAACCAAATTAGGCCTCAAATAAGTATGGCGCTTCTTAATTTCTGTGCCTTGCCATATTTGTAGACAAAAGAGTAGGGCCACATATAAGGGGTTTGCAAATTCAGGAGACAGGCCTAATAACTGGAGAGCTGACATTTTACAGTGCCGTGATTTGGGCAGAACCAATTAGGCACTGAAATGACCTATATGGGATAAAATCAATTTTCATTTTGCACCATCTGCTGTGTATTTCTTTTTGGAAACCATCTTTGGGGGTCATAATGATCACTATACCCTTTGAGGGGTGCAATTTCCAAAATGAAGTCACTTCTTGGTATTCTCCACTGCATTAGCCCCTTTGGGGCAAAAGCGTCATGGCACCTGAAAGTGATACTGCCCTCCAAAAGCCTAATGGCCTTTCCTGTCTTCTTTGCCCTGCCGTATGCTAATAGAATAGTTTTCCTCCACATGTGGGGTATTTCCGTAGTCAGGAGAAATTGTATTACAAATTGTTGGGCACATTTTCTAATTTTCTAATTTAATCTCCTGTAAAAATAAAAAAAAATTGTAGCTAAATTAACATTTTATTGCAAAAAATATATTTTTTCATTTTCATTGCCCAATGTCAATAAATCTATGAAACAGTTGTTGGATCAAAATGGTCATGGCCCTTGATAAATTCCTTGAGGGGCGTAGTTTACAAAATGAGATCATGTTTTGGGGTTTCCATTGTTCTGATACAATAGGGGTTCTGGAAATGACACATGGCACCCAAAAACTTTTCCAGCAAAATTTGCCCTCTAAAAGCTAAATAGCGCTCTTTCCATTCCAAGCCCCACCATGTGCCCATATAGCAGTGTATGATCATATATGGGGTATTGCCGTGTTCAGAAGAAATTGTGTAACAAACTGTGGGGGGCTTTTTCTCCTTTAAGCTTTTGTGAAAATTATAAACTTGGATCTAATATGACATTTTACTGGAAAAAAAAGTAATTTGTAATTTTCACATCCCATTGGTAGTAAAATTGGTGAAACAGCTGTGGGCTCAAAATGCTGACCAGACCCCTTGATAAATTCCTTGAGGGGTCCAGTTTCCAAAAAGAGGTCATTTATTAGGGTTTTCCACTGCGCTGGTACCTCAGCGGCTCTTCCAATGTGACATGGGGCCCGAAACCAATTCCAGCAGAATCTGCCCTCTGAAAAGCTCAATGGTTCTCCTTCCCTGCTATTTGCCAAAACAGAAATGAATATCCACATGTGAGGCATTTCTATAGTCAGGAGAAATTGTTTAACAAAATCTGGGGGGCATGTCTCCTTTAACCCTTTGTAAAAATGAAACTTTTTTGGGTTAAATCTACATTTTGTAGATAAGAATGTAATATTCCATTTTATGGCCCAATTCTATAAAAGACCTGTAAAGTCAAAGTACTTACTATACCCCTTGATAAATGCCTTGAGGTGTCTAGTTTACAAAGTTGGGTCACTTTTGGGGGGTTTCTACTGTTTTGGCACCGAAGCGGCTCTACAAATGGGACATAATACCATAAAGCTATTCCAGGAAAATCTGTCCTTCAAAAGCCAAATAGCACTTTTTATGTTTCAAGCCCTGCGATGTGCCCGTACATCAGTGTCCCAGCACATATGGGGAATTGTCGTGTTCAAGAGAAAAAAGTTGGCTGGTTCGACTCCTTTAACCCTTTGTGAAGATAAAAAAAAATTTGATGCTAAAACGACATTTGTTTGGAAAAAAAAAAGGGTCATAATAAATTGTGAAAAACGTGTAGGGTCACAATACTCACTATACCCCTTGATAAATTCATTGAGGGGTCTAGTTTCCAAAATGAAGTCACTTTCTAGAGGTTTCCACTGTTTTGGCACCTGAATGGCTTTGTAAATGCGACATGTTGTGATCAGTTTCAGGCACCAAGATCTGCCCTCCAAAAGCTGATTGGCGCTCCTTCCCTTCTGCATCTCGCTGTGTGCCCATATATCACTATACACCCACATTTGGGTACTCTAGTAGTCGAGAGAACTTGTATAACAAATTGTGGGATGAAGTTTTCTGTGTAATTTCTAGGGCTAAACGAAAATATTAGTAAAAGAAAATGAAATGTGTAAATTTCATCACCATTTTGTCTTAATTCCTGTTAAGTACTTATAGGGTTGAAATACTTGTGCATGCTGTTTTGGTTTACTTAAGGAGTGAAGTTTTGAAAATGGGGTGACTTATGGGCGTTTCTAATACAGGGGTCTTTCAAAACCCCTTCATAACTGGATTATTCCCTTAAAAAATGGGTTTTGGAAATGTTCTTAATAATTTTGAATATTGTTGTTTGACTTGTAAACCTTATAATGTCCGTAAAAAATTAAAGGGTAATTAAAGTTTGATGCCGACATAAAGCAGAGATCTGGTACATTAGATTTAGGGTATAATTTTGGTGGTCTGACTATTTGTATGCAATGCACAATATTTCAAACTATTTACAATACAAATTAAACACAAATCAAATCAACCAAAATTTACCAATAAGATGAAGTACAATGTGTCACGAAAAAACAGTATCAAAATTACTTTGGTGAGTTAAAGTGTTCCAAAGTTATTAGTGTATCCCTGAAGGACCACAGCAATTGGTCCTGTGAATCCTGTTTTTCTGGTCATTGAGTATAATGAGAAGAACCAGAGGGAATGGACCCCAGTTGCGCTCACAGGTGAAGTGGTGAAAACAAATCCAGAGGGAAAAAAAAAAACAACATCTCTTTAATGGCTACAAACAGGGCACAGCGCATTTTGGGGATTAGCCTCCCCTTTATCAAGTGCAATGACAATTACCTTCAAATAAACATAAAACATAACAATTAGAAATGAGCGAGTAGTGTTCGATCAAGTAGGTATTCGATCGAATACTACGGTATTCGACATACTCGTACTCGATCGAACACTACAAGCTGTTCGAAGTTTAACCCCTTCCCGACATGCGCCGTAATAGTACGGCGCATGTTGGGTCTGTAACTATGGCGACCGCCCGGGAGCCGGGCGGCTGCCATAGCCGCCGGGTGTCTACTGCTTTAATGCTCTAATGCCTCCGATCGGTCCCCGGACCGATCGGAGGCATTAACTCCTCCGGCGCCGCGGTCAAAGGCGCCGGAGGCGCCATTTTCCCGGCGGCGCATGGGTGCCGCCATTTTGGCCGGGATCGCCGGCTCCTGTAGCATGCTCCAGGGCTGACGTCCCGTTGCCATGACAGCCGGGAGCCTTGTACAGGCTCCCAGGCTTGTCTGCAAATCCTTTCTTTTGCAGGCTGGTCTATGCAGCCTGCAAAAGAAAGGATGCTTTTTTGTAATGCATTGCAATGCATTAGCATTGTAATGCATTGCATTAGTGATCAGACCCCCTGGGGTTCAACACCCCTAGGGGGTCTAATAAATGCAAAAAAAAAATTAAAAAAAAAAAAGTTAAAAAAAATATAAAAAGAATTAAAAGTTCAAATCACCCCCCTTTCCCTAGAACACATATAAAAGTAGTTAAAAACTGTGAAACACATACATGTTAGGTATCCCCGCGTCCGAAATCGCCCGCTCTACAAATCTATAAAATATTTTTCCTGTTTGGTAAACGACGTAGCGGGAAAAATAGTTGAAAGTGCCAAACCGCCGTTTTTTCACTGTTTTGATTCTGATAAAAATTTGAATAAAAAGTGATCAAAGCAATAACATTTCCTGAAAATGGTAGAACTAAAAAGTACACCCGGCCCCGCAAAAAAAGACGCCCTATGCATCCCTGTACACTTACGTATAAAAAAGTTACAGCCATCGGAATATGGCGACTTTTAGAAAAAAAATTTGTTAACACAGTTTTGGAATTTTTTTTAGGGGTCAAAATGTAAATAAAACCATATAAATTTGGTATCCCTGGAACCGTACCGAAACACAGAATATAGGGGACATGTCATTTTGGCTGCACAGTGAACGCCGTAAAACCAAAGCCCGTAAGAAAGTAGCAGAATTGCATTTTTTCTTCAAATTCACCCCATTCTGAATTTTTTTCCTGCTTCCCAGTACATTATATAGAATAATTAATGGTAGCATCATGAAGAAAAATTTGTCCCGCAAAAATTAAGACCTCATATGGCTCTGGGAGCGGAGAAATAAAAAAGTTATGGGGTTTAGAAAGAGGGGAGTCAAAAACGAAAATCGAAAATCAAAAAATGCCATCGGCGGGAAGGGGTTAAGATTTGATGCAGAACCAGCGTTGATTGGCAGAATGCTATACATTCTGCCAATCAACACTGGTTCTTCTCTTACCTTTAGTCTTCTCCGTGCAGCGTCCCCGCGTCCTCTTCCGGCTGGAATTCACTCTGCTTAGGCATCGGGCCTGGGCATGGGCATGCCCGCGCATGCGCAGTTGGCTCTGCCTAGGCCCGATGCCTAAGCAGAGTGAATTCCAGCCGGAAGACGACGCGGGGACGCTGCACGGGGAGAAGAATCCAGCCCAACCCTCACTCATGGACTAAGTAAGTATAATTTGATCGAATGTTGCGTACCCCTGAAACGAGCATTTCTCCCCATAGACTATAATGGGGTTCGAAACCTGTTGGAACAGTCAAACAGTGAGCGGCTGTTCGAACCGGATTTCGAACTTTGAACATTTTAGTGTTCGCTCATCTCTAATAACGATATAATTCTGAGTGTCAGCATCCTATAACACACTCATATGTATCTAATTATATGCGCGAACCAAACAAGCGGCGCAGGCGTGCCATAGCCCATAGCATCAGCCGCCGGCTTAGGTTTGTGTACAGCAGGTCTATGTGAGCAAGGAATACACAAACCACTCTGATGCTCCACTCACAAAAGATCCACCTGTGGCTACGAGTATGTCGTCCTCCTGCATTTGTTCAAGAGTAGAGCTATTATGTTACGCAGCATGACCTTATTAGACGGGATAAGTTAAATTGGAGGATTTTTAGATACATAGGAGTGTGATGTAGGATGCTGATACTGAATTATATCGTTATGTTTTATGTTCATTTGAAGGTAATTGTCGTTACACTTGATAAAGGGGAGGCTAATCCGCGAAACGCATTGTGCCCTGTTTGTAGTCATTAAAGAGACGTTTTTTTCCATCTCTTGCATCCTCTGGATTTGTTTTCACCACTTTCTCTTGTGAGCGCAACTGGGGCCCATTCCCTCTGGTTCTTCTGATATATGACGTCTTCCACAAGGTGCTGATACCGGTCGCTGCCACCCCTCACCATCACATGCTATTTTTGTTGTTGTGACTGATTCACAACAACTACAGGTGAGGGGCCAAACAGGCTTTCTTTTGGTATGTCTGTTGTGAATACTGTACGGATCTACACTAGGGTCAGTCCTTTTTTGTTCTATTGAATGTAATGAATTATTTTTGCAGGACTTGTTGCAATATTATTTTTTAAACTAAAAATTGAATCCAATAAGAAAAGAAAAAACATAATGAAAAACAAGGGAATAGGCACCACACATGGAAATCCCTCTCGTCTTATTGTAGTACCTGAAATTGTATTGTATAATTGACCCCAAGAGCTTATCACGCTTCTAAAACCTCAGGTTTTTTCTCTCCTTGTCTGCTTGGTTTTTCAAGCCACGGAAAATCACAGATCACCCAAATTCCTCTTAGAAGAACCTGTCATCCAGTTCTGTTACATCTCAAACCATGTAACCATCAGCCAGGACGCCTCTATGCTATGTAATTCTATATCGCACATTCTACGATTATCTGAAGCGCTCTACATCTCTACTGACAATGATGATTTACATCCCAAATTTAATGGAAACTGAGCAGAAGTATAAAATTGATTTTATAAGAAACTTTTTTCATTCCTCTATTCCTGTAATAAAATATTGTTGTTTTCCTGCCTTCACCTCTTCAGCTCCATTTCCCATATAACAATACTTCTCCTCCTGCTTTCGCACTTAGGACACTGGGACACGGCCATACACATCAGTGTCAGTAATATCACATACATTACAATATACTGTACACTGTCCATTTGTCAAATCATTAAACAATAAAGACACAATAAGAAAACGTGTGCTCCCTTTATGGTTGAATTGATCATACAGAACATATGGTGCTGCAGCATATAGTAGAACTTTATATGTGTGTATGTATCTAGGTCTTTATCTAACCCTCAAGCTACATATAGTAACTATGTAACAAGTTCCATTAGTTTGTCCACTTGGGTTTACAGTAACATCTTTTATAGTAATTCTAGACTGGTCACACGTGTTAAGAGAAGATGTGTCCTAAGACAATTCACGCATTATAGATGATACCATATAAGATAACGTTGTCCTCCCATATACATCTTCTGTGATTACCTGTGGTAAGTTGACATTAAACACTCACAGATTACTTTGTCATCTTGAAGAGTAAGAAAAATTGAGACACATGTTCCAACTAATTGTTTTACTTTCTAGTTTGACTCTGCATCTTTTTTGTGTTCATCATTCTGATCCTTGGCTTGGTTTTTTGATATTCTATTGCTTGCTGATTCTGACTTTGACATGCCTACTCGAATTTGATCCTTGACCTTCTAATTCTACCCCTGACATCCTCTTCTGGATTTGACTCCCCCTTGTGCGACTTTTCACCTGTTCCTGGTCTGCTCTGTAAGTCTGTAGTGGGTTTTGTTAATGTTTAGTAATTTTGGAGTATGCAATGTGGTTCAGTGATGTTGGGGGAGAACAGGGAGTCCTAGTATGGTACACTTACAAGGATATGGATAGTACACATGATCTAATAATATGGAACAGATAGACTGCAAGCTAATGTGGTGCACTACATGTACGCTTGTCAAGGACATAATAGAAGTTGTGTATGTGTGCAATTATAATATTTAGCTTCCAACCTCTCAAGCATAAGAGACTGAAGGGTTTTTTTTTTGCACTTTTATACCTGTGTAACTTTCCCCTTCATCACATAGAATAGCTTGTAATCTACATTTTTTTTCCTCTTCTTTGCAGTGCCCCCATTATTATAAGGCAACTATTAAGGACACTATAGCATGAGCGCAAAGAACTGGACACTCGCCACTGAATTCATCCTTTTAGGATTTACCACCGATTTACGCATCAATATTTTCCTATTCATCCTGTTTTTGGCCATCTATATTGTAACCTTGACTGGTAATAGTATCATCATGTACCTGATAGTCATTACCCCTCAGTTCCATATACCAATGTACTTTTTTCTCTGGATTTTAGCTTTTCTGGATTTGTGTACATCCACCGCTGTGGTGCCCAGACTTGTAGCTGATGTCCTCTCCACTCGGAGGATCATATCCTATACGGCTTGTGCGTTTCAATTCTACAGTGTATTGGTTTCAATAGGAACTGAATGTTTTCTCTTAGCCCTCATGGCCTATGACCGCTATGCTGCCATCTGTCGCCCGCTCCACTATCCGGTGCTCATGAGCTGGAGAACTTGTTACAGTCTAACAGCCTTGGCATTGATACTTTCTTTTATGGTCCTTATTCTTCCAACCATCTCAATACCCTCGGACCTTTGTTACCCAAACCAGATCGACCATTTCATGTGTGAAGGTCTATCGATTATGCAATTGGCTTGTGAACATTTTATCATAAGTGAAATTATGATGTCTGTTTTTAGTTTTGTTGCCCTTTTGCTCCCTTTAATGATTATGATCGCTTCTTATATCTGCATTTTATCCTCTGTACTGAAGATTCCCTCTGCGGGAAGGTCTAAGGCCTTCTCCACCTGCAGCTCTCATGTTACTGTGGTGAGCCTAGCTTATGGAGGTGGACTGGTCACATACTTCACTCCATCCTCTCAACACGCCACAAAGCTTGCAAAATATGTGGCAGTGTTTACTTGTACTCTCTGTCCAGCCATAAACCCTATGATTTATACTTTATTTAACAAAGATGTTAAAAATAGAATAAGAAAAATGTTTCTAAAACCATTAGAAAGTAGGAGGACGGAAGATAAGTAATAATATATTCAGTTACGGTTATGTCTAGTAATGTTAGGAACCTTTCACCAACTTCCCCAACACGTTATACCCTTCAATAGGTTCTGCTCCTTAATTCATTCTGTCTCCTCAATTCCCAAGCCACTGGTGCTGTTAGATACAATACCATTATACTGATGAGGCTCTGTACTGTCAGGTGGGTGGGCACGGGCTGTCTCATCTATTCAAGGCCCAATGCAGGCAGTAAGGGACCACCCTCCTGAAATTAACAGCACCGATCGCTCAAAAATGGTGGGTGCTAGAGATGGATGATTCGGCTTGCAATGAGCCGGGTTCCACTTTATGGACTACCTCTTTAAAGCGGTTATCTGGGCCAAATTTGTTTCTGGCCACTTCACTGGCTCCCCCATACAAAGGCCTTTTCACTGGTCTTCCAGTGGGGAACAGTGATGGGGCCATTATATTGTGTGGGGGCAGTGATTGGGGTAACATCCTCTGGGGGAAGGGGGGCATTGAACTGTGTGGGGCATATTTAAAGGGTTGCCCAGGGTTAATTATTTTTATGGTCTATGCTCAGGATAGGTCATAAATACCTGATCGGTAGGGGTCTGACACATGTCCCCATCAGCTGTACGGAGCCATTTCCAGCACCCATTCTGTACATAACAGAGGGTCAGAAGCAGAAAGCTCCATCTGCTGTATAGTAGCCCAATGTCTTCACTGCAGCTCAGTTCCCACTGTCTTCGGTAAGTGCTTTGATGCAGTGAAGGTTCCCGGTTGATATACAGTGGACAGAGCTTTCTCCTTCCTGCCCCGAATTTTGTACAGGATGGGTGCCAGAAGTGACTACGCATGGCTGATCGGTCTGAGGGCTGAGTATCAACCTCCTACAGATCAGGTATTTATGGCCTGTCCTGAGGATAAATCATAAAAAATTATGAGTGGACAACCCCTTTAATACACCCCTTTAAGGTCCCACAATTTAAAAAGGTTGTTCAGCAATTTTTCCCGCAGTGTTTCTGAACCATGGGGCCCTGGCCTTAGGCTAAAGCCCCATGTTGTGGAAACGTAGCATTCTTTGTTGCAGATTTTGCTGAGGTTTTTTCAGCCAGTGCTAGGAGTGGATTGAACAGAAGGTAGAAGTAGAAGAGCTTTCTATATATTCCCATTTCTTTTGTAGCCATTCTTGGCTTTGGCTCAAAAAACCACAACAAAATCTGCAACAAAAAAACTGTTTCTGCAACGTGGGGTCTTAAATGTGTTGTCCAGGCTGAACTTTGAAAGTTTAAATCTGCTGGTGGCAGTGAAAAAAATAAAATACATACTCACCTGTCGCGGTTGCTCCGATGTTGACTTGCGCGTCCCGGTTTGTCTGCTCTCCCATGTCTCTTCTGATATTGTACGGAAGCCGCTGATTGACCTCAGTGTTTACGTGACCTCTGAGGTCAATTAGCGGCCTCAGCAGGCCTCAGGAAGAGGACCCATGATGTCACATGCAATGATATTCAGACCTCAGCGGTCACTTGATCACTGAGGCCAATCAGCGGCTTCAGCACAACACTGGAAGAGATCGCCAGAGCAGAAGAACCGGGAGGCGCGGGAGGACACCAGAACAACGGGGACAGGTGAGGTTTTTTTTTTTTTTTTTCCCCATTGCCACTAGTTTATTTAACCCCTTTTTGACATCCACTGTAATAGTATGGCGCTGCCGGGAAGGACTTCCCGCAAAACGCCATATTACTACAGCATGATGTGTACACAGAAACTGAGTGCACACACTGATTTGTGGGTGTAAGCTGTATGTTATGGCTGACACTGTGCTGTAACACCCACGGTCAGAACTGGTTCTGATTTCTGGTGTTAACCCCTGAGATGCCACGGTCAAACATGACCGGGAAATCTCAAGGGTTTGTTTAAGTTCCGGGGTGAGGATTTTCCCCCACCCCGTGTTGTTCTCAGGGGGTGCCGGTATTGCTAATGGGCAGCCCGGGGTCTGATCAATGACCCCGGATCTGCCCTTCATGTACCTGGTTGATCTTGCCAGAAATTGAGGCTGTCAGCCTATGTGTCTGCACGAGCTGACAGCCTCCTATGCCCTGCAATACATGATTATTGCAGCGTATATGTATTGAAGCAGTGATCAGAAAATCGAATGCGAATAGGAAAAAAAGCAAAAAAAAAAAAAAAAAAAAAAAAGTTTAAATATGTTAAATAATAAATAAAGCCCCCAAAATACCATTTTACCATATAAAATGTATTATGAAAAATAAAGTAAAATAAAAAATTACATATTTTGTAAAAACCTAAACAATAAAACTAAAATAATATTCCATCCGCACGCTGAGCGCCATTAGAAGAAAAATGTACAAAGTCATGAATATTCACCACCTTTACTTCACAAAATGTTCAATAAAAAGTAATCAAACGGTCAGATAAAAGTACCAAAATGGTACCAATAAGAAGCAGAGGTCGTCCCGCAAAAAATAAGCCCTCAATCAGCTCTGTCAACCAAAAAATAAAAATGTTATGCCTTTCAGAAGATAGCGATGCAAAAAGAATTGATTTTTTTTCCCCAAAATTGAATCTTATTCTGCACAAATAGCAACACATTAAAAATAATATAAATAAGGTATCGCCGTAACCGTACCGACCCGCAGAATACAGGTCACATGTTACTGATTCTGTACGCTGCACGGGGAAAAATACAAATGTTAAAATGCATTGAGAGAATTGATGTTTTCTTTTACATCCCACCCAGAAAGAGTTAATAACATTTCGTTACAGGCACCCAAAAATGGTGGCATTGAAAAGTACATCTAATACTGCAAACAACAAGCCCTCATATGGCCAAATCGCCTGAAAATAAAAAAAAAATATAGCTTGTACAATGTGAAGACAAAAACTCCAAAAGTCCCCAAAATCATTAGGCCATATCTGGCTGCGACTAGAAGGAAACGTATAAGCTGTGTAAGGGGATATCATGGGACACCCCATATTTACAGCTTATGAGAGAGACTACACCAGCGCTGCCCCCTCCCCTTCCCCCAACAGTGTCATAGGAGCTAGTGGGGAAAAAAGCATTGGATTGGGTGTACCCAGTTTACTCCAAACAACGTATATATTCACTTCTAGGATACTAATGCTCACTACAGCACTTGATAAATTCTTTGAGGGGTGCAGTTTTCAAAAAAAGGGGTCACTTTCTGGTGGATTCCAATGCACTGGCACCTCAAGGGTTCTGAAAATATGGCGTCCAAAAAACAAACCATCTAAATCTGCAATCTGAAAGCTTAACAGCGAGTCTTCCCTTCTGTGCCCTGCTGTTGCCTCAGCAGCAGTTTATGCCACATGTTTCACATTGTTGTGCCTGGGTCACCCCACTTAACTATTACATGGGGGTACAAACTGATGTTATGGGCAGAAAAGAACCAGCCCTATTTGGGTTTTGGAACGGTTTGGATATTGGATGCCGTGCTACTTTTGCAGAGTTCCTGAAATGCTAGTAAAGTGTAATCCCCTGAAATGTGACCCCATTTTGGAAACGACACCCCTCATGGAATTAATCCAGGGGTACCGAGAGCATTTTTCCTCCCAAGTGTTACATTAATTTATTCCCTAGAAATGAATACACCATCAGCTGCACAGAGTAAAAATGACAATTTTTCCAGGAGTCCGTCATTTCATTAAACAATATTTTGTGCCCAGCTTGTCCCAGAGATAAACGCGTGAATCAAGGATGACCCCTTATCGGTTTTTGGAGTGTGTGTCGTTGCTGTCACAACCGGGCACATCATATAAGGCACTGAAATGGTGTATCTCTGTAAAAATTGCAATTTTCACTTTTCACTGCGCATGTATTTCTTGAAATTAAAATAATGCAATACTCAAGGGTTAAAAATGCTCGCTATGCCCCTCCATACATTCCTTGAGGGGAGTACTTTTCAAAATAGGGGGTGCATTTTTTTTTATTTTTGCCCAAGTCCCTCTGCAATGGCTTCAAATTAGGCTTCAAATAAGTATGGCACCTCTTAATTTCTGTGCCTTGCCATATTTGTAAGACAAGGCCTAATAAAGGGAGAGCTGACATTTTACAATGCCTTGATATGGGCAGGACCAATTGGGCACTGGAATCGCCTATCTGGTAAATTGTCATTTTGCACCATCTGTTGTGTATTTCTTTTTGGAAAACATCTTTGGGGTCAAAATGATCATTATACTTTTTGAGGGGTGCAGTTTCCAAAATGAAGTAATTCTTGGAACTCTCCACTGCATAAGCTCCTTAAGGCACCTGAAAATGTTACTGCCCTCCAAAAGCTTAATGGCGCTCCTTTGCCCTGCTGCGTGCCAATACAGCAGTTTTCTTTCACATGTGGGGTATTTCCATAGTCAGTAGAGATGAGCGAACAGTAAAATGTTCGAGGTTCGATATTCGTTTCGAGTAGCCCCTCAATATTCAACTACTCGAATCGAACATCGAATATCGAACCCCATTATAGTCTATGGGGGTAAAATGCTTGTTTCAGGGGTACGCAACATTCAATCAAAGGGGTAAACGGAAAAAAGGGGTAGAAAATGCTAAATTGAAACAGACAATTTTTATTAAATATACAAAACACAATAACAAGTTAAAAAGGGTGACAATACCACATCTACCAGCAGTAGGTGTGGGGGATAAATCCAGCAAAATGAGTATAAATAGGGCAATTATTGTTCCCAGTATTTGAAATAAATGGATTTGTACAAAATCAAGTTGTAAGCTTATAGTAATCGCCCAAATGTAAGGGTGATACAAACCAAGGAACCCATCAAGGTATATATGAAATTTCAACATCAATGACCTTCATACATCTCTGACACAATTCACACAGTGAACTAGTAAGTGCATGTCAGTTAATACAAATGGAGACGTAATGTTACAGAGAAAGCCTATCCAGGTGAATACATTTCATGTTATAAATAGGTAGTGCACATATCAATGAGGTGGAGGTAGTAGGTCTAACATGCTAAGAAAAAATATAAACAACAAGCAATAGGTAACTGAGGTCAGAGGTATAACATACCCATGGATAAATTGTGAAGATTGTTGCTGGTTTAGCCCACACACCAGGCAAAAGCAGTAGGTGTGGGGGATAAATCCAGTAAAATGAGAGTAAAAATAGGGTAGTTATTGTTCCCAGTGTTTGGAGTAAATAGATATGTACAAAATCAGGTTAGAAGCTTATAGTAATTGCCCAAATGTAAGGGTGATATAAACCCAGGAACCTATCAAAGTATATTAGAAATTTCAACATCAACGGCCTTCATGCATCTCTGACACAATTCACACAGTGAACTAGTAAGTGCATGTCAGTTAATACAAATGGAGACGTAATGTTACAGAGAAAGCCTATCCAGGTGAATACACTTCATGTTATAAGTAGGTAGTGCACATGTCAGTGAGGTGGAGGTAGTAGTTATAACATGCTAGGTAAAAGTATAGACAAAAAACAATAGGTAACTGAGGTCACAAGTATAACATACCCATAGATGAATTGTAAGAATATTTGCTGGTTTAGCCCACACACCAGGCCCCAACGCACGTTTCGGCTATGAGCCTTCTTCCGGGGGAGTGGCATGGATGTGTATGACGGACAATGATAAAGAAAGTGCTGGCCAATGGGATCCTGGTATCAAGTCACATGTTCCCTATACTGAACGTCTGTCATATAATTAGGCCAGGTGTCAGCACCAAACAGACGTCAGTATATATATATATATATATATACCCAGTCATGTCATAGTCAGTGTTACCATATCCTAACATCACCACCGATCTCCCATATGCATAGAGTAAGGGGAATCGTGAGCGGCGCAACAACCTACCGCCCCCGATGACGCGGGCCGCGGCATCACGTGACAAAAGTCACGTGACCGCGTCACCGGGGTAACACTGACAACACTGCAAAGACGTAATAAGCAGTGAGGAGGCGCCGAGGTTATCTAGAGGCGGACGAATACTGTGTGGTTAAATAATCCAAGCCAGCAGTATAGAAGAAATAAGGAAAGGAAAGGAGTCCAGAAATGTGCAAGTGAAGCCGGTGCAGTGATAAAGGGTGACAGTGTATAGGGTGGAGAGATAGGGAATAAGTGAAGCAGGGTTATATTATATCATGAATTGTATACATATAGATATATTCAGTACAAATGTTGCGATAAAAGAATATAAATATTTGTCATATAGACACAAAGTGAACATAGAAGGTATAAGAATGATAAAGGGAACTGAGAAACCAATATATCTAAAAATCAGTTCAAAAACATCAACCATTTACCAGAATGATTGAGTGGACACCAACAAGACTAGGTGTTCAGTGCTAATAACCACATGAACCAGGAAAAAAAGGTCTACATGTAATGGCTGGTGAATAAGCATCAGCCATTGACATTCAGCAACACCAACCCCCCCCCCCCCCCCGGAGCCTGTATATAGATGTAAATATACCTGGCAAATTTTGAACATATTCGACAAAGCGATAGATAACATTAAAAATGATCTTTATACATTCTCTGCAGGTAAATGAATCCAACCAAATGTCACGCCGCCTCCATCAGGACACAACATAATATAGGGAATAACAACTAGTAATAGTGAGGGGCCATAGGAATATGATGAATATGATGAATAGGCGAGGTGATCTCCAAAGTAAGTTCCACATCAGGTTCCAAGAAAGTTTTGCCCCAGAAGGTGCCCAAGCTAGGACCAAGGATGCCAGCGACCAAGTAAGAAAACATCATCCGTCATAACAAACAGATCTACAAAGTAATGTAAAGTAAAAAACAGTTAAAGACATACATAAAACGAATTAAAAAGTAACTCAATTACATGCCAGTACCACAAAGAGTTACTGGAACCGGGGAGCATCACAGAAGTTAAAGAAACACCCCAAAATTTAGGGATTCGTTCAAACCACGAGGGGCAAGGGTACCAAGGGTCCAAATCCATCGGGCCTCACAGTGTGCTAAGCGCTGTTTCATATTCCCCCCACGTATGTTGGACACAATCAGGGTCGGACTGGGGTGCCTAGGGCCCACCAGTGGGATTATCTCCAGGGGCCCACCCTACTGCCATATGTAATATCGCCCGTCCAGTTTTTGCCATTATACTCGTTTGAAGTGCAATTTCACGCACAATACAGTGTGCAAAACAGCTATGGCTACACTACTACTTCCTTCATGCAACCAAAGATCGCAGTGTCCCTTTGGGACTCTTTCACATTAGTGAATGGAGTCGCATTGGGTCCCTCAGGTTGCAATGTGACTCCATTCACTAACATGAGTGAAAGAATCACAGGGCGACATCTTTGGTTGTATGACAGAAGTTATAGTGTAGCCATAGCCTTATGCTAGGTTCAAAACAGCGGCAAGCTCTCGTCATACAGGTCCACAATGGGACCAGAATGACGGAGAGGTGGACTATCAAAATGGCGGTTACACACAGACAGTGGCAGACCTCATTAACATAATGAAGTCCGCCAGGTGTCAGCCATTTTCAGGCAGATAAGGGTATGTTCACACATCAGTATGCCATCCGTCCGTTTGAATTCAGTTTGACACTTCAAAACGGACTGATGCACATACTGATTGTATACTGATAGCAAACGCTCTCCGACCCCTAGAGGACAGATAAGGGGATTAAAAGTAGCAATTGTAACCAGAGTAGAGATCAGTATGTGTATCAGTCCGTTTTGAAGTGTCAAACTGAATTCAAACGGACGGATGGCATACTGATGTGTGAACATATCCTAAGTCCTCAGCGTTTCTGAAACTTGGATATTGTTATGCTGGAGCTCTAGAAAAGGGCACCAGCATAACAATAGAGTGGGACATCATCTATGGGGTGGGTGGACTACTACTCTCAACAGTTCCAGGGCATCTGGAGCTGCTGGGAGTTGTAGTAATTGAAAGATTTGGGGGCATCTCTCGATTGTTCGCCTCAGACAGCGGGGGGATTGGGGGTGCTAGCAGTACCATTACAATAAATCACAACATTACAATAAATACAATGCAGTAATATTTTGTGCAGTAATACTCACAGGAGACGTCTTCCCACATTTCCCGTCTCTTCCCTTTGGACCGCCATGACCACTTCTTCCAGCTGTGACTTGACTCTGTAAAGTTTGAAACACAGACACGTCTGACTCCTCACTTCTCCACACATACAGACCATATATATATATATATATATATATATATATATATATATATATATATATATATATATATATCACAGCAGCCCCTGCAGCCTATATTATGCCCCACGGTGGCACAATAGACTGTGGGGTATAATAGAGGTTGCAGGGGGGCCACTGTAGGGCATAATAGAGGTTACAGGGGCCACAGTGGACCCTTCAAGCTCTATTATGCCCCACAGTTGCACACCCATGAACTATTATTATACTCGGGGGTCTTTTCAGACCCTGAGTATAATAATCGGAGCCCCAGGGGAGGTGAGAGAACATAATAAACACTGTTACTCACCTCGCCGGGATCTGATTTTACTCCTAGTAGGCTTTGGGCCTATATGGTAATGTGTCAGACGTCACGTGGCCTGGGATATTACCATATAGGCCCAAAGCCTGTACTAGCAGTAACATATAGGCCTAAAGCCTGTGGTAGCAGTAACAGCCTGTTACCATACAGGCCCAAAGCCTGTGCTCGCAGTAACAGGTTATTACTACTACCACAGGCTTCAGGCCTATATGTTACTGCTAGAACAGGCTTCGGGCCTATATGGTAATATTCCAGACCACGTGACGTCTGGGCATTAACATATAGCCCCGAAGCCAGCTAGGAGTAACACCGGATCCCGGAGAGGTAAGTAACATTGTTTATTATGTTCCCTCACCTCCCCTGGGGCCCCGATTATTATACTCGGGGGTCTGAAAAGACCCCCGAGTATAATATCAGCGGCAGTGGGATCGCGGCCTGGCCCGGGCCTATTCACTACCGCCCGCCGCGGCCTAAAGTACAAGGGGAAGAGGGGGCGGCAGTGAGCAGGTCCGGGTTGGTAAATAGGCCGCTGCCTGCTGGTAGATACTCCAGCAGGCAGCGGCCTATTATTAAAAAAAAAAAAAAAAAAAAGTTATTATACTTACCGACCGACCGACCGCGCGCTGCTGCTGCTCCCGCTGCTGCCGCATCCTCTTCTGTCAGACGTCTGTGTATCAGCGTAGGCGGCGTGATGACGCCGCCTACGCTGATACGTAGATGGCTGAACAAGCGCAAGGAGATCGGTAGCTCTCCTTGCGCTGGTTCTTTGGATTAGGGGAGGGGCCCTAAGCGCCTCCCCTAATCCTCCTCTGACATGGGCAGGGGCCCGATTGAAATCATTTTAGCATAGGCAGGGGCCCGATCATCAATGGGGTGGTTAGGGGCCCGATCGGGCCCCTGCCTATGCTAAAATGATTAGTAGTATAGTCCGGGCCCGGGGGCCCACCGGGGGATCCCCCGGTGCTCCGGCGGGCCAGTCCGACCCTGGACACAATCATATCTATACCCCTAACCATGAAGTCCGTGGGATCACTCCCATGGTGAAGGGCAAAGTGTCTTGCAATTGGTTTCGTAGCGTCCAGAAATGCCGGATCAATCTCCGATGTAGCTTGGATGTCACGTATATGCTCACGCACCCTCACTTTGAGCTCTCTGGACGTCAGCCCCACGTATGTAAGAGAACAGGGACAAGTAGCATAATATACGACGAATTTTGATGTGCATGTAATGTGTCGACGGATCTGAAAGTTTTTCTTACCATCTGCCGAGACGAAGTTAGATGTACGAAGAATATTAGGGCAGGCTACACATTTACTGCAAGGAAAACATCCCCATTTAGGTTCGGGTGCTCCAAATAAACGTGGTATTTTGGGGTCATAGAAACTTTTTCTTAGCATGTTAGACCTACTACCTCCACCTCATTGATATGTGCACTACCTATTTATAACATGAAGTGTATTCACCTGGATAGGCTTTCTCTGTAACATTACGTCTCTATTTGCATTAACTGACATGCACTTACTAGTTCACTGTGTGAATTGTGTCAGAGATGTATGAAGGTCATTGATGTTGAAATTTCATATATACCTTGATGGGTTCCTGGGTTTGTATCACCCTTACATTTGGGCGATTACTATAAGCTTACAACTTGATTTTGTACAAATCCATTTATTTCAAATACTGGGAACAATTACCCTATTTATACTCATTTTGCTGGATTTATCCCCCACACCTACTGCTGGTAGATGTGGTATTGTCACCCTTTTTAACTTGTTATTGTGTTTTGTATATTTAATAAAAATTGTCTGTTTCAATTTAGCATTTTCTACCCCTTTTTTCCGTTTACCCCTCATTCTGGGTTTTTGAAAATGCAATTATTTGATGATCTACAGTGGGTATTAGATGTTGTTTAAATGAGTTACTTTGATATACCCTGTTCTTCATGCTTGTATACATACAACATTCAATCAAATTACACTTACCAAGTCCACGAGTGAGGGTCGAGCTGGATCCTCCGAGAAGTCTTCTCCGCGCAGCGTCCCCACGGCGTCTTCCGACTCTGAATTCACTCTGCCAGGCATCGGGCCTGGGCAGAGCCGACTGCGCATGCCCGCACTACAAGCGGACATGCGCAGTCGGCTCTGCCCAGGCCCGATGCCTGGCAGAGTGAATTCAGAGCCGGAAGACGCCGCAGGGAAGCTGCACGGAGAAGACTTCTAAAGGTAGGAGAAGAACCAGCGTTGATTGGCCGACTGTATAGCATTCGGCCAATCAATGGCACCCAAAACCTATATCAGTAAAAAATGCCCTCTAAAAGCCAAATGGTTCTCTTTTCATTCCAAGCTCCACCATATAACGCTTATAGGGTTGAAATACTTGGTGTATGTGTATTTGGCTTATTTATGGGGCCCAGTTTTGAAAATGGAGTGATTTATGGGGGTTTGTAATACAGAGGCTTTCAAAACCCCTTCATAACTGGATTACTCCCTTAAAAACTGGGTTTTGGAAATGTTCTTGAAAATTTTGAATATTGTTGTTTGACTCGTAAACCTTATAATGTCCATAAAAAAATTAAAGGTTAATAAAGTTTGCTGCCGACATAAAGCAGAGATCTGGTACATTAGACTTAGGATATAATTGTAATGGTCTGACTATCTGTATGCAATGCACAACATTTCAAAATTTTAAAATGCATATTTTTCAAAATTTCTACCAAATTTCCTATTTTTTTTCTATAATTAAACACAAAACATATCAACCAAAATTTACCACTAAGATGAAGTACAATGTGTCATGGGATTTTTTTTTAATTAATATTAGATTTTCCGCCATCTCACCATACAAAATATGCTATAAAAAGTTATCAAAAAGTCAAATTCACCCCACAACAGTACCACTAAAAAGCACAGGTTGTCCCACAAAAAATAAGCCCTCAACCACCACTGTCAACTGAAAAAATAAAAATGTTACGCCTCTCAGAAGATGACGATGCAAAAATCACTGATTTATGTCCCCCAGTGTATTTATTCTACAGAATTAGTATCCCATATAAAAAATTATTTAAATAAGGTATCGCCGTAACCGTACCGACCTGCAGAATAAAGGCCATATGTTACTTATACTGTATGCTGCATGGCGAAAAATGTAAAAAGTAAAACGCAATTCCAGTATTGATTTTTTATTTTTTTATTCTAGCAATAAAGTTAATAAAATGTATTCAGTAAGTTGTAGGCACCCAAAAATGGTGTCATTACAAAATGCATCTCATCCCGCAAACAACAAGCCCTTATATGGCCGCGTCACCAGAAAAATAAAGAAAATATAGCATCTAGCAATGTGAAGGCAAACCCCCCAAAAATCGCCAAATTATTAGAACACAACTGGCTGCAGGAGGAAGAGAATGTATAAGCAGTGCGAGCGAATATCAGGGGACACCCCAGATTTACAGCTTAGGAGGGAAAATATACCAGAAGTGACCCCCAAAGTAACCCCCAGAGTGACTCCCCCAATCATAGGAGCTATTGGGACATGGTATGGAATGTGGCGTTTGCAATGTTCTCCGCACAGCTTATATATTCCCTCTTCACTATCCGCTGTGTAGTCACGTCCGGGATACTAATACTCACTACACCCCCTGATAAATTCTTTGAGGGGTGCAGTTTTCAAAATGGGGTCACTCCTTTGGAGAATCCACTTTTCTGGTACCTTACAGGCTCTACAAACATGACATCGCGTCCAGATACCAAACACCAGAATCTGTCTTTCAAAAGCCGCATCGCGCTCCTTCCCTTCTGCACCCTGCTGTGCGCCCAAACTGTAGTTTATGCCACATGTATGACACGGGTGTACCTGGGATAATATATGTAATGTCATGTGTGGTATAAACTGATATCAGGGCACATGTATGACACTGGTGTACCCAGGATAATGGACGTAATGTCATATGTGGGTATAAACTGATATTAGGGCACAGCTGGACCTAGAAGGGTTATTTGGTTTTTGGAGAACAGATTTAGACGGTTTGGTTTTGGATGCCATGACACTTTTTCAGAGACCCTAAAATTGCCCCTACAAAATGGGGTCACTTCTTGGGGAATTCCAGTTTACTGGCACCTCCAGGGCTCTTCAAAAACAACATGGCGCCAAGAAAGTCCCTCTAAATCTGTACCCCAAAAGCTAAAAAGCGCAGTGCTCCTTCCCTTCTGAGCCCTACTGTGTGCCCAAGCAGCAGTTTACACCCACATATATAATTTTTTGCCCCTTGGGATGGCCCCTTAATAGTTTTAGGAGTGCAGGTCTCTGACAACACAACGTGGGTGCAACATATTGGGCACCGAAATGGCATATTTCTTTAAAAATTAAAATTTTCACTTTGTACATTAATTTTTGGGAAGCATTTTAGGCTCAAAATGATAATGCCCCTTGATACATTCCTAAAGGGGTGTAGTTTCTAAAATGGGGTCACTTTTGAGGGGTTTCCATTGTATTGATACTTTAGGGGCTCAGCAAATGTGACATGGCACCTGAAAACTATTCCAGCAGTATCTGTCCTCCAAAAGCCAAATAGCGCTCTATCCATTCTGAGTCCCGCCATGTTCCCATACAGCAGATTATGGCAACATATGGGGCATTGCCGTGTTCAAGAGAAATTGTGTAACAAACTTTGGGGGCTTTTAACTCTTTAACGACTTGCAAAAATTTTAAATATGGCGCTAAATGGTCGATTTATTATTAGTTTTTCATTTTACATTCCCATGATAATAAAATCTGTGAGAAAGCTGTGAGGTAAAAATGCTCACTATACCCCTAGATAAATTCTATGAGGGGTGTAGTTTCCAAAATGGGGTCACTTTTGAGGGATTTCCATTGTATTGATACTTTAGGGGCTCAGCAAATGTGACATGGCACCTGAAAACTATTCCAGCAAAATCTGCTTTCCAAAAGCCAAATAACGCTCTTCCCATTCTGAGCCCCACCATGTACCCATACAGCAGATTATGATCACATATGGGATATTGCCGTGTTCGGGAAAAATTGTGGAACAAACTTTGGGGTGTTTTTAATTCTTTAATTACTTGCAAAAATTAAAAATATGGCGATAAATGGACAATTTATTATTAGTAGAGATGAGCGAACAGTGTTCTATCGAACACATGTTCGATCGGATATCAGGGTGTTCGCCATGTTCGAATCGAATCGAACATCACGTGGTAAAGTGCGCCAAAATTCGATTCCCCTCCCACCTCCCCTGCGCTGTTATTGGTGCAAAAAAGGCGCCAGGACAGGGACAGGAACTACGACACCGGGGGCATTGAAAAAAATTGGAAAAAGTCATTGGCTGCCGAAATCAGGTGACCTCCATTTTAGACGAATAGTGGATTTCAAATCCGGGTCATATGAGAATGTGAACTTTGTGACTATGAGACAGGGATAGCTGTACAGGCAGGGATAGCTAGGGATAACCTTTATTTAGGGGGGAATGTTATTAAAAATAACTTTTTGGGGCTCTATCGGGTGTGTAATTGTGATTTTTGTGAGATAAACTTTTTCCCATAGGGATGCATTGGCCAGCGCTGATTGGCCGAATTCCGTACTCTGGCCAATCAGTGCTGGCCAATGCATTCTATTAGCTTGATGAAGCAGAGTGTGCACAAGGGTTCAAGCGCACCCTCGGCTCTGATGTAGCAGAGCCGAGGCTGCACAAGGGTTCAAGCGCACCCTCGGCTCTGATGTAGGAGAGCCGAGGGTGCACTTGAACCCTTGTGCACCCTCAGCTCTGCTACATCAGAGCCGAGGGTGCGCTTGAACCCTTGTGCACACTCTGCTTCATCAAGCTAATAGAATGCATTGGCCAGCGCTGATTGGCCAATGTATTCTATTAGCCTGATGAAGTAGAGCTGAATGTGTGTGCTAAGCACACACATTCAGCACTGCTTCATCACGCCAATACAATGCATTAGCCAGTGCTGATTGGCCGAATTCCGTACTCTGGCCAATCAGCGCTGGCCAATGCATTCTATTAGCGTGAACTGAGTTTGCACAGGGGTTCTAGTGCACCCTCGGCTCTGCTACATCAGATTGCTACATCTGATGTAGCAGTGCCGAGTGTGCATCAGATGTGTAGTTGAGCAAAACTGACTCAGCACTGCTAAGTCTCTGCATTCGCATAGGAATGCATTGGCCAGCCTTCGGCCAATCAGCGCTGGCTCTGCCGGAGGAGGCGGAGTCTAAGGTCGGACCTGAATGGAGACTGGTGTGGAGCGATCTTAGACTCCGCCTCCTCCAGCAGAGCCAGCGCTGATTGGTCGAGTTCCGTACTCTGGCCAATCAGCGCTGGCCAATGCATTCTATTAGCCCGATGAAGTAGAGCTGAATGTGTGTGCTTAGCACACACATTCAGCTCTACTTCATCAGGCTAATAGAATACATTGGCCAATCAGCGCTGGCCAATGCATTCTATTAGCTTGATGAAGCAGAGTGTGCACAAGGGTTCAAGCGCACCCTCGGCTCTGATGTAGCAGAGCTGAGGGTGCACAAGGGTTCAAGTGCACCCTCGGCTCTCCTACATCAGAGCCGAGGGTGCGCTTGAACCCTTGTGCAGCCTCAGCTCTGCTACATCAGAGCCGAGGGTGCGCTTGAACCCTTGTGCACACTCTGCTTCATCAAGCTAATAGAATGCATTGGCCAGCGCTGATTGGCCAATGTATTCTATTAGCCTGATGAAGTAGAGCTGAATGTGTGTGCTAAGCACACACATTCAGCACTGCTTCATCACGCCAATACAATGCATTAGCCAGTGCTGATTGGCCAGAGTACGGAATTCGGCCAATCAGCGCTGGCTCTGCTGGAGGAGGCGGAGTCTAAGGTCGGACCTGAATGGAGACTGGTGTGGAGCGATCTTAGACTCCGCCTCCTCCAGCAGAGCCAGCGCTGATTGGCCGAATTCCGTACTCTGGCCAATCAGCGCTGGCCAATGCATTGTATTGGCGTGATGAAGCAGTGCTGAATGTGTGTGCTTAGCACACACATTCAGCTCTACTTCATCGGGCTAATAGAATGCATTGGCCAATCAGCGCTGGCCAATGCATTCTATTAGCGTGAACTGAGTTTGCACAGGGGTTCTAGTGCACCCTCGGCTCTGCTACATCAGATTGCTACATCTGATGTAGCAGTGCCGAGTGTGCATCAGATGTGTAGTTGAGCAAAACTGACTCAGCACTGCTAAGTCTCTGCATTCGCATAGGAATGCATTGGCCAGCCTTCGGCCAATCAGCGCTGGCTCTGCCGGAGGAGGCGGAGTCTAAGGTCGGACCTGAATGGAGACTGGTGTGGAGCGATCTTAGACTCCGCCTCCTCCAGCAGAGCCAGCGCTGATTGGTCGAGTTCCGTACTCTGGCCAATCAGCACTGGCCAATGCATTTCTATGGGGAAAAGTTAGCTTGCGAAAATCGCAAACTGACAGGGATTTCCATGAAATAAAGTGACTTTTATGCCCCCAGACATGCTTCCCCTGCTGTCCCAGTGTCATTCCAGGGTGTTGGTATCATTTCCTGGGGTGTCATAGTGGACTTGGTGACCCTCCAGACACGAATTTGGGTTTCCCCCTTAACGAGTTTATGTTCCCCATAGACTATAATGGGGTTCGAAACCCATTCGAACACTCGAACAGTGAGCGGCTGTTCGAATCGAATTTCGAACCTCGAACATTTTAGTGTTCGCTCATCTCTAATTATTAGTTTTTCATTTTACATTCCCATGTTAATTAAATCTGTGAGAAAACTATGAGGTCAAAATGCTCACCAAACCCCTAGATAAATTCTATGAGGGGTGTAGTTTCCAAAATGGGGTCACTTTTAGGGGGTTTCCACTGTATTGGTACTCTAGGGGCTCTGCAAATGCGAAATGGGACCTGAAAAATATTCCAGCAAAATCCACCCTCCAAAATCCAAATAGCGCTCTTTCTATTCTGAGCCCCGCCATGTCCCCATACAGCAATTTACAACCACATATGGGGTATTGCCATATTCAAGAGAAGTTGCTTAACAAACTGTGGGGGGATTTTACTTCTTTAACCTCTTGTGAAAATGAAAAGTTTGGGGATAAAGTGACATTTTATCCATTTTTCATTTACACATCCCAATGTTAGTAAAAATCTGTGAAACAGCTATAGGGTCAAAATCCTCACTATACCCCTTGATAAATTCTGTGAGGAGTGTAGTTTCCAAAATAAAGTCACTTTAAGGGGGTTTCAATTGTTTTGGTACTGCAGGGGTTCTGCAAATGAGACATGGTGCCTGAAAACTATTCCCACAAAATCTGCTGTTCAAACACCCAGAGTCGCTCCTTCCCTTCCATGCACTGCCTTGTGCCCAAAAATCAGTTTACACCCACATGTGGGGTATTTCTGTGCTTGGAAGAAATTGCACAACAAACTGTGGAATGTATTTTCTCCTTTAACCCTTTGTAAATGTGATAATTTTAGGTCTAAATGAATGTATTAGTGAAAAAAATGAAATGTCTAAATTTCACCTCTTATGAAATGCTTAAAGAGGACCTTTCACCATATCTGGGCACAGGCAGTGTTATATACTGCCAGAAAGCTGACAGTGCGCTGAATTCAGCACCTGACAGCACCTTGTTGAATCTATGCCACGAAGAATTGAGGCAGTTCTGAAGGCAAAAGGGGGTCCAACCCGTTACTAGCATGGTGTACCTAATAAAGTGGCGGGTGAGTGTATAGAGATGATGACAAACAAGGGAATACGCACCGCACATGTAAATCACTCTCGTCTTATTGTAGAACCTGAGATTGTATTGTATAATTGACCCCAAGAGCTTATCACTAGAGATGAGCGAACAGTGTTCTATCGAACACATGTTCGATCGGATATCAGGCTGTTCGCCATGTTCAAATCGAATCGAACACCGCGTGGTAAAGTGCGCCATTACTCGATTCCCCTCCCACCTTCCCTGGCGCCTTTTTTGCTCCAATAACAGCGCAAAGTAGGTGGGACAGGAACTACGACACCAGTGACGTTGAAAAAAGTAGGCAAAACCCATTGGCTGCCGAAAACATGTGACCTCTAATTTAAAAGAGCAGCAACGCCCAGGTTCGCGTCATTCTGAGCTTGCAATTCACCGGGGACGGAGGTTTCCGTCCAGTTAGCTAGGGCTTAGATTCTGGGTAGGCAGGGACAGGCTAGGATAGGAAGGAGAAGACAACCAACAGCTCTTATAAGAGCTAAATTCCAGGGAGAAGCTTGTCAGTGTAACGTGGCACTGACGGGCTCAATCGCCACAACCCAGCTTTCCCAGGATCCTGAATGGAATACACTGACAGTGTATTCCCGTATACCCTATATATACACCCCCGATCCACGTTCCAACGGTGTGCCCCCCCACCTTCACCCCAGAAATACACTGGAAGTCCCCTAGCAATAGAATTGGGGCTATATACACCCACTATTTTTGCTACTGGTATATACTGCCATTTTCTGACTGGGAATTCAAAGAATATATTGGGGTTACGTGCACCCACAATTTTTGCTACTGGTATATACTGCCATTTTCTGACTGGGAATTCAAAGACTATATTGGGGTTACATGCACCCACAATTTTTGCTACTGGTATATACTGCCATTGTCTGACTGGGAATTCAAAGACTATATTGGAGTTACGTGCACCCACAATTTTTGCTACTGCCATATAGTGCCAGTTTCTGAGTGGAAATTCTCCAAATAATTTGGGGATACATTCACCCTACATCTCAGGCTCTTGCCATATTCACCCAGGTTGTCAGTGCTGCACCAGCTCGTTCCCAGACAGCTCGGCCCGAAAAACACATTACCTATATAGAGGATTTTTACAATGAAGACAACATGTTCTAAATCTAATCTGTCTGTACCTTCTCCTGAATTAAAATGAAGGCAGCTATTAACTTTCAAATAGCACTGCACAAAGGAAGATCTTATCAGCTTGTCTCATGACATGCTACTAAAAAGTGTCATTTGTGTATCTTAATGTAAATATACTGTAGTTGTATAAGCTTGTTGGGTTTTAGGCACTGCCAAGTTATTTATTACCACCCGCTCCCTTATAATGATGATGACGCCAAAGTCACTGTGGGTGTTCAGAGCTCACAGCTTTGGTTGACATTTGTCTTGCTCTCTGTCGGTACCAGTTGTCTTTTTGGATACCGTAAAGTTATGTTGACTTTATTAACAGCTATAGAAGCTTTAGCCAGGTTGTGACGGTGTGTAACCCTAACAACACTAAGTGGGATACACATTAATAGTCAGTCTATGTACGCTAAACGCATCACTTAAGTAATTTTTTGTTCCTCTCCCCTAATATAAGAAAGGAACAGACATTAGACCTAGACCGTGGTTCGAGGCTTGTAAAAATCCAGTATTATTTGTTCTCCATGATGTGAAGTATGCGTTAGACTCTTGAAAAGCAACCCAAGATGAAGTCAGCCATGTGTGCCAGTGTGTTACTTGGCATGCCTTTGCTGGCCCCAACTGTAAGGGTCACTCTCCATTTCCTCCATTTTCCACTCCCCTTCGCACCATTTGTGGTGAAGCAATGGGATGCACTGAAGTGCACCCTCTAGCCTCGTGTGGGACAGGGACATCAGATGCCACTCCAACCCCCTCGTCTTCCTCCGCCAGCCAACGGTGCGAAGATGAGAGGAGTGTGCTCTGAATGTTTTCTGCCTAGCAGAGGCTAGTTCTCACTTACGAAAATGGCCCCACTTTGACCTGTATATCAGGCACAATGGTGTAGGTTTCAAAGAAACATGGCACCAACAAGTTGAAAACGTGGGTCATGTGTGGACCGTGTTTGAGTCTGGCAAGCTCCAGATCTGCTACCAGGTTCCAGCTATTATCACAGGCGCAAAAATGCCAGGCCCCAGGTGTAGCAGGGAAAAAACCATTGCCATCTCAGCCAGGATGGCATCCCTGACCTCGGAGGCACTGTGCTGTGTGTCCCCCAAGCTGATGAGTTTCAGCACGGCCTGCTGACATCTCCCCATGCCAGTGTTACAGCATTTGCCGCTAGTAGCTGGGGTGGAGGTTGCAGCATAGTAGGGTTTCAGTCTATTCCTGCCATGAATTTTGGCCTGGGAGAGGAGATAGGCCACCCCAGTTTGCACCCGGGGACCAGACTCCACCACATTCACCCTGCCTGTCCTTAAAGATAAGCACTGCAGCATCCCTGACCACAGGCGCTTGTCCATGTGTCGCTGGTCAAGTGGACCTTGCAGCAAAGCGCAGAGCTCTGGGCCCGACTGATGTTATGGGACACATGCAGGTGCAAGGCAGGGACAGCACACCAAGAGAAGTAGTAACGGCTAGGCCCAGCATAGGGAGGTGCCCCAGCTGCCATCTGCTGACGGAAGGCCTGGGTATCCAGAAGCATAAACAAACACCAACATCTCCAGGGCCAGCAGTTTATCGATGAGGCTGTTAAAGGCTTGGGCATGGGGGTGGGTTGTGTTGTACTTCTGCCTGCAATGAAAAGCTTGGGAGATGTGGAGTGGCTCGGAAGAGGCGCATGATGGTGCAGGCCAAAAGGGCGCATGAGGGTGAACTCCCCAATGAGTCAGAGATAGGTGTGTAGGTGTCCTTGCATCATATACTTGCACCATACTTGGCTTTGGAAGTTAATTTTGTGCCAAAAAGTGGCTAAGACAGCGATCCCTCAGCTAATCCCGTTACACTGTCTTGACAACTCCAGCACTGAAGTTACCATTTCTTGAAGTGGACCACCACTTCTGAGATCCAAAAGGAAGTAGGCAAGAGATGTGCAGTGCAGAAAAAAAGATGAGAAAATAAGTGCACAGAGCACATAGGGATCGGAGAGGACAGAGCTGGGGTCGGCCAGGTATTCCCACAACATGCGACTATACTTGTCCTTCCTGGTGACGCTAGGCCCCTGAGTAGCAGTAATTTGTCCAGGGGGGCCATTAACGTGTCCCAGACCTAGGAATAAGTCTTCCAACAGGGTAGAGTTTTGCATGCCTTTGCTTCTACCCACTGTTTTTGCTGCTTAGCTTCCCTCCACATCTACACTGCTTTCGCCCCTAAACATCACCCCGGTTTATGCATCTGCTTCTACCCTGTTTTTTTGTTGAATTAGCTTCCCTCCACATCTACACTGCTTTCGCCCCTAAACATCACCCCAGTTTATTCATCTGCTTCTACCCAGGTTTTTTGTTGAATTAGCTCCCCTCCACAACTACACTGCTTTAGACCCTAAACATCACCCCAGTTTATGCCTTTGCTTCTACCCAGGTTTTTTGTTGATTTAGCTTCCCTCTACATCTACACTGCTTTAGCCCCTAGACATCACCCCTGTCCATGTGTGCTCGGTGGCCTCGTCATCCACCAACTCCTCTTCCAATTGCGAACTGTCCCCTTACTGCAAACCGCACATGACCACAGCTTTCCCTGATGGCAACTGTGTCTCATCATCCTCTAACGTCGGTGGCGGGTTCACAACCACAAAATTGGAAGGAAATGGCGGATGCTGCAGTATTTCTAACACCTGTTCCTGGTGCTCGGGCCTGGTCTGTGTTGTACCCTGCATCCTGCTTAACGCAGCTACCATATCCGGAGTTGTGATGAGTGCATGCTAATGTTTCGTGTCCACTGCAATGGATTGGATAGGATTTCACATAAGTCTGCCACCCATGGCCACTCATGGTTGAGCAACTGAGGGAGCTGACTTTGACGAATCCTAGGCTTTTGCAGTTGGAACTCCATCAAAGGTCTGTGCTGCTCACATACTCTGCTCAAGAGATGATATGTTTAGTTCCAGCAGTGTGGAGACGTCATACAACAGCCGTTGTTCGGGCAGATAAGATAAGATATTCCTTTAATAGTCCCACAATGGGGAAATTTCAGTGATACAGTTTCATACATGGTACAGTAGTATATAGCAGGAGAGAAACACATACAAGCTCATGGCAGAGAAATCCTAGGAATCAGAGCAACTAAAAAAGAAAGAAACACAGACACACTGCAGGATCATTTAGTTCTCTGTGCGGATTGATGTTAATAATAATAATAATAATAATAATAATAATAATAATAATAATAATAATAATAATACAGCCGACTTGGTTGTAGGACACGGGGGAGGGGGACATAGAGGTGGGGGACATAGTCAGCTATTATGATAACATGTGGTAGTTCTTGGTAGGTAGTGAGATCTCCTGCTCACAGCTGATAGTTCGGTATCTTGCATCAGCACTATTGTCCTTTTAACCACAAAAAAAAAAAATGCCCCAAATGTCCTTTGTCACAAGCCCTCCTCCTCCTTACCACAGTGTTCTACTGCCCCAAGGAAGTCAGAGACCATCCAGGTATACATGGTGCTGCTATCTTGCCAAGCTTCCATAACTCCTGGGGTAGGTGGGTGATTGTAGGTTCCCAGGCTGTAGCAGAGTCCCACGTGTCCACAGTAATAAGATACCGGTGTTGTAGGAGTGCATAAAGGCTAGCGGCGGCAACTATAGACGTTCAAAACTATCCGCACAAGCGCCGCACTTTCACCAGTAGCTCAGGAACATTGGGGTACTTTTTTTAAAAAGATTAGCAGCAATGAGTTAAAAACGTGGCCCAGGCATAGAACATGTTGCGGGCTGCCAAGCTACAGAGCCGATCCCAGGTGTGCAGTGGCCAAAACCACATTGCTGTCTCATCGAGGATGGCATGACTCACTTTGTAGGCAGTTTGCCCAGGGGGTGCCATTAACGTGTCCCATACCTAGGGAAAATTCTTGAAACAGCGAAGAGTTTTGCATCTTTGCCCTTGCTGCCTCTGGACATTCCTTTGCCTCTAGCCACCTTTTTTCCCTGCTTAGCTTGCCTCCACATCCACACTGCTTTTATCCGTAGACATCACCCCACCCCATGCCTCAGCTTGTATCCCCAGTTGTTGCTGCTTAGCTTGCCTCCACATCCACACTGCTTTTGTCCCTAGACATCACCCCAGCCCATGCCTCAGCTTGTATACCCAGTTTTTGCTGCTTAGCTTCCCTCCACATGCACACTGCTTTTGCCCCTAGACATAACCCCAGTCCATGCCTCTGCTTGTACCCCCAGTTTTTTCTGCTTAGCTTGCCTCCATATCCACACTGCTTTTGCCCCTACACATCACCCCTATCTCTGCCTCTAGCCATAACTCTGCCACCCCTGGAAACTCATGGTGCAGAAACTGAGGGAGCTGACTTTGAGGAACCCTTGGGTTTTGTAGATGGAACTCCATCAAAGGTCTCTGCTGCTCACACACCCTGCTCAACATACGGTATCTAGGGTTTGAGCGTGTGGTGACCTCGCACAACAGTAGGTGCTTCAGGCAGATGTAGGCCTTGCTGTAGTGTATTGCGGCTAGCTCCAGGTACTGTAGACTTGGAAAAGTGGGTGTCCAAGAGCCGCACTTTCACCCTTATCTCTGCTAATTTGGGGTATGTTTTTAAAAATCGTTGCACCACTACACGGAACACGTGGGCCAGGCATGGAACGTGTTTGAGGCTGGCAAGCTCCAGAGCCCTCCAACAAGACAAAAAAGCCTGGCCCCAGGGGCAGCGGGGATAAACAAATTACCATCTCATCCAGGATGGCATTCCTGACCTCAGAGGCAGTGTGCTGTCTGTCCCCCAAGCTGATGAGCTTCAGCACGGCCTGCTGACGTCTCCTCACACCAGTGTTGCAGCGTTTCCAGCTCGTAGCTGGGGTCCACTTAACGGCGGAGGAGGAGGGTGGTGTTTCAGCCCTCCTCCCAGGAATGTTGTGTTGGGATACAAGTCAGTCCACCACATTTTGCGACCCGGTCCATGCCTCAAGTACATTCAACCACTGTGCCAAGATTGAAAGGCAGCGTCCCTGTCCGCATGCACTTGTTCATTCGTAGCTGGCCACGTGGAACTTTTGGGCAAAGCGCTGAACTTAGGGACCGCCTCATGTTTGGGGAAAAGTGCTGGTGTGGACGGCACAGTGAGGTGGCGCAGTAGCCAGCAGGCCCAAAATGGGCAGAGTGTCCACAAGCCGGGACCCCAACATCTCCTGGGCCAGAATTTTTGAGATGAGGCCGTTGAAGCCTTGGGCATGTGGGTGGGTTGTGCTGTACTTTAGCCTGGAATGAAAGGCCTGGGAGATGGGGAGTCGCATTGCAAAGTGTGTAAACCACACTCAGTTTGTCCTTGACCTATACATTTAGAAATTATCTCCCCCAGCGAGGAACGTGGCCTCGATGGGGGAATTTTTCTAAGGAAGCTAGAAAAGAGGGCATCTTGGGCCTTGCTGGCTCAGGTCTAGCTTCTGTCATGCAGCTGTCTTCTGCCTCTGGACATCCCTTTGCCTCTTGCCACCTTTTTCCCTGCTTAGCTTGCCTCCACATCCACACTGCTTTTGCCCCTAGACATCACCCCAGTCCATGCCTTAGCTTGTACCCCCAGTTTTTGCTGCTTAGCTTGCCTCCACATCCACACTGCTTTTGCCCCTAGATATCACCCCAGTCCATGCCTCTGCTTGTACCCCCAGTTTTTTCTGCTTAGCTTGCCTCCACATCCACACTGCTTTTGCCCCTAGACATCATCCCTATCCATGCCTCTGCCCCTAGCCATAACTCTGCCACCCCTGGAAACTCATGGTGCAGAAACTTTGGGAGCTGACTTTGAGGAACCCTTGGGTTTTGTAGATGGAACTCCATCAAAGGTCTGTGCAGCTCACACACTCTGGTCAAGATATGGTATGTAGCGTTTCAGCGTGTGTGGACATCAGGCAGATGTAGGCCTTGCTGGAGTGTTTTGAGGCTAGCGGCTCCTGTACACTTGCAAAAGTGGGTGCAAAAGCGCCGCATTTTCACCAGTAGCTTCAGTACATTTGGGTATGTTTTCAAAAAACGTTGCACCACTAAGTTAGACGTGAGCCAAACATGGAACGTGTTGGAGGCTGGCAAGCTCCAGAGCCGCTACCAGGTTCCAGCAATTATCACAGGCGCAAAAATGCCAGGACCCAGGTGTAGCAGGGAAAAAAACATTGCCATCTCAGCCAGGATGGCATCCCTGACCTCGGAGGCAGTGTGCTGTCCGTCCCCCAAGCTGATGAGCTTCAGCATGGCCTGCTGACGTCTCCCCATGCCAGTGTTTTAGCTTTTGCCGCTAGTAGCTGGGGTGGAGGTAGGCGCAAATATGCCAGGCCCCAGGTGTAGCAGGGAAAAAAAATGCCATCTCAGCCAGGATGGCATCCCTGACCTCGGAGGCACTGTGCTGTCTGTCCCCCAAGCTGATGAGCTTCAGCACGGCCTGCTGATGTCTCCCCACGCCAGTGTTTTAGTGTTTGCCACTAGTAGCTGGGGTGGAGGTTGCAGCGTCGTAGGGTTTCAGTCTACTCCTGCCATGAATTTTGGCTTGGGAGAGGAGATAGGGTACCTCAGTTTGCACCCCGGGACCAGACTCCACCACATTCACCCTGCCTGTCCTTATAAGATAAGCAGCATCCCTGACCACAGGCGCTTGTCCAAGTGTCGGTGGTCAAGTGGACCTTGCAGCAAAGCGCGGAATTAAGGGCCCACCTAATGTTGAGTGACACGTGCTGGTGCAAGGCGGGGACGCCACACCGGGAGAAGTTGTGACGGCTAGGGACAGCATAGTGAGGTGCCACAGTTGCCATCAGGTCCGGGAAGGCTGGAGTTTCAACAAGCCAACATCTCCTCGGCCAGCAGTTTAGCGATGTTGGCGTTCAAGGCTTGCGTGGGTAGGTGGTTAGCGGTGTATTTCTGCCGGTGCTCCAATGTCTGAGAGATGGTGGGTTGTTGTAAAGAAGCGCCTGATGGTGCCTTTGATGGTGCAGGAGAAGGAGATAAGACAGGAACAGGGGAGGATGAGGGAGAAGTCAACAAAGTGGCGGAGGCAGATGAAGTGATGTCCTGGCTCGTCCTCTGGAGTGCATTGCCAGCACTGTGAGGAGAGGCAGTGGCATTAACGACGGGTGACGTTTGTCCTGCCGTTGCTGCCTGCCACTGATTCCAGTGCTTGGATTCCAAATGACGGTGCATTGAAGTGGTGGACAGGTTGCTCTTCTCAGAGTCCCTACTCGATTTCGAGAGGCAAATTGTGCAGACGACACTATATCTGTCCTTGGCGCATTCTTTGAAAAAACTCCACACCTTCGAGAAACGTGCCCTCGAGGCGGGAGTTTTTCGGGGCTGGGTACAAACTGAAACATCTTGGGAGATTCCGGGTGTGGCCTGGCTTCGCCTAAGCTGCTGACCTCTGCCTCTAGCTACCCTTTTTGGTGCTGCACCTGCCTCAACATCCACACTACTTTCCCAGCTTGACATCCGCCATGTCCAGGTGGGGTCAGTGTCCTCGTCATCCACCACCTCCTCTTCCAACTCCTGTCTCACCTCCTCCTCCTGCACAATGCGCATGTCAACTGGCTGTCCTGACAGCAACTGCGTCCCATCGTCGTCGATGAGGGTGGGTTGCTGGTCATCCGCCACCAAATCGACCGGAGATGGAGGAGACTCTAGTGTTTGAGCATCTGGACACAGATACTCGTCTATTAGGTCCGTGGAATCGCGAAATGGAGGGGCAGGTTGCGGTACAGTCAAAGGAAGGGAGAACAGCTCTGGGGAGCAGGGACAGTTGGGGTTATTGTTCTGGGTAGATTGGGAATTTTGGGTGGAAGGAGGACAAGACTGTTGGGTAAGAGGAGGTAGAGGCTGACTGGCTGGTGGACAATGTGCTTTAAGCGTTATCCGACAGCCATTGCAAGACCTGTTCCTGGTTCTCGGGCCTACTAATCTTTGTACCATTCAGCCTAGTTAATGTGGAACTTTTGTGCAAAGCGCAGAACTTAGGGCCCGCCTGATGTTAAGGGACACACGCTGGTACAAGGCTCAACTCACCCTAAGGGCCAAAAACATTGCTGGTGCAAGGCTCTACTCATGCCAAGGGCCTCAATCTCTGCTGGTAGCTCAGCTTAAGGTCCTGTAACTTTGTTTGGAAGGGCTCATGTTAAGGGCTAGAAAAGTCAATTTTGGAAGGTCTTACCACATCACACACACACACACACACACACACACACACTCAAAATGACAGTTAAGGGTGAGGGCTTTTGGATTTCCCATTGTCTGTTTCATCCGTTGTTGTCATGGGGAACGTGATTTAAAGGGGTGGTTGTTACTGTTTGTTGAGGTTAAATTGGGGTTTGTGTCCATCCATTTGGGGAGTAAAGAAGGTTTCCAGGTATTTTCCCACTTTGATAGAGGTTTTTTGGAATGTGTAAAGTGTGTAGTTGTTAGGCTGTGATGTTGGGGTAATAGAGGGTCTTTGGTGTGTTAGATGCCCCCAGACATGCTTCCCCTGCTGTCCCAGTGTCATTCCAGAGGTGTTGGCATCATTTCCTGGGGTGTCATAGTGGACTTGGTGACCCTCCAGACACGGATTTGGGTTTCCCCCTTAACGAGTATATGTTCCCCATAGACTATAATGGGGTTTGAAACCCGTTCGAACACTCGAACAGTGAGCGGCTGTTCAAATCAGATTTCGAACCTCAAACATTTTAGTGTTCGCTCATCTCTACTTATCACGCTTATAAAACCTCAGGTTTTTTCGCTCCTTTTCTGCTTGGTTTTTCAAGCCACGGAAAATCACAGATCACCGACATTCATCTTAGAAGAACCTGTCATCCAGTTCTGTTACATCTCAAACCATGTAACCATCAACCAGGACGCCTCTATGCTATGTAATTCTATATCGCACATTCTACAATCATCTGAAGCTCTTAAACGCAGATTGTAATTTTTTGGAATATTAAGAAAAAGCAACTCTACATCTCTACTGACAATGAGGATTTACATTCATGAGAACTTTAATGGAAACTGAGCAAAAGCGTAAAATCGATTTTATTAGGGATTTTTTTCTCATTCCTCTATTCCTGCATTAAAATATTGTTGTTTTCCTGCCTTCACCTCTTCAGCTCCATTTCCCATATAACAATACTTCTCCTCCTGCTTTAGCACTTAGGACACTGGGACACGGCCATACACATCAGTGTCAGTAATATCACATACATTACAATATACTGTACACTGTCCATTTGTCAAATCATTGAACAATAAAGACACAATAAGAGAATCTGTGCACCCTTTATGGTTGAATTGACCATACAGAACAGGAATAACATATGGTGCTGCAGCATATAGTAGAACTATATATGTATGTATGTACCTAGGTCTTTATCCAACCCTTAAGCTATATACAGTAACTATGTAACAAGTTCCATTAGTTTGTCCACTTGGGTTTACAGTAACATCTTATAGTAATTCTAGACTGGTCACACATGTTAAGAGCAGACGCGTCCTAAAACAATTCACGCATTATAGATGATACCTGATAGTATTGTTACAGTCATAAGGACATGAGGGGTCATTTAAGGTAACGTTGTCCTCCCATACACATCTTCTGTGACTATCTCTGGTAAGTTGACATTAAACACTCACAGATTACTTTGTCATCTTGAATAGTAAGAAAAATTGAGACACATGTTCCAACTAATGGTTTTACTTTCTAGTTTGACTCTGCATCCTGCTTGTGTTGATCGTTCGAAACCTTGACTTGCTGTTTTGATACTCTATTGCCTGCCGATTCTGTCTTTGACATGCCTACTCGGATTTGATCCTTGGACTTCTAATTTTGCCCCTGACTTTGCCTTCTGGATTTGACTCATACTTTTGCGACTGTTCACCTGTTCCTGGTCTGCTCTGTAAGTCTGTATTGGGTTTTGTTTATGTTTAGTAATTTTGGAGTACGTGGCTCAGTGATGTTGGGGGAGAACAGGGAGTCCTAGTATGGTACAATTACAAGGTTCTGGGTAGTACATGTGAGCTAATAATATGGAACAGATAGACTGTAAGCTAGTTTAGTGCACTACATGTAAGCTTGTCAAGGTAATAATAATAATAATAATAATAATACATTTTATTTATATAGCGCCAACATATTCCGCAGCGCTGAACAATTTGTAGGGTTCAAATACAGACAGAAAGATACATTACAAAGAAAGTCATTTCACACAATGGGACTGAGGGCCCTGCTCACAAGAGCTTACAATCTATGAGGTAGAGGGGGGTGACACAAGAGGTAGCAGGGGCGGCATTGCTTATTCAGAGGTCAGACCCTTTTGTAATAGAGGTGACTGTCATTACACAAACTTGAAACTTTATGAGCCGTCACTAGTGGTGTCCTGTAACATGTGGATGGAGCTTGGACCTATAAAGTTATCCTGAGATGACATCATATCATGTGGGGAAATGTGGGAGCGGGGACAGATGAGGGTTAAGGGTTTACATTAAGAATTGTGATAGGCTTGTCTGATAAGATGTGTCTTTAGTTTGCGTTTGAAGCTGTAGAAATTGGGAGTTAATCTGATTGTCCGGGGTAGAGCATTCCAGAGAAGTGGTGCAGCTCGGGAGAAGTCTTGTATACAAGCGTGGGAGGTTCTGATAATAGAGGATGTAAGTGTTAGGTCATTGAGTGAGCGGAGAGCACGGGTTGGGCGGTAGACAGAGATGAGGGAGGCAATGTATGGGGGTGCGGCATTATGGAGAGCCTTGTGGATGAGAGTAATAACTTTATATTTTATTCTATAATGAATAGGCAGCCAATGTAACGACTGGCACAGACCAGAGGCCTCGCTGTAGCGTCTAGCCTGATAGATGAGCCTGGCCGCTGCATTCAGAATAGATTGTAGAGGGGAGAGTTTAGTGAGGGGAAGACCGATTAGTAAGGAGTTACAGTAGTCAAGGCGAGAATGAATCAGAGAGACAATAAGTGTCTTTAGTGTATCTCTGGTGAGGAAAGGGCGTATTCTGGAGATGTTTTTGAGGTGGAGGTGACATGAACGTGCGAGTGATTCAATATGAGGGGTGAAGGAAAGGCCTGCGTCAAACATAACCCCAAGGCAGCGGGCATACTACCTAGGAGTTATAGTAAGGCCTGAGACTGCAATGGATATATCAGGGACAGATCTATTAGATGGTGGAAACAGTAGTAGTTCAGTCTTGGAGAGATTTAGTTTCAGACAGAGTGAGGACATGATATTTGAGACAGCAGAGAGACAGTCGCTGGTGTTCTGTATGATTACAGGGGTGATGTCATGGGAAGTGTATAATTGGGTGTCATCAGCATAAAGATGGTACCTGAAGCCAAATCTGGTGATGGTTTGTCCAATGGGGGCTGTGTAGAGAGAAAAGAGCAGGGGGCCTTGGACTGAACCCTGAGGAACCCCAACAGCAAGGGAAAGAGGGGAGGAAACAGAGCCCGCAAATGATACAGTGAAGGTGCGGTCTGAGAGATAAGAGGAGAACCAGGAGAGCGCAGTGTCATTGAGGCCGACTGAGCGGAGCAAAGTGAGGAGAAGTTGATGGTCAACAGTGTCAAAAGCTGCAGAGAGGTCCAGAAGAATAAGAAGAGAGAAGTCACCATTTGATTTAGCCATTAGGAGATCATTGGAGACTTTTGTGAGAGCCGTTTCAGTAGAAAGCAGAGGCGCGGGAACCAGATTGTAAGGGGTCAAGCAGAGAGTTAGCAGAGAGATAGCGGATTAAACGAGAATAGACCAGGCGTTCCAAGAGTTTAGAGATGAAGGGGAGGTTAGAGACGGGTCGATAGTTAGCAGCACAGGACGGGTCCAGGGAGGGTTTTTTCAATAGCGGGGTTATAACAGCATGCTTGAAGGAGGATGGGAAGATTCCAGAAGAGAGAGAGAGGTTAAATATTTTAGTAAGGTAAGTCGTGACAGCAGGGGACAGAGATTGGAGCAGGTGTGAGGGGAAGGGGTCACTACTGCAGGTTGTAGGGCGAGATGAAGAAAGTAGCTGAGAGACTTCCTCTTCTGTAACAGGTTCAAAAGATGAGAATGGACAGGCTGAAGTGCAGTTGGTGAGGGGATCATTACTATGGTAGGTGGTGGGATCAATAGAAGTTGTGCTTGTGTGCAATTATAATATTTAGTTTCCAGCACCTCAAGCATTAGAGACTGAAGGGTTTTTTTGCACTTTTATACCCCCCTTCATCACAGAATAGCTTGTAATCTACAATTCTTTTCTCTGCTTTGCAGTGTCCCCATTATTATAAGACATCTATTAAGGACACTATAGCATGAGCGCAAGGAACCGGACCATCGCCACTGAATTCATCCTTATATTATTTACAACCGATCTACGCATCAATATTTTTCTATTTATCCTGTTTTTGGCCATCTATATTGTAACCTTTGCTGGCAATTGTCTTATCATATTGCTGATAGTGATCGCCCCTCAGTTACATAGACCAATGTACTTTTTTCTCTCTATTTTAGTCTTTCTGGAATTGGGAACATCAACCGCTGTGGTGCCCAGACTTCTGGCCGATGTTCTCTCCACTCAGAGGACCATATCATATGCGGCTTGTGCTGTTCAATTATAATGTGTAATTTTAACAGTAGGAACTGAATGTTTTCTCTTTGCCTTCATGTCCTATGACCGTTATGTTGTCATCTGCCGCCCGCTCCACTATCCGGTGCTCATGAGCTGGAGAACTTGTTATGGTCTAACAGCCTTGTCAGTGATAGCTAATTTTATGGTCGTTGTTCTTCCAACTATCACAACACGCGTAGACCTTTGTTACCCAAACCAGATCAACCATTTCATGTGTGATACGCTAGGAATTGTCCAATTGGCTTGTGACGATATTTTCACGAGTCAAGTTATCATGGCTGTTGGTTCTTTTATTGCGTTTTTTGTCCCTTTAGCATTTGTTGTTGCTTCTTATTCCTGCATTATATACACGGTACTGAAGATTCCCTCTGCGGGAAGGTCTAAGGCCTTCTCCACATGTAGCTCTCATGTTACTGTGGTGGGACTATCTTATGGAAGTGGACTGATCACGTACTTCAGTCCATCCGCTGAATACGTTACAAAGCATGGGAAATATGCCGCATTATTTTCTCTTACTATCTGTCCAGCCATAAACCCTCTTATTTATACCTTAAATAACAAAGATGTTAAAGGTATCATGAGAAAAATGTTTCTAAAACCATTTCAAAGTCGGAAGTTGGAAGATAAGTAATAATTAGAGATGAGCAAACAGTGAAATGTTCGAAGTTCGATTCCAGTAGCCGCTCAATACTCGACTGTTCGATCGAGCATCAAACCCCATTATAGTCTATGGAGAAAAATACTCGTTTAGGGGGAAACCAATTTTCGACTCAGGAGGGTCACCAAGTCCACTTTGAAACCTCAGCAAATGATGACAACACCTCTAAAATGCAACTGGGACAGCAGGGGAAGCATGTCTGGGGGCATCTAACAAGCCACAGTTTTACCCCAACATCACAGCCTAACAACTACACGCTTTCTACACTCAAAAAACCCACTATGAAAGTGTAAAAACACCTGGAAACCTTTTTTTCCTAATTTTACTCTAAAATTTAAATCACATTGCCCATGACAACCACAGATTGAATAGGCAATGGGAAATCCAACAGTACCCACCCTGAACTTTCATTGTGGATGTGTGTGTGTGTGTGTGTGTGTGTGTGTGTGTGTGTGTGTGTGATGTGGTAAGTGCTTCCAAAATTGACTTTCCTGGCCCTTAGCATGAGCCCTTTCAAATTAAGTTAGAGGCCCTTAAGCTGAGCTACCAGCAGAGATTTAGGCCCATGAACTTAGTTGAGCCTTGCACCAGCAGTGTTTTTGGCCATTGGAGTGAGTTGAACCTCTAGCCAGCAGAGTTTGAGGAAATCAGGGTATAATGAGCCTAGAAGAATCAGAATTGTGCAATGCAGATGGTGGAGGAATATGAGGAGGAATTGCAGAGGTTGAGCGCAGACATGACAATTCATTTTGGGGTGCTTGACACTAGTAGGCACAAAAATGATGGGTCTATCCAGTGGTTGTTCATTTTGATGAATTTCAGCCGGTCGGCACTCTCAGCTGACAGCCGGCTACGCTTATCCGTGATGATACCACCGGCTGCAGATAACACGCTGGCGGCAGACCAGGACAGCACCTCCAAGGTGTATAGGGCAAGTTCAAGCCACAGGTCCAACTTCGACACCCAATACGTGTAGGGCGCAGAGGGATGGGAGAGGACAGGGCTGTGGTCGGACAGGTATTCCCACAGCATGCTCCTATACTTTTCCCGCCTGGTGACACTAGACCCCTCAGTGGCGTGAGTTTGTCGAGGGGGTTCCATTAACATGTCCCAGAGCTTAGACAGTGTACCCCTTGTGGGTGTGGACCAGACAGCACTTGTTCCCCTCATGGAGGAACTGCCCTCCCTGCCGCCAACGTCACATGCTGGAAACTTCTCCATCATATTCTGCACCAAATGCTTGTGGCAGTCATTAATGCGATTGGCCCTCCCCTCTACCGGAATAAAAGACGAGATGTTATTTTTATACCGGGGGTCAAGGATTGCAAATATCCAGTATTGGTTGCTCTCCATTATTTTGACTTTGCGCTTGTCACTTGAAAAGCAACCCAACATGAAGTCAGCCATGTGTGCCAGAGTGTTACATGGCATGACTTTGCTGCCCCCACCAGAAAGGCCCCCACAGTGGAAAGCTGGGTTGCACAGATACAGCCTGGCTTAATTGCTGTGAATCCCACTTTAGCGTTTGTGGGTAGACACTGTGCCAAGCTTGTTTCAGCTTCTCCCTTTAGTGTAGCTCTTAAAAGAGCTGTTGTGGTTCTTCTTCTTTGCTACTCCTGCCTAGCAGAATCTAAAACCTATCTAGCCCTCAGCAGATGTCTGTCTCTAACTAAGTGCGAGCACACAATGAATCGGAGATGATACCGCCTGTTCGTTTGAATCAGAGGTCACGTCCTCGGCAGCCAATGGCTTTTTCCTAGTTTTTTCATGGCCTCCGTTGTCGTAGTTCCTGTCCCACCTTCCCTGCGCTGTTATTGGTGCAGAAAAAGCGCCAGGAAAGGTGGGAGGGGAATTGACCTGTAAGTGCATTTTCAATGTGGTGTTCGTATGGAATCGAACATTGTGAATAGCGTGATGTCCGATCGAACATGTAATCGATAGAACGCTGTTTGCTCATCTCTAATCATTATTACAGGCTGATATATATATATATATATATATATATATATATATATATATATATATATATATATTTATGGACAATAGTCATAGTGAAATCCCCAAAGGGAATTTCAGATGGGAAGTGTGCTGTTCTCCTCATACTTATGCTTACTTATGAAGTTTATTCTCTCTGGGCATGGTTTTAGGCAAAGCCCTGATCCATGTCACTCCCTGCAGCCATTTCAGTTTTTCATAGCTGTGTGACAGGACTTGCTTATACTTGGGCTTGTGAAGGCATCAGTTTTTGACCAGCAGTTAGCCTCAGGAAAGACACCAACAGCATGGCATTTAATACCACTACTACCAAGGCTATTACAGTATCGTGTTATCGCTTGTCGCTGTTCTTGGGTCAAATAAACCCACGTTGGTTCATCATATCATTGTGTCTATGTTTGAATCCATCTATCCTGAGCTCCTGTCGGTCTGGTCTGCTCCACTGCTTGGATACGAAGGTAGGAGAGTCACACGGCCACTGTTAGTTACACCTTCAATCGCCTTCATGTGGGGACAGAACAACGGTGTGTAACCCCAAAACCTACCTGGGATACACACCAATTCAATCAGGCTATATAAGCTCAATACAATTTTTAAGGGTCTACCGCCCAAAGCTAAGTGGGAGAAAGCCGTTCATTCAGTCCATGTATGGTCAAACCTGTTTTTAATGCTGTACCCCCCAAAACCTACCTGGGATACACAGCAATTCAGTCACGCTATATAAGCTCAATCCAATTTTTAATGCTGTACCCCCCAAAAGCTAAGTGGAATACACAGAAATTCAGTCAGGCTATATAAGCTCAATCCAGTTTTTATTCAATCCAGTATTGTTTGCCCTCCATGATGTGAAACTATGCCTTTGTCTCTTGAAAAGCAACCCAACATGAAGTCAGCCATGTGTGCCAGTGTGTTACTTGGCATGACTTTGCTGCCCCCAACTGGAAGGGTCACTCTCCATTTCCTCCATTTTCCACTCCCCTTCACACGATCCGTGCTGAAGCAATGGGATGCACTCGTGTGGGACAGTGACATGAGATGCCACTTCATCCCCCTCGTCTTCCTCCGCCAGCCAATGGTGCTAAGATGAGAGGAGTGTGCTCTGAATGTTTTCAGCCTAGCAGAGGCTAGTTCTCACTTACAAAAATGGCCACATTTTGACCAGTATATCAGGCACAATGGTGTAGGTTTCAAAGAACCTTTGCACCAACAAGTTGAAAACGTGGGCCATGTGTGGACTGTGTTTGAGTCTGGCAAGCTCCAGATCTGCTACCAGGTTCCGGCCATTATCACAGACGCAAACATGCCTGGGCCCAGGTGCAGCGGGGAAAACCATATTGCCATATCATCCAGGATGGCATCCCTGACCTCGGAGGCACTGTGCTGTCTGTCCCCCAAGCTGATGAGCTTCAGAACGGCCTGTTGACATCTCCCCACACCAGTGGTACAGCGTTTCCAGCTCGTAGCTGGGGTCGAGGTTGCAGCGCAGGAGTAGGCTTTCAGAGAACCCCTGCCATGAATTTTGGGCTGGGAGAGGAGATAGGCCACCCCAGTTTGCACCCCGGGCCAAGACTCCACTACATTCACCTGGCCTGTCATTACAGATAAGCAGCATCCCTGACCGCAGGAGTTTTTCCATGTGCCAGTGTTCAAGTGGACCTTGCAGCAAAGAGTGGAACTCTGGGCCCGACTGATGTTATGGGACACGTGCAGGAACAAGGCGGGGACAGCACACCAAGAGAAGTAGTAACGGCTAGTCCCAGCATAGTGAAGTGCCACAGCTGCCATCTGGTGACGGAAGGCCTGGGTATCCAGAAGCATAAACACCAACATCTCCAGGGCCAGCAGTTTGTAGATGAGGCCGTTGAAGACTTGGGCATGTGGGTGGCTTGTGCTGTACTTCTGCCTGCAATGAAACGCCTGGGAAGTGCGGAGTGACTGGGAAGAGGTGCATAATGTTCAATAAATTCAAATACATAAATAACAAAATCCAAGTACTATGTAGTGATGGGTGAACGTTTTGGGGCAACAGTATGGTTGAGCCGATCTTGCAATTTCAGGATATTTTTCAAAATCCGATTTCCGATCATTTTCCATTCGAACCCGATCCCGATCCCAATGCAAGTCAATGGGATTTTTTAAATAATCAGAGATTGGATTTTAAAAATGATCCTATTCACTACACAGCATGGCGTCCATGCTAGACTGTATTTTTAGACTGTCATAAGAAGCTTGGTCAGGCCTGAGAAATGTCTAAATGAAAATGAAAATGAAAATGTCTCTCTCTGGCTTTGTTTTATAGATAGAATCATAGGAGACCAAAAAATACTGTACACTATGTTTTACAGATAGGTTCCTAGTACTCCTAAGTGTTCAACACTATGTTTTATATGTTGTTTCCTAAAAACCCTAAGTGTTTTCTACGTTATGTATTACAGATAGGTTCCTAGGAGCCCTAAGAGTATTCTAGTTTATATTTTATAATAGGTTCCACGAAGCTCTAAGAGTATTCTACACTATGTTTTATAGATAGGTTCCTAGGAGCCCTAAGAGTGTTCTACACTATGTTTTATAGATAGGTTCCTAGGAGCCCTCAGAGTATTCTACGCAATGTTTTATAGATAGGTTCCTAGGAGCCCTGACAGTATTCTACACTATGTTTTATAGATAGGTTCCTAGAAGCCCTCAGAGTATTCTATACTATGTTTTATAGATAGGTTCCTAGGAGCCCTGACAGTATTCTACACTATGTTTTATAAATAGGTTCCTAGAAGCCCTCAGAGTATTCTACACAATGTTTTATAGATAGGTTCCTAGGAGCCCTGACAGTATTCTACACTATGTTTTATAGATAGGTTCCTAGGAGCCCTGACAGTATTCTGCATTATGTTTTATAGACAGGTTCCTAGGAGCCCTAAGAATATTCTACACTATGTTTTATAGATAGGTTCCTAGGAGCCCTAAGAATATTCTACACTACGTTTTATAGATAGGCTCCTAGGAACCCTAAGAGTATTCTACACTATGTATTATAGATAGGTCCTAGGAGCCCTGAATGTTCTACACTATGTTTTATAGATAGGTTCCTAGTAGAGATGAGCGAACACTAAAATGTTCGAGGTTCGAAATTCGATTCGAACAGCCGCTCAATGTTCGTGTGTTCGAACGGGTTTCGAACCCCATTATAGTCTATGGGGAACAGATACTCGTTAAGGGGGAAACCCAAATCCGTGTCTGGAGGGTCACCAAGTCCACTATGACACCCCAGGAAATGATGCCAACACCTCTGGAATGACACTGGGACAGCAGGGGAAGCATGTCTGGGGGCATCTAACACACCAAAGACCCTCTATTACCCCAACATCACAGCCTAACAACTACACACTTTACACACTCAATACCACCTCTCTGACAGTAGGAAAACACCTTGAAACATGTGTATTTGGCACTTGCAGTGAGGAGAGCTTGTCACCAGCAGTGAATTTGGCCCTTGTAGTAAGTTGAGGTTGGCACCAACATTTGTTTTGAAAATCAGGGTGGATTGAGCCTCTAACCAGCAGAGTTTGGGCAAATTCATGGTGGAGGGAGCCTCTAAAAACCCCAGTTTGGACCAATTCATGGTGGAGGGAGACTCTAAAAACCCCAGTTTGGACCAATTCATGGTGGAGGGAGACTCTAAAAACCCCAGTTTGGACCAATTCATGGTGGAGGGAGCCTCTAAAAACCCCAGTTTGGACCAATTCATGGTGGAGGGAGCCTCTAACCAGCCCAGTTTGGACCAATTAATGGTGGAGGGAGCCTCTAAACAGCCAAGTTTTGGGAAATTCATGGTGGAGGGAGCCTCTAACCAGCCCAGTTTGGACCAATTCATGGTGGAGGGAGCCTCTAAACAGCCCAGTTTGGGCAAATTCATGGTGGAGGGAGCCTCTAACCAGCCCAGTTTGGACCAATTAATGGTGGAGGGAGCCTCTAAACAGCCCAGTTTGGACCAATTAATGGTGGAGGGAGCCTCTAACCAGCCCAGTTTGGACCAATTAATGGTGGAGGGAGCCTCTAACCAGCCCAGTTTGGACCAATTAATGGTGGAGGGAGCCTCTAACCAGCCCAGTTTGGACCAATTCATGGTGGAGGGAGCCTCTAAACAGCCCAGTTTGGGCAAATTCATGGTGGAGGGAGCCTCTAAAAAACCCAGTTTGGACCAATTCATGGTGGAGGGAGCCTCTAATTAGCCCAGTTTGGACCAATTAATTGTGGAGGGAGCCTCTAACCAGCCCAGTTTGGACCAATTAATGGTGGAGGGAGCCTCTAACCACCCCAGTTTGGGCAAATTCATGGTGGAGGGAGCCTCTAACCAGCCCAGTTTGGACCAATTAATGGTGGAGGGAGCCTCTAACCAGCCCAGTTTGGACCAATTAATGGTGGAGGGAGCCTCTAACCACCCCAGTTTGGACCAATTCATGGTGGAGGGAGCCTCTAACCAGCCCAGTTTGGACCAATTCATGGTGGAGGGAGCCTCTAAACAGCCAAGTTTTGGGAAATTCATGGTGGAGGGAGCCTCTAACCAGCCCAGTTTGGACCAATTCATGGTGGAGGGAGCCTCTAAACAGCCCAGTTTGGGCAAATTCATGGTGGAGGGAGCCTCTAACCAGCCCAGTTTGGACCAATTAATGGTGGAGGGAGCCTCTAAACAGCCAAGTTTTGGGAAATTCATGGTGGAGGGAGCCTCTAACCAGCCCAGTTTGGACCAATTCATGGTGGAGGGAGCCTCTAAACAGCCAAGTTTTGGGAAATTCATGGTGGAGGGAGCCTCTAAAAAACCCAGTTTGGACCAATTCATGGTGGAGGGAGCCTCTAATTAGCCCAGTTTGGACCAATTAATTGTGGAGGGAGCCTCTAACCAGCCCAGTTTGGACCAATTAATGGTGGAGGGAGCCTCTAACCACCCCAGTTTGGGCAAATTCATGGTGGAGGGAGCCTCTAACCAGCCCAGTTTGGACCAATTAATGGTGGAGGGAGCCTCTAAACAGCCAAGTTTTGGGAAATTCATGGTGGAGGGAGCCTCTAACCAGCCCAGTTTGGACCAATTCATGGTGGAGGGAGCCTCTAAACAGCCCAGTTTGGGCAAATTCATGGTGGAGGGAGCCTCTAAACAGCCCAGTTTGGGCAAATTCATGGTGGAGGGAGCCTCTAACCAGCCCAGTTTGGACCAATTAATGGTGGAGGGAGCCTCTAAACAGCCAAGTTTTGGGAAATTCATGGTGGAGGGAGCCTCTAACCAGCCCAGTTTGGACCAATTAATGGTGGAGGGAGCCTCTAACCAGCCCAGTTTGGACCAATTAATGGTGGAGGGAGCCTCTAACCAGCCCAGTTTGGACCAATTAATGGTGGAGGGAGCCTCTAACCACCCCAGTTTGGACCAATTCATGGTGGAGGGAGCCTCTAACCAGCCCAGTTTGGACCAATTAATGGTGGAGGGAGCCTCTAAACAGCCAAGTTTTGGGAAATTCATGGTGGAGGGAGCCTCTAACCAGCCCAGTTTGGACCAATTCATGGTGGAGGGAGCCTCTAAACAGCCCAGTTTGGGCAAATTCATGGTGGAGGGAGCCTCTAACCAGCCCAGTTTGGACCAATTAATGGTGGAGGGAGCCTCTAAACAGCCAAGTTTTGGGAAATTCATGGTGGAGGGAGCCTCTAACCAGCCCAGTTTGGACCAATTCATGGTGGAGGGAGCCTCTAAACAGCCAAGTTTTGGGAAATTCATGGTGGAGGGAGCCTCTAAAAAACCCAGTTTGGACCAATTCATGGTGGAGGGAGCCTCTAATTAGCCCAGTTTGGACCAATTAATTGTGGAGGGAGCCTCTAACCAGCCCAGTTTGGACCAATTAATGGTGGAGGGAGCCTCTAACCACCCCAGTTTGGGCAAATTCATGGTGGAGGGAGCCTCTAACCAGCCCAGTTTGGACCAATTAATGGTGGAGGGAGCCTCTAAACAGCCAAGTTTTGGGAAATTCATGGTGGAGGGAGCCTCTAACCAGCCCAGTTTGGACCAATTCATGGTGGAGGGAGCCTCTAAACAGCCCAGTTTGGGCAAATTCATGGTGGAGGGAGCCTCTAAACAGCCCAGTTTGGGCAAATTCATGGTGGAGGGAGCCTCTAACCAGCCCAGTTTGGACCAATTAATGGTGGAGGGAGCCTCTAAACAGCCAAGTTTTGGGAAATTCATGGTGGAGGGAGCCTCTAACCAGCCCAGTTTGGACCAATTAATGGTGGAGGGAGCCTCTAACCAGCCCAGTTTGGACCAATTAATGGTGGAGGGAGCCTCTAACCAGCCCAGTTTGGACCAATTAATGGTGGAGGGAGCCTCTAAACAGCCAAGTTTTGGGAAATTCATGGTGGAGGGAGCCTCTAACCAGCCCAGTTTGGACCAATTCATGGTGGAGGGAGCCTCTAAACAGCCCAGTTTGGGCAAATTCATGGTGGAGGGAGCCTCTAAAAAACCCAGTTTGGACCAATTCATGGTGGAGGGAGCCTCTAATTAGCCCAGTTTGGACCAATTAATTGTGGAGGGAGCCTCTAACCAGCCCAGTTTGGACCAATTAATGGTGGAGGGAGCCTCTAAAAAACCCAGTTTGGACCAATTCATGGTGGAGGAAAGCCTCTAATTAGCCCAGTTTGGACCAATTAATTGTGGAGGGAGCCTCTAACCAGCCCAGTTTGGACCAATTAATGGTGGAGGGAGCCTCTAACCACCCCAGTTTGGACCAATTCATGGTGGAGGGAGCCTCTAACCACCCCAGTTTGGACCAATTCATGGTGGAGGGAGCCTCTAAACAGCCCAGTTTGGGCAAATTCATGGTGGAGGGAGCCTCTAACCAGCAGAGTTGGGGGAAATCAGGGTGGAGGGAGCCTAGTATTAGCAGAATTGTGCAACGCTTATGGTGGATGAGTATGAGGATGCGGAGGAATTGGAGAGGTTGAGTACAGACATGGAGTTTCATGTTGGGGTGCTTTACACAGGTGGGCACAAAAATGACGGCTCTACCCAGTGGTGGTTCATTTTTATCAAAGTGAGCCGGTCGGCACTCTCAGCTGACAGACGGGTGCGCTTGTCAGTGATGATGCCACCGGCTGCACTGAACACCCTCTCAGATAGGACGCTGGCGGCAGGACAGGACAGCACCTCCAAGGCATATAGGGCAAGTTCAAGCCACAGGTCCAACTTCGACACCCAATACGTGTAGGGCGCAGAGGGGTCGGAGAGGACAGGGCTGTGGTCGGAAAGGTATTCCCGCAACATGCGCCTATACTTCTCACGCCTGGTGACACTAGGACCCTCCGTGGCGGCACTTTGGCGAGGGGGTGCCATCAAGGTGTCCCAGACCTTAGACAGTGTGCCCCTCGTTTGTGTGGACCGGTGAGAACTTGGTTGCCTACTGGAGGAACTGCCCTCCCTGCCGCCAACGTCACATGCTGGAAACATCTCCATCATATTCTGCACCAATTGCCTGTGGCAAGCATTGATGCGATTGGCCCTCCCCTCTACCGGAATAAAAGACGAGATGTTGTTTTTATACCGGGGGTCAAGGATAGCAAAGATCCAGTACTGGTTGTCCTCCATGATTTTGACAATACGCTTGTCGGTTGTAAAGCACCCCAACATGAACTCAGCCATGTCTGCCACAGTGTTAGTTGGCATGACTCCTCTGGCCCCACCGGAAAGTTCAATCTCCATTTCCTCCTCATCCTCCATGTCTACCCATCCGCGCTGCAACAATGGGACGATTCGAAGTTGCCCGGAAGCCTCCTGTATCACCATCACATCATCGGACAACTCTTCTTCCTCCTCCTCCTCCTCCTCCTCCTCCATTAAACGCAGTGAAGCGGACAGATGTGTGGACCTACTCTCCAGCTGTGACGGATCGGATGCTATCCCTAACTCCTCTGTGTGATCTGAGTTATCCCTGATGTCAATCAGGGATTCTCTCAGAACACACAAGAGCGGGATTGTAAGGCTCACCATCGCATCCTCAGAGCTCACCCTCCTTGTGGACTCCTCAAAGACCCGTAGGATGTCACAAAGGTCTCTCATCCATGGCCACTCATGGATGTGAAACTGAGGCAGCTGACTTTGTGGCACCCTAGGGTTTTGTAGCTGGTATTCCATCAAAGGTCTCTGCTGCTCAACCACTCTATTCAACATCTGAAACGTTGAGTTCCAGCGTGTGGGGACGTCGCACAAAAGCCGGTGTTGTGGCACATGCAGGCGTTGCTGGAGAGATTTTAAGCTAGCAGCGGCTACTGTCGACTTGCGAAAGTGGGCGCACATGCGCCGCACTTTCACCAGTAGCTCTGGAACATTGGGGTAGCTCTTTAGGAAACGTTGCACCACTAGGTTGAAGACGTGGGCCAGGCATGGAACATGTTGGAGTCCGGCAAGCTCCAGAGCTGCTACCAGGTTCCGGCCGTTATCACAAACGACCATGCCTGGGCCCAGGTGCAGCGGCTCAAACCATATTGCCGTCTCATCGAGGAGGGCATCCCTCACCTCGGAGGCAGTGTGCTGTCTGTCCCCCAAGCTGATCAGCTTCAGCACAGCCTGCTGACGTCTACCAACGCCAGTGCTGCAACGTTTCCAACTCGTAGCTGGGGTCAATCTAACAGCGGAGGAGGAGGCGGTGGCGGAGGAGGAGGCGGTGGCGGAGGAGGAGGCGGTAGAAGAGGAGGAGGAGGGGGGTGTTCTTCTCGTGTCCCTGCCAGGAATGTTAGGCGGGGAGACGAGGTACACCGGGCCAGTTTGGGAAGCAGTCCCAGCCTCAACTACATTCACCCAGTGTGCCGTCAGTGAAATGTAGCGTCCCTGTCCGCATGCACTTGTCCACGCGTCGGTGGTCAAGTGGACCTTTGTGCAAAGCGCGGAACTAAGGGCCCGCCTGATGTTGAGTGACACGTGCTGGTGCAAGGCGGGGACGGCACACCGGGAGAAGTAGTGACGGCTAGGGACGGCATAGCGAGGTGCCGCAGTTGCCATCAGGTCCAGGAAGGCGGGAGTTTCAACAAGCCGGAACGCCAACATCTCCTGGGCCAGCAGTTTAGCGATGTTGGCGTTCAAGGCTTGCGCGTGTGGGTGGTTAGCAGTGTATTTCTGCCGCCGCTCCAATGTCTGAGAGATGGTGGGTTGTTGTAAAGAAACGCCTGATGGTGCCTTTGATGGTGCAGGAGAAGGAGATAAGACAGGACCAGGGGAGGATGAGGTAGAAGTCAACAAAGTGGCGGAGGCAGATGAAGTGGTGTCCTGGCTCGTCCTCTGGAGTGCATCGCCAGCACAGTCAGCAGTGGCAGTGGCAGAGGCAGAGGCAGAGGCAGTGGCAGTGGCGTGAACGGCAGTCGGCCTTTGTCCTGCCGTTGCTGCCTGCCACTGATTCCAGTGCTTGGATTCCAAACGACGGCGCATTGAAGTGGTGGACAGGTTGCTCTTCTCAGAGCCCCTAATCAATTTCGAGAGGCAAATTGTGCAGACAACACTATATCTGTCCTCGGCGCATTCCTTGAAAAAACTCCACACCTTCGAGAAACGTGCCCTCGAGGTGGGAGTTTTTCGGGGCTGGGTACGAACTGGAACATCTTGGGAGATTCCGGGTGTGGCCTGGCTTCGCCTAAGCTGCTGACCTCTGCCTCTGCCTCTAGCTACCCTTTTTGGTGCTGCACCTGCCTCAACATCCACACTACTTTCCCCGCTTGACATCCCCCCTGTCCAGGTCGGGTCAGTGTCCTCATCATCCACCACTTCCTCTTCCAACTCCTGTCTCATCTCCTCCTCCCGCACAATGCGCCGGTCAACTGGATGCCCTGACGGCAACTGCGTCACATCATCGTCGATGAGGGTGGGTTGCTGGTCATCCACCACCAAATCGAACGGAGATGGAGGAGACTCTAGTGTTTGAGCATCTGGATACAGATGCTCCTCTGTTAGGTTCGTGGAATCGTGACGTGGAGAGGCAGGTTGAGGGACAATGAAAGGAGCGGAGAACAGCTCTGGGGAGCAGGGACAGTTTGGGTTATTGTTCTGTAAAGCTTCGGAATTTTGGGAGGAAGGAAGACAAGACTGTTGGGTAATAGGAGGAGAGGAGGCAGAGTCTGACTGGCTGCTGGACAATGTGCTGTAAGCGTTCTCTGACAGCCATTGCAAGACCTGTTCCTGGTTCTCGGGCCTACTAAGGTTTGTACCCTGCAGTTTAGTTAATGTGGCAAGCAACCCTGGCACTGTGGAGTGGCGCAATGCTTGCTGCCCCACAGGAGTAGGCACGGGACGCCCTGTGGCTTCACTGCTACCTTGCTCCCCAGAACCATTCCCCCGACCTCGCCCACGGCCTCGTCCACGTCCCTTTCCGGGAGCCTTGCGCATTTTGAATTCCTAGTTAGAAATTGGCACTGTATACCAGTAGTAAAAATTGTGGGTGCACGTAACCCCAATATATTCTTTGAATTCCCAGTCAGAAACTGGCACTATATGGCAGTAGCAAGAAATGAGGGTATTTGTATTCCCAATATACTCTTTGAATTCCCAGTCAGACAATGGCACTGTATACCAGTAGTAAAAATTGTGGGTGCACGTAACCCCAATATATTCTTTGAATTACCAGTCAGAAACTGGCACTATATGGCAGTAGCAAGAAATGAGGGTATTTATAACCCCAATATATTCTTTGAATTCCCAGTCAGACAATGGCACTGTATACCAGTAGTAAAAATTGTGGGTGCACGTAACCCCAATATATTCTTTGAATTCCCAGTCAGAAACTGGCACTATATGGCAGTAGCAAGAAATGAGGGTATTTGTATTCCCAATATACTCTTTGAATTCCCAGTCAGACAATGGCACTGTATACCAGTAGTAAAAATTGTGGGTGCACGTAACCCCAATATATTCTTTGAATTACCAGTCAGACACTGGCACTATATGGCAGTAGCAAGAAATGAGGGTATTTGTATTCCCAATATATTCTTTGAATTCCCAGTCAGACAATGGCACTGTATACCAGTAGTAAAAATTGTGGGTGCACGTAACCCCAATATATTCTTTGAATTACCAGTCAGAAACTGGCACTATATGGCAGTAGCAAGAAATGAGGGTATTTATAACCCCAATATATTCTTTGAATTCCCAGTCAGACAATGGCACTGTATACCAGTAGTAAAAATTGTGGGTGCACGTAACCCCAATATATTCTTTGAATTCCCAGTCAGAAACTGGCACTATATGGCAGTAGCAAGAAATGAGGGTATTTATAACCCCAATATATTCTTTGAATTCCCAGTCAGACAATGGCACTGTATACCAGTAGTAAAAATTGTGGGTGCACGTAACCCCAATATATTCTTTGAATTCCCAGTCAGAAACTGGCACTATATGGCAGTAGCAAGAAATGAGGGTATTTGTATTCCCAATATACTCTTTGAATTCCCAGTCAGACAATGGCACTGTATACCAGTAGTAAAAATTGTGGGTGCACGTAACCCCAATATATTCTTTGAATTCCCAGTCAGAAACTGGCACTATATGGCAGTAGCAAGAAATGAGGGTATTTGTATTCCCAATATACTCTTTGAATTCCCAGTCAGACAATGGCACTGTATACCAGTAGTAAAAATTGTGGGTGCACGTAACCCCAATATATTCTTTGAATTCCCAGTCAGACACTGGCACTATATGGCAGTAGCAAGAAATGAGGGTATTTGTATTCCCAATATACTCTTTGAATTCCCAGTCAGACAATGGCACTGTATACCAGTAGTAAAAATTGTGGGTGCACGTAACCCCAATATATTCTTTGAATTACCAGTCAGAAACTGGCACTATATGGCAGTAGCAAGAAATGAGGGTATTTATAACCCCAATATATTCTTTGAATTCCCAGTCAGACAATGGCACTGTATACCAGTAGTAAAAATTGTGGGTGCACGTAACCCCAATATATTCTTTGAATTCCCAGTCAGAAACTGGCACTATATGGCAGTAGCAAGAAATGAGGGTATTTGTATTCCCAATATACTCTTTGAATTCCCAGTCAGACAATGGCACTGTATACCAGTAGTAAAAATTGTGGGTGCACGTAACCCCAATATATTCTTTGAATTCCCAGTCAGACACTGGCACTATATGGCAGTAGCAAGAAATGAGGGTATTTGTATTCCCAATATATTCTTTGAATTCCCAGTCAGACAATGGCACTGTATACCAGTAGTAAAAATTGTGGGTGCACGTAACCCCAATATATTCTTTGAATTACCAGTCAGAAACTGGCACTATATGGCAGTAGCAAGAAATGAGGGTATTTGTATTCCCAATATATTCTTTGAATTCCCAGTCAGACAATGGCACTGTATACCAGTAGTAAAAATTGTGGGTGCACGTAACCCCAATATATTCTTTGAATTACCAGTCAGAAACTGGCACTATATGGCAGTAGCAAGAAATGAGGGTATTTATAACCCCAATATATTCTTTGAATTCCCAGTCAGACAATGGCACTGTATACCAGTAGTAAAAATTGTGGGTGCACGTAACCCCAATATATTCTTTGAATTCCCAGTCAGAAACTGGCACTATATGGCAGTAGCAAGAAATGAGGGTATTTATAACCCCAATATATTCTTTGAATTCCCAGTCAGACAATGGCACTGTATACCAGTAGTAAAAATTGTGGGTGCACGTAACCCCAATATATTCTTTGAATTCCCAGTCAGAAACTGGCACTATATGGCAGTAGCAAGAAATGAGGGTATTTTTATTCCCAATATACTCTTTGAATTCCCAGTCAGACAATGGCACTGTATACCAGTAGTAAAAATTGTGGGTGCACGTAACCCCAATATATTCTTTGAATTCCCAGTCAGAAACTGGCACTATATGGCAGTAGCAAGAAATGAGGGTATTTGTATTCCCAATATACTCTTTGAATTCCCAGTCAGACAATGGCACTGTATACCAGTAGTAAAAATTGTGGGTGCACGTAACCCCAATATATTCTTTGAATTCCCAGTCAGACACTGGCACTATATGGCAGTAGCAAGAAATGAGGGTATTTGTATTCCCAATATACTCTTTGAATTCCCAGTCAGACAATGGCACTGTATACCAGTAGTAAAAATTGTGGGTGCACGTAACCCCAATATATTCTTTGAATTCCCAGTCAGACACTGGCACTATATGGCAGTAGCAAGAAATGAGGGTATTTGTATTCCCAATATACTCTTTGAATTCCCAGTCAGACAATGGCACTGTATACCAGTAGTAAAAATTGTGGGTGCACGTAACCCCAATATATTCTTTGAATTACCAGTCAGAAACTGGCACTATATGGCAGTAGCAAGAAATGAGGGTATTTATAACCCCAATATATTCTTTGAATTCCCAGTCAGACAATGGCACTGTATACCAGTAGTAAAAATTGTGGGTGCACGTAACCCCAATATATTCTTTGAATTCCCAGTCAGAAACTGGCACTATATGGCAGTAGCAAGAAATGAGGGTATTTGTATTCCCAATATACTCTTTGAATTCCCAGTCAGACAATGGCACTGTATACCAGTAGTAAAAATTGTGGGTGCACGTAACCCCAATATATTCTTTGAATTCCCAGTCAGACACTGGCACTATATGGCAGTAGCAAGAAATGAGGGTATTTGTATTCCCAATATATTCTTTGAATTCCCAGTCAGACAATGGCACTGTATACCAGTAGTAAAAATTGTGGGTGCACGTAACCCCAATATATTCTTTGAATTACCAGTCAGAAACTGGCACTATATGGCAGTAGCAAGAAATGAGGGTATTTGTATTCCCAATATATTCTTTGAATTCCCAGTCAGACAATGGCACTGTATACCAGTAGTAAAAATTGTGGGTGTATATAGCCCCAATTCTATTGCTAGGGGACTTGCAGGGTATTTCTGGGGTGAAGGTGGGGGGGCACACCGTTGGAACGGGTATCGGGGTATATATCGGGTATACGGGAATACACTGACAGTGTATTCCATTCAGGATCCTGGGAAAGCTGGGTTGCGGCGATTGAGCCCGTCAGTGCCACGTTACACTGACAAGCTTCTCCCTGGAATTTAGCTCTTACAAGAGCTGTTGGTTGTCTTCTCCTTCCTATCCTAGCCTGTCCCTGCCTACCCAGAATCTAAGCCCTAGCTAGCTGGACGGAAACCTCCGTCCTCGGTGAATTGCAAGCTCAGAATGACGCGAAGCTGGGCGTCGCTGTTCTTTTAAATTAGAGGTCACATGTTTTCGGCAGCCAATGGGTTTTGCCTACTTTTTTCAACGTCACCGGTGTCGTAGTTCCTGTCCCACCTACCCAGCGCTGTTATTGGAGCAAAAAAGGCGCCAGGGAAGGTGGGAGGGGAATCGAGTAATGGCGCACTTTACCACGCGGTGTTCGATTCGATTCGAACATGCCGAACAGCCTAATATCCGATCGAACATGAGTTCGATAGAACACTGTTCGCTCATCTCTAGTTCCTAGGAGTCCTAAGAGTATTCTACAGTACATTTTATAGATAGGTTCCTAGGAGCCCTAAGAGTATTCTACACTATGTATACTATGGACTTTTTCATCCTAAAATGAACCAAGGACCTGAGCCACCTGAACCTAAACACAAAACCAATCTTTAAAGGTTCAACCCTCTGTAGTGTGGACTAAAGGAAAGTTTTGAACTGCGTCAAATTCAGTAGAATGATACTTAACAATGCAAAGAGTTGATGACGGTGGTGAAAGGCCCACTTTGAAACCTTTGGCAATCCTACTATTGGATTTCTGTTATCTTGCTCACATGTTGATCTGCCTGATAAGAGCACGGCTATGATCATTGTCTCCAAATGTGTATTCTTCAAAATACATTTTGTGTATGATTGTGGGCTAATACTAAGTATCTCACCACTTGTTAGTACCTGAGTTCCGAACTGAAGTCACCTACCCCTACTACATGCACGAACCTGACCATTCTTTTGCCTGACCTCTGGTGTTTTGCACTGGTATCTCTTGGCCCATTGCTGACAATACTGTGACTACATATTGTGACTACCCCAGGAGGTAACTACTTGCCTGTCATATAGTTCACATGCCAATAAGCACAATGTTTAAATACTGGAAAACCTGCTTAGTTAATGACCTTACAGGTAACCAAAAGCCAAAGTGGTTCAATAGAGAAGTGAGTCCATGATCCATTTACACTGATAGTAACTTTCTGATCCATTGGGCTCAGTGCCGCACCTCCCATGAGGCGACCTGAAGCGAGCGCTTCAGGCGGCACTATGCCAGGGCCCCAGGGAGGGCGGCATTTTTGCTAACCTAAGCCAGTCCAGGACAAGCTGTCCTGGACTGGCTTATCACCGAGCGGTGGTTTGGGGAGGAAACTGGAGCAGCGCTGCTCCAGCAGCCTCTCTTCACGCTCAGGCAGAGAGCAGGCAGTCTTTGGGCCTACTCTCTGCCGGCGAACGGGGCTAAGCCCCGCCCCCTTCACTCGGCCACTCCCCGATCCGCCTGACCACGCCCCTGATCCGCCCGGCCATGCCCCCTATCTGCCCCTCCTCCCGGGGGGGGGGGGGGGGGGCTTTCTGCAGTTAGCCTCGGGCGGCGAAAGGAGCAGGCTCACCCCTGATTGGGCTCTGCCATGACCCCAGCTTAGCTGCAATATCCCCTGAAATGTGAAGGTAAATGAAATGTATTCACCTCATCCAGAAAGATTTAGCATGAAACTACAAACCTAATCCATACAGCAGCTCCATTCCTTTATAACTATAGTTAGTCAGTTCAACTTAGCTTCATTGTCTATTGGAGTCTATGGTTGTCCAAAATCAACCCCCGCTCCTCAACAGAAACATAAGCGGCTCATTAGGATTGAGCCGATCTTGAGATTTCAGGATCGATTTTAAAATCCGATTTCCGATCATTTTCCAGCCGATCCCGATCGTGCAATTTTCTCGATCGCCAGTCACAATCTGATCTTTTCCAATCCCAATCGCTCAACCCTAGTCAATGCTTCTCTATGGGAAAAGTCACTATTAGGGTTGAGCCAATCTTGAGATTTCAAAATCCGATTATTTTTCAGCCGATCCCGATTGTGAAATTTGCTCGATTATCGATCTGGATATGATCTTTTCCGATCCCGATCGCTCAACCATACTGCTCATAGGTATCTCAGATCTACTGCAGCTTGCCTCTACTGGAACTAAGACATTGACTCCACTTTGCTGAATTATATATTTTAATCTGAGATAATCGGAAGTCCAAAGGACAGAGGATAAATTACTGATCAATGGGGTCCAACAGACTGACCCCACCAAAAAAAGCAGTAGCGGAGGACATAGATGCACATGCTTCTTCATTCATTTTATTGGGAGCATCACAAATAGCTGAAGTAGTGTACTAGTAGCAGTGTACCGTCAGGAGTTAAACATGTAACTTATAGTATATAGATATGGAGGGTGCGTGCCACCACCAAACACACATAGATTACAAGGATTTATTGGAAGGTTTCACAAGCCAGCAATAAACCATTAGCGGTTAATAATAATAATAATAATAATAATAAATTTTATTTCTATAGCGCCAACATATTCCGCAGCGCTGTACAATTTGTAGGGTTCAGATACAGACAGATACAAAACAAAGAACGTCATTTCACACAATGGGACTGAGGGCCCTGCTCACAAGAGCTTACAATCTATGAGGTAGAGGGGATGACACAAGAGGTAGGAGGGGCGGCATTGCTTATACAGGGGTCAGACACTTTTGTAATAGAGGTTGCAGCCATTACACAAACAAAGCTTTATGGGCCGTCACTAGTCGTGTCCTTTAACATGTGGATAGAGCATGGACAAATATGTTAGGCTGAAAAGGCATCAAGAAGGGTTTACGTTAGACATTGTGATAGGCTAGTCTGAAAAAATGCGTCTTTAGTTTGCGTTTGAAACTGTAGAAATTGGGAGTTAATCTGATTGTGCGGGGTAGAGCATTCCAGAGAAGTGGTGCAGCTCGGGAGAAGTCTTGTATACGAGCATGGGAGGTTCTGATGATAGAGGATGGAAGTGTTAGGTCATTGAGTGAGCGGAGAGCACGGGTTGGGCGGTAGACAGAGATGAGGGAGGAGATGTAGGGAGGTGCGACATTATGGAGAGCCTTGTGGATGAGTGTGATAACTTTATATTGTATTCTATAATGAATAGGCAGCCAATGTAGTGACTGGCACAGACCAGAGGCCTCGCTGTAGCGTCTAGCCTGATAGATGAGCCTGGCCGCTGCATTCAGAATAGATTGTAGAGGGGAGAGTTTAGTGAGGGGAAGACCGATTAGTAAGGAGTTACAGTAGTCAAGGCGAGAATGAATCAGAGAGACAATAAGTGTCTTTAGTGTATCTCTGGTAAGGAAAGGGTGTATTCTGGAGATGTTTTTGAGGTTGAGCGGTTCTTCTCTCCCGAGTTGGATGGTCGTCCATCAGTCATCCTTCCTTTCTCCACACCAGTGCCTGCAATACAAACCATAGGGCCAATTCTAAAGAGGAGAACTGGGAAGGAAGGTGGAAAATCTTCACTTACCAAAGTGTATATAACACATCACTAGAGTAGCGAGAAAAACCAGGGACCCCAGACCCATCCTGACCATGACCATCGAGATGATCCAGGGTTCCAAAACATCTTCTGAAACATTCAGAGGAACAGACCCTGTAAAGGGGAAAACAGTAAAAGGACCTCAAATATTGTACAATAAATATGGTACATAAGACTTATGGAAGAGGAATTAACATGTTTAACCCCTTCCCGTTGGTGACATTCTCCATTTTCGTTCTTGACTCCCTGCCTCCCAAACCCAGAACTTCTTTATGTTTCCATTCACAGAGCCATACTAGAGCTAAATGTTTGCTGGACAAATTGTTCTTCTTACTGGTACCATTTATTATTCCGTACAACGTACAGGACAACTGGAAAAAAAAATTCAGAATTGGGTGGAATTGGAGATAAAGTTTCATTTCTGCAGCTTTCTTATAAGATCTGTTATTACGTTGTTCACTCTGCAGCCAAAATGACAAGTCACTTGTATTCTATGTTTTGATATGACTCTGGATTTACATAATTAATATTGTATATTTACATTTTAACCCCTTAACATAGATCTAACATCTTGCTTAACCCCTTGAGGACACAGCCCAAAAGTATGTTAAGGACCAGGCCTATTTTTTCAAAATTGACATGTGTCACTTTAAATGGAAATAACTTTGAGACGCTTTAACTTACACAAGTGATTTTGAGATTGTTTTCCCGTAACACATTATACTTCATGTTAGTGGTAAACACTAATCAATATTTTTGTATTTACTTTTTTAAATTTGATGGAAATTTGGAAAAAAAATGCAATTTTCAAAATGTGAAATTCTCTGCTTTTCAGGCAGATAGTAATACCACCCAAATTCAGTAATAAATATTATCTCCCATATCTCTGCTTTATATCAGCATCATCTTTTGATTGTATTTTAATTTATTTTGGACGTTACAAGGCTTACAAGTGTAACAGTGATTTTCCAGATTTACAAGAAATGTAACTGTTTGTTTTTTTGTTTGTTTTACACACTTTATTTATTTATTTTTTTAAAAAACTTTTTTACATTTTTTTATTTGTGCTGCAAGCACACTAGAACCAGCGATCAGAGAGGATCGCTGGTTCTATACTAACTACAGACTGCAATACACGTGTATTGCAGTCTATAGAGGAAGCTAGCTATGCAGATGCATAGACTAGCTTCCTCTCGTCCTGGCATCCAAGGGGTTAACCCTCCCCCCCATCGGAGCTCACTCCAATGGGGGGAGGGATTAAGGAGCAGCATGTAGCTGTAAATTACAGCTAACACAGACTCCTTATGCAGCCGGCAGCATGCTTTACAGCCGGCCAAACCCCTAGGGTTGTTTGATCACTATGGATCATGGCACCTTAAGGGTTAACCAGGGGGGGGGGGGGGTTCGGTTCAATCACCGTCCCTGCTGCTACAGGGGAAGCCTGGCTGTCAGATACAGCCGGCCTCCCATGGAGATCGCACACGCTCTGCTTCTGAGCCCCTGCGATCTCCATCACGTACATGCACGTGGGAATGCGGGAACTAACCACATTCCCTGACGTACAGGTACGTGATTTAGCGTTAAGGGGTTAAAAGCTTTTTTTTGTAAATGTCTCCATATTTTGACCCCCATAAGTTTTTTTATATCTCCGTGGACTGGGTACAGCAAAAAAACCCTGTGGTTTGGTCATTTTGATTTTCTTCCTGCTATGGCGGCATTTACCGTAAAAAAAATATTTTTATAGATTTGTAGACCGGGTATATTCAGACACAGGGATACCTAATGTGTAGGTGTTTCTCAATATGTAAGATACCTTATTATTAGAGATGAGCGAGTAGTATTTGATCGAGTAGGTATTCGATCGAATACTATGGTATTCGAAATACTCGTACTCGATCGAATACTACTCGCTATTCGAATGGAAAAATTCGATGCAGAACCAGCATTGATTGGCCGAATGCTATACAGTCGGCCAATCAATGCTGGTTCTTCTCCTACCTTTAGAAGTCTTCTCCGTGCAGCGTCCCCGCGGCGTCTTCCGCCTCTGAATTCACTCTGCCAGGCATCGGGCCTGGGCAGAGCCAACTGCGCATGCCCGCGCTACAAGAAAATGGCCGCTTTGACTGTAAGCGGCCATTATCTTGTAGTGCCCTGACATGCGCAGTCGGCTCTGCCCAGGCCCGATGCCTGGCAGAGTGAATTCAGAGCCGGAAGACGCCGCGGGGACGCTGCACGGAGAAGACTTCTCGGATCATTCAGCCCGACCCTTACTCGTGGACTTTGATCGAACGTTGCCTACCCCTGAAATGAGCATTTTTCCCCCATAGAGTATAATAGGATTTGATATTCGATTCAAGTAGTCGAATATTGAGGGGCTACTCAAAACGAATATCGAACATTTTACTGCTCACTCATCTGTTATTATATTAATTCCATGGTGCTCTGTACATTATTATATAAATCCCATGGTGCTGTACATTATTATATAAATCCCATGGTGCTGTACATTATTATATAAATCCCATGGTGCTGTACATTATTATATTAATCCCATGGTGCTGTACATTATTATATTAATCCCATGGTGCTGTACATTATTATATAAATCCCATGGTGCTGTACATTATTATATAAATCCCATGGTGCTGTACATTATTATATAAATCCCATGGTGCTGTACATTATTATATTAATCCCATGGTGCTGTACATTATTATATTAATCCCATGGTGCTGTACATTATTATATTAATCCCATGGTGCTGTACATTATTATATAAATCCCATGGTGCTGTACATTATTATATTAATTCCATGGTACTGTACAAGGCTGCGAGGGCTTACAATCTATGAGGGAGAGCGATAAAGACAGAAGCTGACGGTAGAGACTGTACAGATGGCGGTGCGGTGATAGTGTTATTGGAGGTTGTTGGCCTTCCTGAATAGGGGAGTCTTCGGGCCTTCTTGAAGCCTGTGATTGTGGGGTCAGTCTTATGTGTCGTGGTAAGGAGTTCCAGAGTATAGGGGATGCACGGGAGAAATCTTGGAGACGGTTGTGTGAGGAGCGGATGAGGGCAGAGCAGAGTAGGAGGTCATTGGAGGATCTGAGGTTACGTGTGGGTAGGTAGCGGGAGATGAGGTCAGAGATATATGGAGGGGACAGGGTGTGGATGGCTTTGTATGTTAACGTTAGTAACTTGAACTCTATTTTCTGGGCAATGGGTAACCAGTGAAGGGTTTGGAAGAGGGGAGCTGATGAAGATCGGGGGTGAGGTGGATTAAGCGAGCAGCGCAGTTTAAGGTGCTCCAGGTAAAAAGCTCTGCTCGATACTGGAAAAGGATCCAAGAGACGTCCAATATATAAAAATTTACTTTTATTCCATTCCGTTAAAAAGGTTACATGAGTTTCAGGTCAAAAGGTGGACTGAAGGGCAAGAGTATATGCAAGGAGGCCATGGAGAAGGGTGTTACAGTAATCTAAAAAAGAGATTATGAGGGCCTGGACGAGCATCTTTGTGGTTTCAGGGGTGAGGAAGGAGTGAATTTGTTGGATGTTCTTGAGCTGGAGGTGGCAGGAGGTGTTGAGGATTTGGATGTGCGACTTGAAGGATACGTCAGAGTCCAACGTTATCTCAAAGCATCGGACCTGTGGGACTGAAGTAAGGGTGGTTCCATTAACTTTGATAGATGGGTCAGGTAGAGGGGCCATACGGGGTGGGCAAAGATGAAAACTCTGTTTTCTCCATGTTGAGTTTGAGAAAGCAGGAGGAAAGAAAGGGGGCTACAGCTGCTAGACACTTTGGAACTCTGGACAACAGAGAGGTAATGTCTGGTCCAGAGAGATATAGTTGAGTGTCATCAACATAGTAATAGTATTGGAAACCATGATATTCTATGAGTTGGCCCAGGCCAAGGGTGCAGATGGAGAACAGGAGATTTAGGTTTGTTGGCTAGGGCAGATATGAGTGTGGAGTAAATATATTATAATGATAGATAGATAGATAGATAGATAGATAGATAGATAGTTCTCTGCTCACCTGTCACATTAAGGTAGGTCCCTGCACCAGATCCAGATATTTCTCGACCATCTGTTATACTGATTGTACAGTAATACGTGCCGGTGTCTGTGAGATCCACGTTGTGTATAGTGATAGGGGCAGATCTGGTTTTTATAAGTTGATCTGTATCTGCTCTGGAGATCCGGCCAGTGAAATCCTTATTACTATCAGACACCTCCGGCCCGATCTTCACTAGATGTCTGTACCACCTGTAGGATCCAATGGTGGCGTCAACATCTCCAGAGACATTGTAGGTACACGGTAAGGTGACATCGCTGCCTGAGGAGGCTCGTACCGCAGGAACCTGGAACACCTGGATCTCCTGGAGGAGGACTCCTAATATACAGAGAGATGACATAGGAGGACTCCTAATATACAGAGAGATGACATAGGAGGACTCCTAATATACAGAGAGATGACATAGGAGGACTCCTGATATACAGAGAGATGACATAGGAGGACTCCTAATATACAGAGAGATGACATAGGAGGACTCCTAATATACAGAGAGATGACATAGGAGGACTCCTAATACAGAGAGATGACATAGGAGGACTCCTAATAGACAGAGAGATAATATAGGAGGACTCCTAATTAGAGATCCGCGAATCAATTCTGCAGAATTGGAAATCTGAATTTCAGGAAATCTTAGATTCTCCAAGAATATGGATTTCCTTACATTTCAATGCATTAAATCGCATTTTTTAATAAAATGACTGCTGCACATGTTAGGACAAGGGAGGGGCAACACAGTGGCTAAGTGACTAGCCTTACAGCGCTGGAGTCCTGGGTTCAAATCCTGCCAAGGACAAAACATCTGCAAGGAGTTTGAATGTTCTCCCCGTGTTTGTGTGGATTTCCTCCAATACTCTAAAGACATTCTGATAGGGAAAAGTGTACATTGTGAGCCCTACATTTAAAAAAAAAAAATGTTAGGACAAGGGGCAGGGAGAACTACTTTATGCTTTGGATTCACGGCCACTATACTGTGCGGATGAGATACTACTGGACAGTCAGCAGCTAGTGCCCAGCCAAGATCTGGAGGAGACATTGGCCGCTTCCTCCTGTAGTGTTGATGTTGGAATAATGCATATTTGTTTATATGTAAGGCAACAACTACTACTGCTGTGTTATATGATGAGACATTCTGTCTGTGTTCATGTTGTTAAGTTGTTAACAAAGTTCTGCTGAAAAGAAAAAAAAAGACACTCGCAGATAGGAAGCTCCTCCCCTTCTTCCTGTGTCTCTCTCTCCCTCCACATGTCATGGCTGCACGAGCTGCTGCAGTGTCTCCACAGAACTGGATTCTAGAAGTTGTAAGCTGTTTGTTGTGCTAAATAAACGCACCTTGTTTGCTACTCAAGTGAGACTTAGGTGCTGATTAATACCGCTGCTAACAGTTGAGGAGGGTAGGCATGGGAGCTGGTTTTGCAAGCAGTCAGTCTCCTGGCTTACAGACCGTTGAGGAGGACATCAGTGACCTGCAGACATTATTGGATGATGATGTAGCCTATTGCAATTGGGATGACTACTGGCTCTCCATAATGTTAGACCCTCGCTACCGGGGAAAAATGGGGGTCTTTTTTACACCCACTGAGAGGGAGGACAAACTGAACTACTATTGAGAAATGCTATGTAGCAAGTTGGCTGTCGCCTATCTGCACCATCGTTCATGCATAGTGAAGAATCTGCTCATAAGAAGCTAGACACAAAGCAGGACTTGAACCAGCAGGTGGTGGCATACTTAGAGTTCACCCTGCCACCTGTTGTGGAACATCCGCTGGAATACTGGGCAGCCAAACTGGATTTGTGGTCGCAACTGTCTGAGTTTGCCCTGGAAAATCTGTCATTCCCGGCCAGTAAGGTGTCTTTAGACAGGGTGTTTAGTGCGGCATGGACCATAGATACCCAAGGAGAACTAGCCTGTCCACCCAAAATTTGAAGAGACTGACTTTTGTAAAGATGAATCAGGCATGGATCAGCCAGGATTTCCATCCACCAATGCCTGATGCAGCAGATGAAATGATCCATTCTGCCTAACCTCTCTCTTTCAACGGCCTCCTAAGGCTACTGCTACATCCACATTATATCACTTTTCTACTCTATGGCCTCCTCACACTACTGCAAGTTATACACCCTGCCACTGGGTCAATTTATGGCCTCATAAGACTGCTGCAATCTCTACTCTCTGCCACTGGGTCACCGTATGGCCTCATAAGGCTGCTGCAATCTTCACACTCTGCCACTGGGTCAATATATAGTCTCATAAGGCTGCTGCAATCTCTACTCTCTGCCACTGGGTCACTGTATGGCCTCATAAGACTGCTGCAATCTCTACTCTCTGCCACTGGGTCACTGTATGGCCTCATAAGGCTGCTGCAATCTTCACACTCTGCCACTGGGTCAATATATAGTCTCATAAGGCTGCTGCAATCTCTACTCTCTGCCACTGGGTCACTGTATAGTCTCATAAGACTGCTGCAATCTCAACTCTCTGCCACTGGGTCACTGTATAGTCTCATAAGGCTGCTGCAATCGTCACACTCTGCCACTGAGTCACTGAATGGCCTCATAAGACTACTGCAATCTCAACTCTCTGCCACTGGGTCACTGTATAGTCTCATAAGGCTGATGCAATCTTCACACTCTGCTACTGGGTCACTGTATAGTCTCATAAGGCTGCTGCAATCTTCACACTCTGCCACTGGGTCACTGTATGGCCTCATAAAGCTGCTGCAATCTCTACTCTCTGCCACTGGGTCACTGTATGGCCTCATAAGGCTTCAACTACCTTCACATTATATCACCTTGCCATTCTGTGGCCTCCTAATGGTGCTGCTACCTCAACACTATATCGCCATGACACTATGATGCCCTCTCCACTCTGTCAGGGGAGCTCTACTTGCATAAGAATTTACTATAACAGGTTCTGTAGACATCAGTGGAATCAGTAGATGAGGGGGTCAAATGAATGCTGTCTTTCACACTATAGTAGGATCTTGAGCCTTTGCATGGTTCTTTATACCTGGCACTAACATCGATGTGTAAGGCTGAGTTCACAATTTCACTATTTGGTCAGATTTGGCCCTGTAACTGACTGGCCAAATAAATGAGGTGTACAGTGAAGTCTGTCCTACTCAGCCACTGTATTGTTTGACTACCACAACAGACTCCCCATGCGTGTTACTGTCGTACATCACTATACAGGTTGTCTGTAGCCAGGAAAGAGCTTTTTTTTTTAAAAGCTACTTGCCGCAAATAAATTCTGATAGAATCAAATCTTTTTGGGAAATCCGGAGAAGTGGCTTACTCAAATGTTTCAAAACTTCGCTCATCTCTACTGCTAAGATACAGTGGGATGACATAGGAGGAGTCCTGGATGGATGGATGGATGGATGGATAGATATAGATAGATAGATAGATAGATAGATAGATAGATAGATAGATAGGAGATAGATAGATAGATAGATAGATAGATAGATAGATAGGAGATAGATAGATAGATAGATAGATAGATAGATAGATAGATCTCTGCTCACCTGTCACATTAAGGAAGGTCCCCGCACCAGATCCAGATATTTCTCGACCATCTGTTATACTGACTGTACAGAAATAGATGCCGGTGTCTGTGACATCCACGTTGTGTATAGTGATAGGGGCAGATCTGTTCTTTATAAAATGATCTGTATCTGTTCTGGAGATCCGGCCAGTGAAATCCTTATTACTATCAGACACCTCCAGCCCGATCTTCACTAGATGTCTGTACCACTTGTAGGATCCAATGGTCGTGTTCTCAACTCCAGAGACATTGTAGGTACACGGTAAGGTGACATCACTACCTGGAGTGGCATGTATCTCAGGGACCTGGAACACCTGGATCTCCTGGAGGAGGACTCCTAATATACAGAGAGATGACATAGGAGGACTACTAATGTACAGAGAGATGACATAGGAGGACTCCTAATATACAGAGAGATGACATAGGAGGACTCCTAATATACAGGAGTCCCGAGGGGTCAGACAAGGCTGTAGCCTGAGCCCAACGCTCTTCAACATCTAAATCAATGAACTGGCTACAGCCCTGGAGGCCTCACCAACCCCAGGCCTCACCCTGAACGACCGGGAGGTGAAGTTCCTGCTATATGCCGATGACCTCCTACTCCTCGCCCCCACTGAGAAAGACCTCCAAGAAAGACTGTCAGTGCTGGAAAAATTCAGCACCACATGGGCTCTACCCATCAACCAGAAGAAGACCAAAGTCATGGTATTTCAGAAGAAGGGCCACAATAAAGCCTCCACCCCACAATTCACACTGAACAGCTCCACACTGGAGAAAACCAACAGCTACACCTACCTGGGGCTGGAGCTCAGCCAATCAGGAAGCTTCAAAGCAGCAATAGAAACCCTGAAAGCAAAAGCCTGCAGAACCTTCTACGGCATCAGAAGACAACTGTACCACCTCAAACCACCGGTGAGGGTCTGGCTGAAGATATTTGACGCAGTCATCATCCCGATCCTTCTCTATGGCAGTAAGGTTTGGGGCCCAGCCACCTACCCAGACCAGTCAAAGTGGGATTCCAGCCCAACAGAGAACTTCCACCTGGAGTTCTGCAAATACCTGCTCCATGTCCATCGCAACACCTCCAACATGGCCTGCAGGGTAGAGCTAGGCAGACTCCCCCTATGGCTCACCATGCAGAAGAGGGCACTAGCTTTCCAGGCACACATCCAGGGGAGCAAGCCCAACTCCTACCACCACCAAGCATGGCTAAGCCACCTGAGCAAACCAGACACTCACCATCCAAACACACAACCACCAAACCAAAAACACCAACAGACGATAACCAAGGCCGAAATAAAGGTGACCACAGAGGCAAACAGAGAGCGGTACATTGAAGAATGGAGAAACGAAATAAATAACTCCAAGAAACTCACCGTGTACCAATCCCTACAAAGGGACTACACCATGGCCACCTACCTGGAGAGAATACGCCACCCCAAGCACAGACAGACCCTTAGCCGGTACAGACTGAGCGCCCACAACCTAGAGATAGAGACGGGGCGATACAGGCAGACGTACAAGCTACGGGAGAACAGACTGTGCCAGCACTGTGACCAGGGGGCCCTAGAATACGAGATCCACTTCCTGCTACACTGCACCAAATACTCAGCTGTGAGGGCCGTCTACTACCAAAGACTCTCTGCCCACATCCCAGACTTCATATCTGCAGATGAGAAGAGGAAACTCTACATCCTACTGGGAGAAGAAGAGGCCACTGTGGAGATCGCTGCCCAATACGTGTCCAGCTGTCACCAAATAAGAGGAAGATGAGACTCCACGGACTGTTATATTTATCCCAATACACCCGCCCCACCCCACCCCCACCTCCCCATATAGCGGTCACCAACGAAGAGGAAGATGAGACTCCATGGACTGTTATAACCCAAACCACCACCCCAACCCCCTATACCCACCACTCACCCACCCGAATCCAACTCCCCCCCCCCACCGCCCACTTTACTAGCTTTGGCAATGCCAAATACCTATTCGGACGTGCCAATAAAGCTTTTTTGATTTGATTTGATTTGAATATACAGAGAGAAGACATAGGAAGACTCCTAATATACAGAGATGACATAGGAGGACTCCTAATATACAGAGAGATGACACAGGAGGACTCCTAATATACAGAGAGATGACACAGGAGGACTCCTAATATACAGAGAGATGACATAGGAGGACTCCTAATATACAGAGAGATGACATAGGAGGACTCCTAATATACAGAGAGATGATATAGGAGGACTCCTAATATACAGAGAGATGACATAGGAGGACTCCTAATATACAGAGATGACATTGGAGGACTCCTAATATACAGAGAGATGACATAGGAGGACTCCTAATATACAGAGAGATGACATAGGAGGACTCCTAATATACAGAGAGAGGACATAGGAGGACTCCTAATATACAGAGAGATGACATAGGAGGACTCCTAATATACAGAGAGATGACATAGTAGGACTCCTAATATACAGAGAGATGACATAGGAGGACTCCTAATATACAGAGACATGACATAGGAGGACTCCTAATATACAGAGACATGACATAGGAGGACTCCTAATATACAGAGAGATGACATAGGAGGACTCCTAATATACAGAGAGATGACATAGGAGGACTCCTAATATACAGAGACATGACATAGGAGGACTCCTAATATACAGAGAGATGACATAGGAGGACTCCTAATATACAGAGAGATGACAGAGGAGGACTCCTAATATACAGAGAGATGACAGAGGAGGACTCCTAATATACAGAGACATGACATAGGAGGACTCCTAATATACAGAGAGATGACAGAGGAGGACTCCTAATATACAGAGACATGACATAGGAGGACTCCTAATATACACATTGATCACATATTACACTGTAAATTCAGATAAAAATCAGAGAGTAAAGTGACAAGTCCTCGGTCTCCCTGCTGGGTGTAGAAGAGAATCCTTTCAGGCATTAGTAATGATGGGACTATATAATGGTGAGAAGATCTGACGCCCCATGTCAGGCTCCCTGTGACCTCATCTGCAGCCACCAAGCTGGACACAATACTCACCGTCCAGAGCTCCCAGGATGATCAGCCCCAGCACTCGTCTCATCATCATGTTTCGTGATCGGGCAGTGAAGTCTTTATGGTGATCTCCTCTGTACAGTAAGTGACCTGGAGAATAGAGACAGCCGAACAGAAACTGCACTAAGAGTGACCATCGTACATAAGGCCACAGGTAATAATAGTAATGTGTAACCTGCTGCTTCCTGACCACAGACCACAAAAGCTGCTCTGCAGGACACGAGGCTGCCAATGGTTTCTTATACACAGGAACATTCACTACTTATTATTATTATTATTGTTTATTTATATAGCACCATTAATTCCATGGTGCTGTACATTATTATATTAATTCCATGGTGCTTTACAATACACAGAATATACAGGTAGATATAATACTAACAGTGACTGACTGGCACGGTGGAGTAGAGGGCCCTGCCCGCGAGGGCTTACAATCTATGGGGGAAGGGGGTAGAGACAGAAGGAGAGGGGGAGACTGTACAGATGGTGGTGTGGTGATAGTGTTATTGGAGGTTGTAGGCCTTCCTGAATAGGGGAGTCTTCAGGGCCTTCTTGGATCCTGTGATTGTGGGGGTCAGTCTTATGTGTCGTGGTAAGGAGTTCCAGAGTATGGGGGATGCACAGGAGAAATCTTGGAGACGGTTGTGTGAGGAGCGGATGAGAGCAGAGCGGAGTAGGAGGTCATTGGAGGATCTGAGGTTACGTGTGGGCAGTTAGCGGGAGATGAGGTCAGAGATATATGGAGGGGACAGGGTGTGGATGGCTTTGTATGTTAACATTAATAGCTAAGTTAATCCAACTTTTCCATTGCTTATAAAGGCTCTATTGGTGAGTTATCACATGGCAGCGATGTATTAGAGTCAATAATAAATAATCGGTAAGTAACGCTACAGCGGAAAGTCAAGGCTCAGATTTGAGTCTTGAGATTTGAGTCGACAGGGATGGATATAGTTATGATAGTAAATTAGGAAATGTCATTAGGAATCATCTCTGACCAGATAGATAGATAGATAGATAGATAGATAGATAGATAGATAGATAGATAGAAGATAGATAGATAGATAGATAGATAGATAGATAGATAGATAGAAGATAGACAGACCACATGGAGAGACATATTGGTCGCCATTTGTTAATCACTGTCTTCAGATTTCCATTGTGCTCCTTTGCCCCTGGAGTATAACATCCAGCCCTGCACCTTGCAGTGATCTTTACAAACATTGTGACACAATGGCTCGTTCTCTGGAGCTCAGTGAATTCCATTATGGTTCGGTAACAGGAGCGACCACTGCAACAAGTCACTTCCTGAAATGTCTTCCCTTTGAGATGTGAGCAGGGTTATTGAAAAGAAGAAGGAACTGCAGCAGCTCAGACAAGTAGACCACATAAAGTTACAGAGGGGGCACCACCAAGTACTGAGGTGTACAATAGAGATGAGCGAACGCCGTTCGATTGAATAGGTATTCGATCAAATATCAGACCGTCCGGGATATTCGATTACAATCGAATACAAGGCCGCAAACGCAGTAAAAATTTGTATCCCCTCCCACCTTCCCTGGCGCTTTTTTTGCACCAATAACTGTGCAGGGGAGGTGGGACAGGAACTACGACAACGTATGCAGTGAAAAAAATTGAAAAAACCCATTGGCTGCCGAAAACATGTGACCTCTAATTCATAAGAATAGTGTAGGCCATCTTGGTCTCATTTCAGTTTTGGAGTGATAGGGAGAGCTTGTTCTCAGGGCGATACAGGGTATTCTAGCTTTGGTTAGGCAGGAAATAACAGCTCTTTTCAGAGCTTAATTAATCTGCAAATCATTGCAGCAGGTGACGTGTGCGAGGATGTGGACGTGGATGCCCAGCTGGATATCCAGTCCACAGTCCAGGTACTGGAGAGGGGCTGCCAGCAGTGCCCCTCATCAGTAGCAGCAGGGGACGTGGGCAAGGACGTAGATATCCAGCTGGGTATCCAGTCCACAGTCCAGGTACAGGAGAGGGACTGCCAGCAGTGTCCTTCATCAGTATGAGCAGAGGACGTGGGCTAGGATGTGGATACCCAGCTGTATATCCACTCCACAGTCCAGGTACTGGAGAGGGGCTGCCAGCAGCAGTAGGGGACATGGATATTCGAGGACGAGGATATTCAGTTGGGTATCCACTCCAGAGTACAGGTACTGGAGAGAAGCTGCCAAATATGTTCATAATTTTTTAGGGCTCACACCCAAGGGGCTGAAATCTAATTTTTGAGGGCTCCACCCAAGGACTTGAAATATAATTTTTTAGGGCTCCCCCAAGGGCCTGAAAATTAATGTTTTAGGGCTCCCCCCAAGGGCCTGAAATCTAATTTTTTAGGGGTCACCCCAAGAGCCAAAAAAATGAAACACTGCTGCGGCATGGCTCTACTCACCCCAAGGACCAAAAAATAAAACACTGCTGCTGCATGGCTCTTGTCACCCCAAGGGCCAAAAGCACTGTATTTTAAAGGCTCTACTCACGCCAAGGGCCAAAAGCACTTGTGGTATCCCAAGGTATGCAGGTGTTATAGTAGGACCTAATGGGGGTAGTAGTCCCTCTGATAGCTGAGCTTTTATAATGGTAACGGTAGCTGTAGTGGTGGTCCAGACTGTGGGGCACCTCTCATAGGACACACAGCAAGTCAATTGTCAAAAGAAGGATAGCAAAAGACGCAGTCCTTTGTTAACTAAAAGTTTCTTTACTGAGGACTCTGAAAAAGTGCAGCAATACCTCACAGTGATACAGTCTCATGTACAATACCGTTGGTGCATGTGAGGAGGACTACCATATAGTGCAGCCATACCTCACAGTGATACAGTCTCATGTACGATACAGCAGGGTGCATGTGAGGAGGACTACCATATAGTGCAGCAATACCTCACAGTGATACAGTCTCATGTACAATACCATTGGTGCATGTGAGGAGGACTACCATATAGTGCAGCCATACCTCACAGTGATACAGTCTCATGTACAATACAGCGGGTGCATGTGATGCAGGATTCCCTTGTAAGCTGACAGGTAATGGCTGATGCTGACACAACTTTCCTCAGATCTGGTAGTTTAGAGTATTGAGGAGACACAGTCCAGGTTATAGCTACAGAAGAGGGATCTTCACCGATTGGCTCCCGGCGGGTGACTAATTTGGGGTGTATGTAGTTACTCACGGTTACTGGACCACGGTATCCGATTGCTGGACGCAGACCTAATACACGTGGCCTGGAAACCACGGAGCACTGGACTTGAGCGGAGGCCTTCTTTAGGTCCAGGAATGCAGAAAGGCTCCTTTCTAGCTGCTCCTTTCTGTCAGGTTCTCTCCTTCTTGGAGGCAGTAGCAGTATGGCTGTTATCCCCTCTGTATGGACTGGTGAATGGTCCTAGGAGAATCTGTACCTTACATGGCCTGTGATATTCACCATGTAGCTCCTGCCTGGAGTTGGAGTAGCAGCAGGTGCTGTTACCTCACACACTACACTCTCCACAACATGGCTGCTCTGGTTTCCTTTCCCCTGCTAAGAAGAAGGCGGGGCTAAAGTCTCCACCCACAGCTTACTGGAAACTTCTCTGAAGCTCGTGCTGTGTATGGAGAGATTGGGATCCTATATCACATGCACCAACATAGAGTGAACCATAGATGGCAGCAGAAGAGTACATGGCAATAAACACAATGTATGCACACAGGAAATACAGATTATGCAATAGATAGCGATACTCAGTATTAGTACATTGTGAGAGACATTACATTACATAGCATACAACTATTATAATGGTAAGAAGGAATGTACTGGGACACAACACACTGTATTTTAAAGGCTGTACTCACGCCAAGGGCCAAAAACGAAATCTCTGCTGTTTAAAGGCTCAACTCCCCCAAAGAACCAACAAATCTCTGCAGGTAGAGGCTGAACTAAGTTAAAGGGCCTAAAACTCTGCAGGTAGAGGCTGAAGTCACCTGAAGGGCCTCAATCTCTGCTGGGAGCTCAGCTTAAGGGCCTGGAGCTTAATTTGGAAGGGCTCATGTTACGGGCTAGAAAAGTGAATTTTGGAAGGTCTTACCACACCACATCACACACACACACACACACACACACACACACACACACACACACACACACACACACAATGACAGGTCAGGGTGGGGACTGATGGATTTCCCATTGTCTACTCCATCTGTGCTTGTCATGGGCAACGTGATATAAAGGGGGGCTTGTTAATGTTTCTTGAGCTTAAATTGGGGTGTGTGTCTATCCATTTGGGGAGTAAAGAAGGTTTCCAGGTATTCTCCCACTTTGATAGAGGTTTTTTTGAATGTGGAAAGTGTGTAGTTGTTAGGCTGTGATAGTGAGGTAATACAGGGACTTTGGTGTGTTAGATGCCCCCAGACATGCTTCCCCTGCTGTCCCAGTTGCATTGCAGAGGTGTTGGTATCATTTGCTGAGGTGTCATAGTGGACTTGGTGACCCTCCTGAGTCGAATGGTGGGATCCCCTGAAACAAAGTATTTTCTCCCATAGACTATAATGGGGTTTGATATTCGTTCGAATAGTCGAATATTGAGAGGCTATTCGAAACGAATAACGAACATCGAATATTTTACTGTTTTCTCATCTCTAATGTACAATGCAGAAAGGTCACCAACGCTGCGTGAATCAAAACCTACAGAATACAAATTTCTCAGACTCGAAGTGCCCACCTGACGCTGTTGGACCAATCAAAAACCAGGAACCCGGCCAATGATGTCACAGAAAAGTGCGAGACACCATAAGGAGGTTCAAGAGAGGTAATGGAAGTTGGATTTGTTTGTTTTATTTCACCTCAACTGGGCCTCCACCTATTATAATCTAAGGATTGAAGAGATCCCAGAGTTTAATAATGTCATTTTTCACTTTGACATTGTTTGTCTTCTGGTCATGCCTTATTTATCTGCATTCAGTATAGAAGACTTCTATCTGGATGTGATTTCTGCTGTTTTCCTTTTTTCTGCCTTGGACGTAGGACTGCCATTATTTTCATTTGACCCCAGACTGTCTTCCTGCAGCTTTGAAGTTACAGTATTGCATCATTTGTCATACATGCCTATTGTAGTGCCCACTCTGTCTTTTTTTCTTTTATTCTTTTATTCTAAATTATGTTTTATAGATAGGTTCCTGGGAGTCCTAAGAGTATTCTACACTATGTTTTATAGATAGGTTCCTAGGAGTCCTGACAGTATTCTACACTATGTTTTATAGATAGGTTCCTGGGAGTCCTGGCAGTATTCTACACTATGTTTTATAGATAGGTTCCTAGGAGTCCTTGCAGTATTCTACACTATGTTTTATAGATAGGTTCCTAGGAGCCCTGACAATGTTCTACACTATGTTTTATAGATAGGTTCCTAGGAGCCCTAAGAGTATTCTACACTATGTTTTATAGATAGGTTCCTAGGAGCCCTAAGAATATCCTACACTATGTTTTATAGCTAGAATCCTAGGAGCCCTAAGATTGTTCTACACTATGTTTTATAGATAGGTTCCTAGGAGCCCTAAGAGTGTTCTACACTATGTTTTATAGATAGGTTCCAAGGAGCCCTGACAGTATTCTACACTATGTTTTATAGATAGGCTCTTAGGATCTCTAAGAGTGTTCTATGTAGCTCAGGAGGGCTGTAGACTAGTAGAATTCAGCCCAGGTGCAGACTGTCACCACTATCAGGAACACAACAGGCCCCCTCAGCTCTGCACCAGCCCAGGAGCAAAGTTGGAGGATTTTCTACAGTCATCAAGCCCCTACAGCTACTACACTACCACTACAACCCCTAACCTCCAATGAGTTCCTGCAAAAAGATAAACACTGCACAAGAAGAAAGCTCTGTACTTTTATTGATGACACTTAAAAAGCAAATAATGAGAACATTGGCAATAATCAGGTTGGTAGCTAGAGATGGTGAAGACCACAATATGGTGAGGACTACAATATGGGGAAGACGACAATAGGGGGAAGACGACATGCATTTATAAGGATTATCTTATGATACTTGTGCTTAACTCTTATGTGTGTGAGATGTGTGGGGGGGGGGCAACAATATCTATTGAAAAATTATGTATGAACACAGGTGGGGGCCAAGACTGCTCTATTTGGCTCTATCTCTCTCTCGATCTCTCTCTGTCTCTCAGAGTTGAGCAGTCTTTTACACAAGGAGCCAGTTAGGCTGGGTTCGTGTGGCTGTATATAAAAGATCAAAGCTGTTTGTCTTTAGGGCCTCTTAGGGTGTGTAGAAACAGGCTCTATAGCCTATTGATTGTTAGCCACAAGGCTGGAGTGGTCTGACCAGCATGTGATCATTATCTCTCTGGCCCTGATATATTCATCTAGAATTAGGGTAAGATGTTGGTTTACACATAAATATTTTAAATTCTTCTTTATTTTATGAGAAAGGTCATCCCAGTTTGGAAAGTAATAATGAGATGCAGATTACATTAGGCCTTATCCAATAGTCATATGCCACAGCTTATGTTATAACCAATCATGTCATTAGAATAGTCCAACCTGCTCTTGTCTGTATTGTATTTAAACTACCTTTTCCTATCATTAAAATCAGAACTCACTTAATACACTATCAGCTGTGTGTGTGTGTGTGTGTGTGTGTGTGTGTGTGTGTGTGTGACTTCTCCAGGCCTGATATCTAATTACAGACAACATAACTCAGGGGTTATGCCCCTAACAGAGTATATGCGTCTAATATATATTTCCTGGCTGGAGGTGAGCTGTGCTATATCCCTGTACTTTAGAGGAAGGGAGGAGATCAGCAGCAAGAGATACCATTCATGACCACACAGGGTTCACAGCTATTCAATGCTAGATCAAGGCTGTGGGATCTACCTTCATGATATTCTTACACAAGCGGAGCACAATAGGATATTTAACATATAATGTGAAGTCCCCTTTAATATATTGCTGCGCCTTGTGGATCTCCTGTGGCTTGTGGATAGCGACTGTTTCTCCTGAAGTTATTTTAGAAGCTCTAACATGCAAAACAAAGAAGATGAACTGCATGTGAACCATGGACTAAACCAGAGATTTACTTTAGAACGGACATAGCAGTTACACGTGTGACTGTATAGTATACACTCACCGGCCACTTTATTAGGTACACCTGTCCAACTGCTCGTTAACACTTAATTTCTAATCAGCCAATCACATGGCAGCAACTCAGTGCATTTAGGCATGTAGACATGGTCAAGACAATCTCCTGCAGTTCAAACCGAGCATCAGTATGGGGAAGAAAGGTGATTTGAGTGCCTTTGAACGTGGCATGGTTGTTGGTGCCAGAAGGGCTGGTCTGAGTATTTCAGAAACTGCTGATCTACTGGGATTTTCACGCACAACCATCTCTAGGGTTTACAGAGAATGGTCCGAAAAAGAAAAAACATCCAGTGAGCGGCAGTTCTGTGGGCGGAAATGCGTTGTTGATGCCAGAGGTCAGAGGAGAATGGCCAGACTGGTTCGAGCTGATAGAAAGGCAACAGTGACTCAAATAGCCACCCGTTACAACCAAGGTAGCCAGAAGAGCATCTCTGAACGCCGCACAGTACGTCCAACTTTGAGGCTACAGATGGGCTACAGCAGCAGAAGACCACACCGGGTGCCACTCCTTTCAGCTAAGAACAGGAAACTGAGGCTACAATTTGCACAAGCTCATTGAAATTGGACAATTGAAGATTGGAAAAACGTTGCCTGGTCTGATGAGTCTCGATTTCTGCTGCGACATTCGGATGGTAGGGTCAGAATTTGGCGTCAACAACATGAAAGCATGGATCCATCCTGCCTTGTATCAACGGTTCAGGCTGGTGGTGGTGGTGTCATGGTGTGGGGAATATTTTCTTGGCAATCTTTGGGCCCCTTGGTACCAATTGAGCATCGTTGCAACGCCAAAGCCTACCTGAGTATTGTTGCTGACCATGTCCATCCCTTTATGACCACAATGTACCCAACATCTGATGGCTACTTTCAGCAGGATAATGCGCCATGTCATAAAGCTGGAATCATCTCAGACTGGTTTCTTGAACATGACAATGAGTTCACTGTACTCCAATGGCCTCCACAGTCACCAGATCTCAATCCAATAGAGGAGCATCTTTGGGATGTGGTGGAACGGGAGATTCGCATCATGGATGTGCAGCCGACAAATCTGTGGCAACTGTGTGATGCCATCATGTCAATATGGACCAAAATCTCTGAGGAATGCTTCCAGCACCTTGTTGAATCTATGCCACGAAGAAATGAGGCAGTTCTGAAGGCAAAAGGGGGTCCAACCCGTTACTAGCATGGTGTACCTAATAAAGTGGCCGGTGAGTGTACATATACGGAGGGCGCTTATCACCACCAAACACACATAGATTACATGGATATATTGGAAGGTTTCACAAGCCAGCGATAAACCATTAGTGGTTCTTCTCTTCCGAGTTGGATGGTCGTCCATCAGTCATCCTTCTCCACGCCAGTGGCTGCAATACAAGAAAGTACAATCCATAGGGCCAATTCTAAAGATGAGAATTCAGAAGGAAGGAAGGTGGGAAATCTTCACTTACCAAAGTGTATATAACACATCACCCCAGTAGCGAGAAGAACCAGGAACCCCAGAAACATCCTGACCATGACCATCTGAGGTGAGATCCTGTGTTCAGAAATACGTTCTGAAACATTCAGAGGAACAGCACATGTAAAGGGGCAAATAGTAAAAGGGCCACACACACTGAACAATAGTGACGGTATATACAAGGATCAAACACATTTATCTTAGTCTATCACCTCCACAAGTATATTCACCTGCCCCTACTGTGTTACACAGCACATTACACTCATAAAGACCTCACCATATATGGCACTGGGGGCGGGACTTCAGTCTTGGAGCACTGCGCATGCTGTATGGATGGACGGACAGACAGATAGATAGAAAGATAGATAGGAGATAGATAGATAGATAGATAGATAGATAGATAGGAGATAGATAGATAGATAGATAGATAGATAGATAGATAGATAGGAGATAGATAGATAGATAGATAGATAGATAGATAGATAGATAGATTGTAAGGATTGGAGTCAGGGTCAGGCAGTGCAAAGTGACAGCTGGGAAAGCAACACTGTGCAACTAATGACAAAAGGGGTCGTAGGCCCTGCGGCTATGACTATGCTGTAATATCTGAGATGAGGCAGACCAATGCACTTCCTAATTGAAGTGCGCCTACCAAGGCTCCTGACACTTCTATCCGGCGGCTAGGATAAGGGGAGAGGAGACCCTGAAAGTGCTAGGGACTGGAGTCACGGGGGTCACACCTGAACAGAAAGCACAGTGTAACTGCAATGCAAAACAAAAGACTAAACAGCATGGAACCAGGGAGGACCACAAGTCCCAGCAAGACACAGAAGAGAAGGCGAGGTCAGACGAGCAAGAGGTCGAGCCAGGAGATATAATAAAGGTACCAAATCAAAAGACAAGGGAGAGTCAAAAATACAAGCCGGGTCTAAAAACCAAGAAACATATGGAAAACAAACTGACTGAGCAGAGGGACCAGGAGACACAAAGTGAATGGCTGGCAAGCATCCATGCCTGGGTGGAGTTTAAATAGCAGCAGAGAACACACCTGATGGCTAATGGCATGGAGACTGAAGGCAAGGAAAAGATTAACCCTTAATGACCTAAGCACACCCAATAGAACTCCTAACACGTCTCCCAGGGAAACGCCGCGCAGCAAGGAGACCGCGGCGACTCCGTATCCTGACAGTACCCCCCCTTTGAGGAGGGGCCTCCGGACCCTCAAGAGGACCCCCTGGCTTAGTAGGGTAAGAACGGTAAAACTTCTCCACCAATCTAGGAGCGTGAAGGTCTCTGGCTGCCACCCAAACACGCTCCTCTGGTCCATACCCCTTCCAATGTATGAGGAACTGAAGGGAATTCTGCACTCTGCGTGTATCAATGACCCGTTCCACCTCATACTCTAGTTCCCCCTGAACGATCACTGGTTCGGGTGGGGAACGAGTGACCATTGCCGGAACATACTTTTTGAGTAGGGACTTATGAAAAACTGGGTGAATATGGAGGGACCTAGGAAATGATTATTTGAATGACACAGGGTTGATTATTTCAGAAATGGGATATGGACCAATAAAACGCGGGGCAAACTTAGTAGATGGAACGCGAAGTTGGAGATTTTTAGTGGATAACCAGACCTTGTCACCCACCACAAGGTCAGGTCCAGGGCGGCGCTTTCTGTTGGCGAAATTGACTTGATTAGCCTGGGCTTTTCTCAGCGATGCCAGGCTTTCAGCCCATACAGTACAGAGAGATTTAGCAACGTCCTCTACTGAGGAAAAGGCAAATTCATTGCCTGTTCCTGAGGAGAATCTGGGGTGAAAACCATAGTTAATGTGGAAAGGAGACGACCGAGTCGAGGAGTTGACATGATTATTTAGTGCAAATTCAGCCATGGGCAAATATTCACTCCATTTATCTTGGCAATCAGACACAAAGCACCTCAAATACTGTTCCAAAGATTGATTCAATCTCTCTGTTTGACCGTTAGTCTCTGGGTGAAAGGCTGAGGAAAAAGAAAGAGAGACTCCCAACCTGTTACAAAAGGCTTTCCAAAACCTGGACACAAACTGTACCCCCCTGTCCAACTCCACATTTGAAGGAATACCATGCAGACGTAAAATGTGACGGATAAACAACCAGGCCAACAATTTAGCTGAAGGCAATTTTTTCAAGGCAACAAAGTGGGACATCTTAGAAAAACGATCTACTACAACCCAAATTACCGATTTCCCTTTAGAGGACGGGAGATCGGTAATAAAATCCATGGAGATGTGTGACCAAGGTCTATTGGGTAGCGGGAGTGGATGTAAAAGACCCGCTGGAAGTTCATGGGGCACCTTAGATCTGGCACAGGTCTCGCAAGAATGAACAACATTTTTAACATCTCGTTGCCAAGATGGCCACCAATACGTTCGTGATAACAGATTCCCAGTACCAGCAATGCCTGGATGACCTGCCATTATGTAAGGATTGGAGTCAGGGTCAGGCAGTGCAAAGTGACACAGCTGGGAAAGCAACACTGTGCAACTAATGACAAAAGGGGTCGTAGGCCCTGCGGCTATGACTATGCTGTAATATCTGAGATGAGGCAGACCCATGCACTTCCTAATTGAAGTGCGCCTACCAAGGCTCCTGACACTTCTATCCGGCGACTAGGATAAGGGGAGAGGAGGCCCTGAAAGTCCTAGGGACTGGAGTCATGGGGGTCACACCTGAACAGAAAGCACAGTGTACTGCAATGCAAAACAAAAGACTAAACAGCATGGAACCAGGGAGGACCACAAGTCCCAGCAAGACACAGAAGAGAAGGCGAGGTCAGACGAGCAAGAGGTCGAGCCAGGAGATATAATAAAGGTACCAAATCAAAAGACAAGGGAGAGTCAAAAATACAAGCCGGGTCAAAAAAAACCAAGAAACATATGGAAAACAAACAGACAGGGAATCAGACTGAGCAGGGGGACCAGGAAACCCAAAGTGAATGGCTGGCAAGGATCCATGCCTGGGTGGAGTTTAAATAGCAGCAGAGAACACACCTGATGGCTAATGGCATGGAGACTGAAGGCAAGGAAAAGATTAACCCTTAATGACCTAAGCACACCCAATAGAACTCCTAACACGTCTCCCAGGGAGACACCGCGCAGCAAGGAGACCGCGGCGACTCCGTATCTTGACATAGATAAGAGATAGATAGATAGATAGATAGATAGATAGATAGATAGATAGGAGATAGATAGAGAGATAGATAGATAGATAGATAGATAGATAGAAGAAAGATGATAGATAGATAGATAGATAGATAGATAGATAGATAGATAGATAGATAGGAGATAGATAGATAGATAGTTCCTGGCGCTGCCTTGAGTGGCTGCCTCGATACAGAGCTCCAAGCTGGGAGCAACCTTTATCTTTCCTTTTTCACTTTTTTTCTCTGTATCTTAAAGAATCATGTAACTAAGCAAACTAGCACTATGAATTAACAGCTATAAATGGAATGGAAGATCCTGTGGAGTATTTTGTTCCTATTGTAAAGCATGGACAATGACTCAAGACCTTTGTGCACATGTGCCTGTTACCATCCCCCCAGGAGCTAAGCACAGCATGTCTCACCATGCGGCATGGAGGAGAAACCTGCATGGATGTGTGGACTTCTTCTTTTCAAGGAGATGATTTTTGCTGATGTGTGAAGATGCTACGGCTGACTGGTATTTCTTTCTTTAACTGTGGACATGTGGGACAACCTGGGAACCTACCATCACCCACCTACCCCATGAGTTTATGGAAGCTTGGCAAGAGAGCAGCACCCTGTCTACCTGGATGGCTTTGGACTTTTCTGGGCAGTAAAACACAGTGGTAAGAAAAAAAGGAGGAGGAGGAGGGCTTGTGATGAAGGACATTTGGGGCACTTTTTTTGTGGTTAATGGACAATAGTGCTGATGCAAGATACCAAAATATCAGCTGTGAGCAGGAGATCCTACAACCTACCAGAGGAACTACCACATGTTATCATGATAGCTGCATATGTCCCCACCTCTGCCAAAAAAAAGTGTTTTGTTTTTTTTTTGCCTGTTATATCTACATGCTGTGACCCCCCTCCTCCAACCACATTCGGCTGTATTATTAACATTACTCTGCACAGAGAACTAAATTATCCTGCAGTGTGTCTGTGTTTCTTTCTTTTTAGTTGCTATGATTCCTAGGATTTCTCTATCTGCCATGAGCTTGTATGTGTTTTTCTCTCTTGTTATATACAGTCATGGCCAAAAGTTTTGAGAATGATACAAATTTTTACAAAGTCTACTGCTTCAGTTTTCCTAATGGCAATGTGCATATACTCCAGAATGTTATAAAGCGTGATCAGCTTAACAGCAATTACTTGCAAACTCAATATTTGCCTAGAAAATGAACTTTATCCCCCAAAACACATTTCAACATCATTGCAGCCCTGCCTTAAAAGGACCAGCTAACATTGTTTCAGTGATTGCTCCATTAACACAGGTGTGGGTGTTGATGAGGACAGGGCTGGAGATCAATCTGTCAGGATTAAGTAAGAATGACACCACTGGACACTTTAAAAGGAGGCTGGTGCTTGGCATCATTGTTTCTCTTCTGTTAACCATGGTTATCTCTAAAGAAACACGTCCAGTCATCATTGCACTGCACAAAAATGGCCTAACAGAGAAGAATATCGCAGCTAGAAAGATTGCACCTCAGTCAACAATCTATCGCATCATCAAGAACTTCAAGGAGAGATGTTCCATTGTTGGCAAAAAGGCTCCAGGGCGCCCAAGAAAGACCAGCAAGCGCCAGGACCATCTCTTAAAAGTGTTTCAGCTGCGAGATTGGGCTACCAGCAGTGCAGAGCTTGCTCAGGAATGGCAGCAGGCAGGTGTGAGTGCTTCTGCACGCACTGTGAGGTGGAGACTCTTGGAGCAAGGCCTGTTCTCAAGGAGGGCAGCAAAGAAGCCACTTCTCTCCAGAAAAAACATCAGGGACAGACTGATATTCTGCAAAAGGTACAGGGAGTGGACTGCTGAGGACTGGGGTAAAGTCATTTTCTCTGATGAATCCCCTTTTCGATTGTTTGGGACATCTGGAAAACAGCTTATTGGGAGAAGACGAGGTGAGAGCTACCACCAGTCTTGTCTCATGCCAACTGTAAAGCATCCTGAAACCATTCATGTGTGGGGTTGCTTCTCAGCCAAGGGAATCGTCTCTCACAGTCTTGCCTAAAAACACAGCCATGAATAAAGAATGGGACCAGAATGTCCTCCAAGATCAACTTCTCCCAACCGTCCAAGAGCAGTTTGGCGATCAACAATGCCTTTTCCAGCATGATGGAGCACCTTGCCATAAAGCAAAGGTGATAACTAAATGGCTCAGGGAACAAAACATAAAGATTTTGGGTCCATGGCCTGGAAACTCCCCAGATCTTAATCCCATTGAGAACTTGTGGTCAATCATCAAGAGACGGGTGGACAAACAAAAACCTACAAATTCTGACATAATGCAAGCATTGATTGTGCAAGAATGGACTGCTATCAGTCAGGATTTGGTCCAGAAGTTGATTGAGAGCATGCCAGGGAGAATTGCAGAGGTCCTGAAGAAGAAGGGGCAACACTGCAAATATTGCAACGCTGCATTAACTCATTCTAACTGTCAATATAAGCTTTTGTTACTCATAATATGATTGCAATTCTATTTCTGTATGTCACGGGATGGTTAGAGTCTATACTATAGGCAATGTGTAATATAGATTTCATGTGGAATGTATTCTCTAACCTGTTATATACATCAATGTGTAGTTGGCTGATTAGGGTCTAGTGTGTTAGCACATTGTATGCAAATACCTCTAACTAGTGAGGACCAGTGAGGACAATGGGTGGAGATAATCTGATCAGTGTCTCCAAGAAGATGTTGGATGGTGCATTGTCCATAGGAGACAGGGAGTCTGCTCTCCTTGGTATAGGTGAGGGGGGGAAGGATCTGTGACTCAGCCCTTCCCACCCACAGATATAGGTGTAACAGTCTTAGTATATAGATGTAGCTGGAGTTAGTATGTGTTAGCCGGCCTGTGCACAGCTCTGCAGAGAACCAGGATTTAGTTACAGGACCAAGGAGCCAAAGCTATCATTGGATTGTGACTTCTGTGGACTTATTGTTATTACGGTTGATGTGACCGCCGCCGGCTACTAACTTTGTGGATTACAATAAATTGCTGTTGTCTCCCGACCTCTTGCGTCCCTGTTGATTCAAAAGACCATCCGGAGGAAGACGTATACCTTTGCTCCGTGACAACTGGTTGGCAGCGGTGGGATCAACAGCGGACAGCGAGATGGACTACAGCAGCCCAGCGATTAATGGAGCCACAACCTCAGAATACAGGAACTGGACTATGGCAAGTCTACAAGTAAGGGCCCGGGAACTAAACCTGAGTTATCAGGGAAGAACGAAAGAGCAACTGATCGAGGCACTGGAGGAGATGACCCTGCAAAGCGACCATGAGGAGGGCTGCCCCCAGGAGACAGTAGAGATACAGGAGTGGCAGGTACAGACCCAAAAGAGCAGATGGGTTGTTTTGTATGAGGAGGAGTTGGCAGTGCTGGGGCTAGGAGCAACCGCAGAGCAAAGGAGTAGAGCATTACAGAGGGCTCAGGAAACGGAGAAGGAGGAACAGAGAATGGCGCATGAAAAGGAAAGAATGGCGCATGAAATGCGAATGGCTGAGATAACTACGAGGAATTATAATCAAACGTCGACCCCCAGCCCAACAGTGAGAGAACCACCATATGTCTCCCATAAACACTTCAAGACCTTTGATGAAGCGGCTGGGGATGTTGATGGATATTTTCAGGACTTCGAACACCAGTGCCACCTGATGGAAGTCCCAGAAAAGGATTGGGTCCGGTATCTGGTGGGGCACCTACGAGATGGGGCTGCGGAAGCTCTCAGAGCCATGGACCCTAGTGATCAGCGGGACTATGAGGCCATTAAAAGAGCGGTGCAGAAGTATTATGCAGTCACTCCAGAGACCTACCGAGTTCAGTTCCGCTCTTTGTCTTACAATGGGGGAAGCTCCTTCCACATGTTCGCCCACAAGTTGAAGCAAGCATGCAAGCGCTGGCTAGAAGGAGAGGGGGCTGTCACAGTCGATAAGATCCTCCAAGTCATACTTAAGGAACAGTTCTTTTCCCAATGCCCCGCTGAGATCCGTGAGTGGGTGCTGGAACGGAACCCAGCCACAGTGGAGCAAGCTGCTTCTCTTGCAGATGAGGGCCTGACCATCAAGCCGCAGTGGAAGAGGTTGTTTGCAGAGGAGCGGAAAACTACCACAGTCCGCCAGACACCCTTCATCCAGCCACCCACCTTTCGTGCCCGGCCTCAGGATTACAATTCCCCCTCTACCCCTGCCCCAGCCCATCGGCCTCCAGCTATGAACAACCCTGTCCCTAGACAACGACCTACTGGAAGAATGCTAGAGCGCAGATGTTTTGGGTGCAGGCGGCCTGGACATTTGCAAGCTAGTTGCCCTGTTAACATGGGGGCACGGGCCACCGTGGCATCCCGGCCTATTCACTACCTGGGAACCACCCCTAGGACAGAAAGTGTGGCCCCATTTCCAGATGACTCCATGAATGACCCATCTGTTCCACCTCCAGGGGTCTATGGGATTCAGCCTTCTGCCACACATCCCGCAAACCTTCAGAGGAAGCACTTGCAGGAGGTCCTACTGGATGGCCGAACAGTTGTTGGATTCCGGGACTCGGGAGCTTTCCTAACGGTAGCGGACCCCCGAGTGGTTCGACCCGAGGCCCTAGAGGAGGGCCCTGGCCTTTCTATCGAGTTGGCAGGAGGTACTCGGAAACGTATTCCTAAAGCTACCGTGGAACTCGACTATGGTTATGGACCAAAACGATGCACAATTGGTGTGATGAGCGGGCTGCCGGCCGATGTTCTGTTAGGCAACGATGTTGGAAATCTACAGTGCCACTTTGTGGGAGCAGTGACCCGAAGCCAAGCTCAGAGAGACGCCAACATGGATCCACCGGATTTTCTGCCAGATGCCAGCCCTTCAACCCTACAACTTTACCATTCAGTACCGCCGAGGGAACCAACACCAGAACGCAGATGGGTTATCCCGGCAGGAGGACATATGAGCTATAGAGACTGATGTGCATTCCCCAATTTACCTGTGTAGGCCAATTGTGTCATGCACATGTTTTGAGAGGGGGAGGGGTTGTCACGGGATGGTTAGAGTCTATACTATAGGCAATGTGTAATATATATTTCATGTGGAATGTATTCTCTAACCTGTTATATACATCAATGTGTAGTTGGCTGATTAGGGTCTAGTGTGTTAGCACATTGTATGCAAATACCTCTAACTAGTGAGGACCAGTGAGGACAATGGGTGGAGATAATCTGATCAGTGTCTCCAAGAAGATGTTGGATGGTGCATTGTCCATAGGAGACAGGGAGTCTGCTCTCCTTGGTATAGGTGAGGGGGGGAAGGATCTGTGACTCAGCCCTTCCCACCCACAGATATAGGTGTAACAGTCTTAGTATATAGATGTAGCTGGAGTTAGTATGTGTTAGCCGGCCTGTGCACAGCTCTGTAGAGAGCCAGGATTTAGTTACAGGACCAAGGAGCCAAAGCTATCATTGGATTGTGACTTCTGTGGACTTATTGTTATTACGGTTGATGTGACCGCCGCCGGCTACTAACTTTGTGGATTACAATAAATTGCTGTTGTCTCCCGACCTCTTGCGTCCCTGTTGATTCAAAAGACCATCCGGAGGAAGTCGTATACCTTTGCTCCGTGACACTGTATGTGATAAAAACATCTGACAAACGAAGAAACCAGAGGGCAGCAGATCATGTGACAATAGAAGATTTGTGTCATTCTCAAAACTTTTGGCCATGACTGTACTACTGTACCATCTATGAAACTGTATCACTGAAATTTCCCCATTGTGGGACTATTAAAGGATTACCTTATCTTATAGATAGATAGATAGATAGATAGATAGATAGATAGGAGATAGATAGATAGATAGATAGATAGATAGATAGATAGGAGATAGATAGATAGATAGATAGATAGATAGATAGTTCTCTGCTCACCTGTCACATTAAGGAAGGTCCCCGCACCAGATCCAGATATCTCTCCACCATCTATTACACTGACTGTACAGTAATACGTTGCAGTATCTGTGAGATCCACGTTGTGTATAGTGATATAGGCAGATCTGGTTTTTATAAGTTGATCTGTATCTGCTCTGGAGATCCGGCCAGTGAAATCCTTATTACTATCAGATATCTCCAGGCCAGTCTTCACTAGATGTCTGTACCACTTGTAGGAACCAATGGTCGTGTTCTCAACTCCAGAGACATTGTAGGTACACGGTAAGGTGACATCGTTGCCTGGAGTGGCATGTATCTCAGGGACCTGGAACACCTGGATCTCCTGGAAGAGGACTCCTAATATACAGAAAGATGACATAGGAGAACTCCTAATATACAGAGAGATGACATAGGATGACTCCTAATATACAGAGAGATGACATAGGAGGACTCCTAATATACGGAGAGATGACATAGGAGGACTCCTAATATACAGAGAGATGACATTGGAGGACTCATAATATACAGAGATGACATAGGAGGACTCCTAATATACAGAGAGATGACAGAGGAGGACTCCTAATATTGAGAGAGATGACATAGGAGGACTCCTAATATACAGAGAGATGACATAGGAGGACTCCTAATATACGGAGAGATGACATAGGAGGACTCCTAATATACAGAGAGAGGACATAGGAGGACTCCTAATATACAGAGAGATGACATAGGAGGACTCCTAATATTGAGAGAGATGACATAGGAGGACTCCTAATATACAGAGAGAGGACATAGGAGGACTCCTAATATACAGAGAGATGACATAGGAGGACTCCTAATATTGAGAGAGATGACATAGGAGGACTCCTAATATACAGAGATGACACAGGAGGGCTCCTAATATACAGAGAGATGACATAGGAAGACTCCTAATATACAGAGAGATGACATAGGAGGACTCCTAATATACAGAGAGATGACATTAGAGGACTCATAATATACAGAGATGACATAGGAGGGCTCCTAATATACAGAGATGACATAGGAGGACTCCTAATATACAGAGAGATGACATAGGAGGACTCCTAATATACATAGAGATGACATAGGATGACTCCTAATATACAGAGAGATGACATAGGAGGACTCATAACATACAGAGAGATGACATAGGAGGACTCCTAATATACAGAGAGATGACATAGGAGGACTCCTAATATACAGAGATGACATTGGAGGACTCCTAATATACAGAGAGATGACATAGGAGGACTCATAACATACAGAGAGATGACATAGGAGGACTCCTAATATACAGAGAGATGACATAGGAGGACTCCTAATATACAGAGATGACATTGGAGGACTCCTAATATACAGAGAGATGACATTGGAGGACTCCTAATATACAGAGAGATGACATAGGAGGACTCCTAATATACAGAGAGATGACATAGGAGGACTCCTAATATACAGAGAGATGACATAGGAGGACTCCTAATATACAGAGAGATGACAGAGGAGGACTCCTAATATACAGAGAGATGACATAGGAGGACTCCTAATATACAGAGAGATGACATAGGGGGACTCCTAATATACAGAGAGATGACATAGGAGGACTCCTAATATACAGAGAGATGACATAGGGGGACTCCTAATATACAGAGAGAGGACATAGGAGGACTCCTAATATACAGAGATGACACAGGAGGGCTCCTAATATACAGAGAGATGACATAGGAAGACTCCTAATATACAGAGAGATGACATAGGAGGACTCCTAATATACAGAGAGATGACATTAGAGGACTCATAATATACAGAGATGACATAGGAGGGCTCCTAATATACAGAGATGACATAGGAGGACTCCTAATATACAGAGAGATGACATAGGAGGACTCCTAATATACATAGAGATGACATAGGAGGACTCCTAATATACAGAGAGATGACATAGGAGGACTCATAACATACAGAGAGATGACATAGGAGGACTCCTAATATACAGAGAGATGACATAGGAGGACTCCTAATATACAGAGATGACATTGGAGGACTCCTAATATACAGAGAGATGACATAGGAGGACTCATAACATACAGAGAGATGACATAGGAGGACTCCTAATATACAGAGAGATGACATAGGAGGACTCCTAATATACAGAGATGACATTGGAGGACTCCTAATATACAGAGAGATGACATTGGAGGACTCCTAATATACAGAGAGATGACATAGGAGGACTCCTAATATACAGAGAGATGACATAGGAGGACTCCTAATATACAGAGAGATGACAGAGGAGGACTCCTAATATACAGAGAGATGACATAGGAGGACTCCTAATATACAGAGAGATGACATAGGGGGACTCCTAATATACAGAGAGATGACATAGGAGGACTCCTAATATACAGAGATGACATTGGAGGACTCCTAATATACAGAGAGATGACATTGGAGGACTCCTAATATACAGAGAGATGACATAGGAGGACTCCTAATATACAGAGAGATGACATAGGAGGACTCCTAATATACAGAGAGATGACAGAGGAGGACTCCTAATATACAGAGAGATGACATAGGAGGACTCCTAATATACAGAGAGATGACATAGGGGGACTCCTAATATACAGAGAGATGACATAGGAGGACTCCTAATATACAGAGAGATGACATAGATAGATAGATAGATAGATAGATAGATAGATAGATAGATAGATAGATAGATAGATAGATGACAGAGAGATGACGCCCCATGTCAGGCTCCCTGTGACCTCATCTGCAGCCACCAAGCTGGACACAATACTCACCGTCCAGAGCCCCCAGGATGATCAGCCCCAGCACTCCTCTTATCATCATGTGTCGTGGTTGGGCAGTGAAGTCTTTATGGTGATCTCCTCTGTACAGTAAGTGACCTGGAGAATAGAGACAGCCGAACAGAAACTGCACTAAGAGTGACCATCGTACATAAGGCCACAGGTAATAATAGTAATGTGTAACCTGCTGCTTCCTGACCACAGACCACAAAAGCTGCTCTGCAGGACACGAGGCTGCCAATGGTTTCTTATACACAGGAACATTTACTACTCACTTCCTTTTCCATTGCTTTCTCTATTGGTGAGTTATCACATGGCAGTGATGTATTAGAGTCAGTAATAAATCATCGGCAAGTAACGCTGCAGTGGAAAGTCAAGGCTCAGATTTGGAGTCCACAGGGACGGAGAAAGTTATGATAGTCAATTAAGATAAGATAAGATAATCCTTTAATAATTCCACAATGAGGACATTTCAGTGATACAGTTTCATAGATGGTACAGTAGTATATAACAAGAGAGAAACACATACAAGCTCATGGCAGATAGAGAAATCCTAGGAATCACAGCAACTAAAAAGAAAGAAACACAGACACACTGCAGGATCATTTAGTTCTCTGTGCGGAGTGATGTTAATAATACAGCCCTGCCGTGGTTGGAGGACACGAGGAGGGGTCACAGCATGTAGATATAACAGGCAGAAATGTTTTTTTTGCAGAGGTGGGGGACATATGCAGCTATCATGATAACATGTGGCAGTTCTTTGGTAGGTGGTGAGATCTCCTGCTGACAGCTGATAGTTTGGTATCTTGTATCAGCGCTATTGTCCATTAACCACAAAAAAATGCCCCAAATGTCCTTCATCACAAGCCCTCCGCCTCCTTTCTTCTTACCACTGTGTTCCACTGCCCAAAGAAGTCTGAAGCCATCCAGGTAGACAGGCTGCTGCTCTCTTGCCAAGCTTCCATGAACTCCTGGGGTAGGTGGGTGATGGTAGGTTCCCAGGCTGTAGTCCCACGTGTCCACAGTAATAGAAAGAAATACCAGTCAGCTGTAGCATCTTCACACATCAGCAATAGACGCCAAAAATCATCTCCTTGAAAGAAGAAGTCTGCACTTTCCTGCAGGTTTCTCCTCCAGCTTTGTGTGCCTCATGGTGACCATGCTGTCCTTAGTTTCTGGGGGGATGGTAACAGGCACATGTGCACATGTCCAGGTCTTGAGTCATTGTCCATGCTTTAACAATAGAAACAAAAGGAAAAAAAAAATACTCCACAGGGTCTTCCATTCGATTTATAGCTGCTAATTCATAGTACTAGATTGCTTGGTTAGTGGATTCTTGAGGATACAGACAAAAAGAGTTACATAGTTACATAGTAGATGAGGTTGGATAAAGACATTAGTCCATCAAGTCCAACCTATAACCCTACAATCCCCTACAGTGTTGATCCAGGGGAAGGCAAAAAACCCCATGAGGCTCATGCCAATTGCCCTATTTCAGGGGAAAAAATTCCTTCCCGACTCCAAATCTGACAATCAGTATAAAACCCTGGATCAACGTGTCCTTAAAATCTAGAAACCATAACCCTTTATATTTTTCTCTTCAAGAAAGGCATCCAGGCCCTCTTTGAACTTGTTCAGTGAATCCGTGAAAAGGAAAGATAAAGGTTGCTCTCAGCTTGGAGTTCTGCATCGAGGCAGCCACTCAGTGCGGCGCCATCTTGAAATTAGGCAATTTCATTAGGAATCATCTCTGAACAGATAGATAGATAGATAGATAGATAGATAGATAGATAGATAGATAGATAGATAGAAATAAAGATAGATAGATAGATAGATAGATAGATAGATAGTCCACATGGAGAGACATATTGGTCGCCAGTTGTTAATCACTGACTTCAGATATTTCATTCTGCCCCAATGCACCTCGAGTATAATATCCAGCCCCTCACCGTGCAGTGGCCTTTGCAATCATCAGTGACATGATGGTCCGTTCTCTGGAGCTTACTGAATTCCTTTGTGGTTCTGTAACAGGAGCGACCACTGCAACAAGTCACTTCCTGAAATGTCTTCCCTTTGAGTTATTCCACCATGAGATGTGAGCAGGGCTATTGAAAAGAGGAAGGAACGGCAACATCTCAGACAAGAAGACCACATAAAGTTACAGAGGGGGCACCACCAAGTACTGAGGTGTACAATGCGGAAAGATCCCCAACGCTGCACTGACTCAAAACTTGCAGAATACAAACTTTCTCTGACTCAAAGTGCCCACGTGACGGTGTTGGCCCAATCAAAAACCAGGAACCTGGCCAATGTTGTCACAGAAAACCAACAGCCTGCACAAGAAAAGTGTGAGACACCATAAGGATGTTCAAAAGAGGTAATGGAAGTATGATTTGTTTTTGTTTTTTTCACCTCAACTGGGTCTCCACCTATTATAATCTAAGGATTGAAGAGATCCCAGAGTTTAATAATGTCATTTTTCACTTTGACATCACTTGTCTTCTGGCCATGCCTGATTTAATCTACATTCAGTATAGAAGACTTCTATCTGGATGTGAGTTCTGCTGTTTTCCTTTTTTCTGCCTTGGATGTTGGACTGCCGTTATTCTCAGTTTGCCCCAAGACTGTCTTCTTGCAAATTTTGAATTGCAGTATTGCATCATTTGCCATACATGACTATTGTAGTGCCCACTCTGTCTTTTTTTTTTTTTTCTGGTATTCTACACTAAGTTTTATAGATAGGTTCCTGGAGACCTAAGAGTGTTGTACACTATCTTTTATAAATAAGTTCCTTGGAGATCTATGAGTGTTCTACTCTATGATTTATAGATAGATTCCTGGGAGCCCTAAGAGTATTCTACACTATGTTTTATAGATAGGTTCCTAGGAGCCCTGACAGTGTTCTACACTATGTTTTATAGATAGGTTCTTAGGAGCCCTGACAATGTTCTACACTATGTTTTATAGATAGGTTCCTAGGAGCCCTAAGAGTATTCTACACTATGTATTATATATAGGTTCCTAGGAGTCCTAAGAGTATTCTACACTATGTTTTATAGATAGGTTCTTTGGAGCCCTGACAGTGTTCTACACTATGTATTATATATAGGTTCCTAGGAGCCCTAAGAGTGTTCTACACTATGTTTTATAGATAGGTTCTTAGGAGCCCTGACAATGTTCAACACTATGTTTTATATATAGGTTCCTAGGAGCCCTAAGAATATTCTACACTATGTATTATATATAGGTTCCTAGGAGCACTAAGAGTGTTCTACACTATGGATAGATAGGTTCTTAGGAGCCCTGACAATGTTCTACACTATGTTTTATATATAGGTTCCTAGGAGCCCTGACAGTGTCATACACGATGTTTTATATATAGGTTCCTAGGAGCCCTAAGAATATTCTACACTATGTATTATATATAGGTTCCTAGGAGTCCTAAGAGTGTTCTACACTATGTTTTATAGATAGGTGCCTAGAAGCCCTGACAGTGTTCTACACTATGTTTTATAGACAGGTTCCTACGATCCCTAATAGTATTCTACACTATGTTTATACATAGGTCCTAGGAGCCCTAACAATATTCTACACTATGTTTTATAGATAGATTCCTAGGAGCCCTGACAGTATTCTACACTATGTTTTATAGATAGGATCCTAGGAGCCCTAAGAGTATTCTACACTATGTTTTATAGATAGGTTCCTAGGAGCCCTGACAGTGTTCTACACTATTTTTTATAGATAGGATCCTAGGAGTCCTAAGAGTGTTCTACACTATGTTTTATAGACAGGTTTCTACGATCCCTAATAGTATTCTACACTATGTTTATACATAGGTCCTAGGAGCCCTAACAATATTCTACACTATGTTTTATAGATAGATTCCTAGGAGCCCTGACAGTATTCTACACTATGTTTTATAGATAGGTTCCTAAGAGCCCTGCCAGTGTTCTACACTATGTTTTATAGATAGGTTCTTAGGAGCCCTGACAATGTTCTACACTATGTTTTATAGATAGGTTCCTAGGAGCCCTAAGAGTGTTCTACACTATGTTATATAGATAGGTTCCTAGGAGCCCTAAGAGTATTCTACACTATGTTTTATAGATAGGTTCCTACGATCCCTAGTAGTATTCTACACTATGTTTATACATAGGTCCTAGCAGCCCTAACAATATTCTACACTATGTTTTATAGATAGGTTCCTAGGAGCCCTAAGAGTATTCTACACTATGTTTTATAGATAGATTCCTAGGAGCCCTGACAGTATTCTACACTATGTTTTATAGATAGGTTCCTAGGAGCCCTGAGAGTATTCTACACTATGTTTTATAGATAGGATCCTAGGAGCCCTAAGAGTATTCTACACTATGTTTTATAGATAGGTTCATAGGAGCCCTAAGAGTATTCTACACTATGTTTTATAGATAGGTTCCTAGGAGTCCTAAGAGTGTTCTACACTATGTTTTATAGATAGGTGCCTAGAAGCCCTGACAGTGTTCTACACTATGTTTTATAGACAGGTTCCTACGATCCCTAATAGTATTCTACACTATGTTTATACATAGGTCCTAGGAGCCCTAACAATATTCTACACTATGTTTTATAGATAGATTCCTAGGAGCCCTGACAGTATTCTACACTATTTTTTATAGATAGGATCCTAGGAGCCCTAAGAGTATTCTACACTATGTTTTATAGATAGGTTCCTAGGAGCCCTGACAGTGTTCTACACTATGTTTTATAGATAGGATCCTAGGAGTCCTAAGAGTGTTCTACACTATGTTTTATAGACAGGTTCCTACGATCCCTAATAGTATTCTACACTATGTTTATACATAGGTCCTAGGAGCCCTAACAATATTCTACACTATGTTTTATAGATAGGTTCCTAGGAGCCCTGTCAATGTTCTACACTATGTTTTATAGATAGGTTCTTAGGAGCCCTGACAATGTTCTACAATATGTTTTATAGATAGGTTCCTAGGAGCCCTAAGAGTGTTCTACACTATGTTATATAGATAGGTTCCTAGGAGCCCTGACAATGTTCTACACTATGTTTTATATATAGGTTCCTAGGAGCCCTAAGAGTATTCTACACTATGTATTATATATAGGTTCCTAGGAGTCCTAAGAGTATTCTACACTATGTTTTATAGATAGGTTCTTTGGAGCCCTGACAGTGTTCTACACTATGTTTTATATGTATGTTCCTAGGAGCCCTAAGAGTATTCTACACTATGTTTTATAGATAGGTTCTTAGGAGCCCTGACAATGTTCTACACTATGTTTTATATATAGGTTCCTAGGAGCCCTGACAGTGTCATACACTATGTTTTATATATAGGTTCCTAGGAGCCCTAAGAATATTCTACACTATGTATTATATATAGGTTCCTAGGAGTCCTAAGAGTGTTCTACACTATGTTTTATAGATAGGTTCCTAGGAGCCCTGACAGTGTTCTACACTATGTTTTATAGATAGGATCCTAGGGGTCCTAAGAGTGTTCTACACTATGTTTTATAGACAGGTTTCTACGATCCCTAATAGTATTCTACACTATGTTTATACATAGGTCCTAGGAGCCCTAACAATATTCTACACTATGTTTTATAGATAGATTCCTAGGAGCCCTGACAGTATTCTACACTATGTTTTATAGATAGGTTCCTAGGAGCCCTGCCAGTGTTCTACACTATGTTTTATAGATAGGTTCCTAGGAGCCCTAAGAGTGTTCTACACTATGTTATATAGATAGGTTCCTAGGAGCCCTAAGAGTATTCTACACTATGTATTATATATAGGTTCCTAGGAGTCCTAAGAGTATTCTACAATATGTTTTATAGATAGGTTCCTACGATCCCTAGTAGTATTCTACACTATGTTTATACATAGGTCCTAGCAGCCCTAACAATATTCTACACTATGTTTTATAGATAGGTTCCTAGGAGCCCTAAGAGTATTCTACACTATGTTTTATAGATAGGTTCTTAGGAGCCCTGACAATGTTCTACACTATGTTTTATATATAGGTTCCTAGGAGCCCTGACAGTGTCATACACTATGTTTTATATATAGGTTCCTAGGAGCCCTAAGAGTATTCTACACTATGTTTTATAGATAGGATCCTAGGAGCCCTAAGAGTATTCTACACTATGTTTTATAGATAGGTTCATAGGAGCCCTAAGAGTATTCTACACTATGTTTTATAGATAGGTTCCTAGGAGTCCTAAGAGTGTTCTACACTATGTTTTATAGATAGGTGCCTAGAAGCCCTGACAGTGTTCTACACTATGTTTTATAGACAGGTTCCTACGATCCCTAATAGTATTCTACACTATGTTTATACATAGGTCCTAGGAGTCCTAACAATATTCTACACTATGTTTTATAGATAGATTCCTAGGAGCCCTGACAGTATTCTACACTATTTTTTATAGATAGGATCCTAGGAGCCCTAAGAGTATTCTACACTATGTTTTATAGATAGGTTCCTAGGAGCCCTGACAGTGTTCTACACTATGTTTTATAGATAAGATCCTAGGAGTCCTAAGAGTGTTCTACACTATGTTTTATAGACAGGTTCCTACGATCCCTAATAGTATTCTACACTATGTTTATACATAGGTCCTAGGAGCCCTAACAATATTCTACACTATGTTTTATAGATAGATTCCTAGGAGCCCTGACAGTATTCTACACTATGTTTTATAGATAGGTTCCTAGGAGCCCTGTCAGTGTTCTACACTATGTTTTATAGATAGGTTCTTAGGAGCCCTGACAATGTTCTACAATATGTTTTATAGATAGGTTCCTAGGAGCCCTAAGAGTGTTCTACACTATGTTATATAGATAGGTTCCTAGGAGCCCTGACAATGTTCTACACTATGTATTATATATAGGTTCCTAGGAGTCCTAAGAGTATTCTACACTATGTATTATATATAGGTTCCTAGGAGTCCTAAGAGTATTCTACACTATGTTTTATAGATAGGTTCCTAGGAGCACTAAGAGTGTTCTACACTATGGATAGATAGGTTCTTAGGAGCCCTGACAATGTTCTACACTATGTTTTATATATAGGTTCCTAGGAGCCCTAAGAGTATTCTACACTATGTATTATATATAGGTTCCTAGGAGTCCTAAGAGTATTCTACAATATGTTTTATAGATAGGTTCCTACGATCCCTAGTAGTATTCTACACTATGTTTATACATAGGTCCTAGGAGCCCTAACAATATTCTACACTATGTTTTATAGATAGGTTCTTTGGAGCCCTGACAGTGTTCTACACTATGTTTTATATGTATGTTCCTAGGAGCCCTAAGAGTATTCTACACTATGTTTTATAGATAGGTTCTTAGGAGCCCTGACAATGTTCTACACTATGTTTAATATATAGGTTCCTAGGAGCCCTGACAGTGTCATACACTATGTTTTATATATAGGTTCCTAGGAGCCCTAAGAATATTCTACACTATGTATTATATATAGGTTCCTAGGAGTCCTAAGAGTGTTCTACACTATGTTTTATAGATAGGTGCCTAGAAGCCCTGACAGTGTTCTACACTATGTTTTATAGACAGGTTCCTACGATCCCTAATAGTATTCTACACTATGTTTATACATAGGTCCTAGGAGCCCTAACAATATTCTACACTATGTTTTATAGATAGATTCCTAGGAGCCCTGACAGTATTCTACACTATGTTTTATATATAGGATCCTAGGAGCCCTAAGAGTATTCTACACTATGTTTTATAGATGGGTTCCTAGGAGCCCTGACAGTGTTCTACACTATGTTTTATAGATAGGATCCTAGGGGTCCTAAGAGTGTTCTACACTATGTTTTATAGACAGGTTTCTACGATCCCTAATAGTATTCTACACTATGTTTATACATAGGTCCTAGGAGCCCTAACAATATTCTACACTATGTTTTATAGATAGATTCCTAGGAGCCCTGACAGTATTCTACACTATGTTTTATAGATAGGTTCCTAGGAGCCCTGCCAGTGTTCTACACTATGTTTTATAGATAGGTTCTTAGGAGCCCTGACAATGTTCTACACTATGTTTTATAGATAGGTTCCTAGGAGCCCTAAGAGTATTCTACACTATGTTTTATAGATAGATTCCTAGGAGCCCTGACAGTATTCTACACTATGTTTTATAGATAGGTTCCTAGGAGCCCTGCCAGTGTTCTACACTATGTTTTATAGATAGGTTCCTAGGAGCCCTAAGAGTGTTCTACACTATGTTATATAGATAGGTTCCTAGGAGCCCTAAGAGTATTCTACACTATGTATTATATATAGGTTCCTAGGAGTCCTAAGAGTATTCTACAATATGTTTTATAGATAGGTTCCTACGATCCCTAGTAGTATTCTACACTATGTTTATACATAGGTCCTAGCAGCCCTAACAATATTCTACACTATGTTTTATAGATAGGTTCCTAGGAGCCCTAAGAGTATTCTACACTATGTTTTATAGATAGGTTCTTAGGAGCCCTGACAATGTTCTACACTATGTTTTATATATAGGTTCCTAGGAGCCCTGACAGTGTCATACACTATGTTTTATATATAGGTTCCTAGGAGCCCTAAGAGTATTCTACACTATGTTTTATAGATAGGATCCTAGGAGCCCTAAGAGTATTCTACACTATGTTTTATAGATAGGTTCATAGGAGCCCTAAGAGTATTCTACACTATGTTTTATAGATAGGTTCCTAGGAGTCCTAAGAGTGTTCTACACTATGTTTTATAGATAGGTGCCTAGAAGCCCTGACAGTGTTCTACACTATGTTTTATAGACAGGTTCCTACGATCCCTAATAGTATTCTACACTATGTTTATACATAGGTCCTAGGAGCCCTAACAATATTCTACACTATGTTTTATAGATAGATTCCTAGGAGCCCTGACAGTATTCTACACTATTTTTTATAGATAGGATCCTAGGAGCCCTAAGAGTATTCTACACTATATTTTATAGATAGGTTCCTAGGAGCCCTGACAGTGTTCTACACTATGTTTTATAGATAGGATCCTAGGAGTCCTAAGAGTGTTCTACACTATGTTTTATAGACAGGTTCCTACGATCCCTAATAGTATTCTACACTATGTTTATACATAGGTCCTAGGAGCCCTAACAATATTCTACACTATGTTTTATAGATAGATTCCTAGGAGCCCTGACAGTATTCTACACTATGTTTTATAGATAGGTTCCTAGGAGCCCTGTCAGTGTTCTACACTATGTTTTATAGATAGGTTCTTAGGAGCCCTGACAATGTTCTACAATATGTTTTATAGATAGGTTCCTAGGAGCCCTAAGAGTGTTCTACACTATGTTATATAGATAGGTTCCTAGGAGCCCTGACAATGTTCTACACTATGTTTTATATATAGGTTCCTAGGAGCCCTAAGAGTATTCTACACTATGTATTATATATAGGTTCCTAGGAGTCCTAAGAGTATTCTACAATATGTTTTATAGACAGGTTTCTACGATCCCTAATAGTATTCTACACTATGTTTATACATAGGTCCTAGGAGCCCTAACAATATTCTACACTATGTTTTATAGATAGGTTCCTAGGAGCCCTAAGAGTATTCTACACTATGTTTTATAGATAGGTTCTTAGGAGCCCTGACAATGTTCTACACTATGTTTTATATATAGGTTCCTAGGAGCCCTGACAGTGTCATACACTATGTTTTATATATAGGTTCCTAGGAGCCCTAAGAGTATTCTACACTATGTTTTATAGATAGGATCCTAGGAGCCCTAAGAGTATTCTACACTATGTTTTATAGATAGGTTCATAGGAGCCCTAAGAGTATTCTACACTATGTTTTATAGATAGGTTCCTAGGAGTCCTAAGAGTGTTCTACACTATGTTTTATAGATAGGTGCCTAGAAGCCCTGACAGTGTTCTACACTATGTTTTATAGACAGGTTCCTACGATCCCTAATAGTATTCTACACTATGTTTATACATAGGTCCTAGGAGCCCTAACAATATTCTACACTATGTTTTATAGATAGATTCCTAGGAGCCCTGACAGTATTCTACACTATTTTTTATAGATAGGATCCTAGGAGCCCTAAGAGTATTCTACACTATGTTTTATAGATAGGTTCCTAGGAGCCCTGACAGTGTTCTACACTATGTTTTATAGATAGGATCCTAGGGGTCCTAAGAGTGTTCTACACTATGTTTTATAGACAGGTTTCTACGATCCCTAATAGTATTCTACACTATGTTTATACATAGGTCCTAGGAGCCCTAACAATATTCTACACTATGTTTTATAGATAGATTCCTAGGAGCCCTGACAGTATTCTACACTATGTTTTATAGATAGGTTCCTAGGAGCCCTGCCAGTGTTCTACACTATGTTTTATAGATAGGTTCTTAGGAGCCCTGACAATGTTCTACACTATGTTTTATAGATAGGTTCCTAGGAGCCCTAAGAGTATTCTACACTATGTTTTATAGATAGATTCCTAGGAGCCCTGACAGTATTCTACACTATGTTTTATAGATAGGTTCCTAGGAGCCCTGCCAGTGTTCTACACTATGTTTTATAGATAGGTTCCTAGGAGCCCTAAGAGTGTTCTACACTATGTTATATAGATAGGTTCCTAGGAGCCCTAAGAGTATTCTACACTATGTATTATATATAGGTTCCTAGGAGTCCTAAGAGTATTCTACAATATGTTTTATAGATAGGTTCCTACGATCCCTAGTAGTATTCTACACTATGTTTATACATAGGTCCTAGCAGCCCTAACAATATTCTACACTATGTTTTATAGATAGGTTCCTAGGAGCCCTAAGAGTATTCTACACTATGTTTTATAGATAGGTTCTTAGGAGCCCTGACAATGTTCTACACTATGTTTTATATATAGGTTCCTAGGAGCCCTGACAGTGTCATACACTATGTTTTATATATAGGTTCCTAGGAGCCCTAAGAGTATTCTACACTATGTTTTATAGATAGGATCCTAGGAGCCCTAAGAGTATTCTACACTATGTTTTATAGATAGGTTCATAGGAGCCCTAAGAGTATTCTACACTATGTTTTATAGATAGGTTCCTAGGAGTCCTAAGAGTGTTCTACACTATGTTTTATAGATAGGTGCCTAGAAGCCCTGACAGTGTTCTACACTATGTTTTATAGACAGGTTCCTACGATCCCTAATAGTATTCTACACTATGTTTATACATAGGTCCTAGGAGCCCTAACAATATTCTACACTATGTTTTATAGATAGATTCCTAGGAGCCCTGACAGTATTCTACACTATTTTTTATAGATAGGATCCTAGGAGCCCTAAGAGTATTCTACACTATATTTTATAGATAGGTTCCTAGGAGCCCTGACAGTGTTCTACACTATGTTTTATAGATAGGATCCTAGGAGTCCTAAGAGTGTTCTACACTATGTTTTATAGACAGGTTCCTACGATCCCTAATAGTATTCTACACTATGTTTATACATAGGTCCTAGGAGCCCTAACAATATTCTACACTATGTTTTATAGATAGATTCCTAGGAGCCCTGACAGTATTCTACACTATGTTTTATAGATAGGTTCCTAGGAGCCCTGTCAGTGTTCTACACTATGTTTTATAGATAGGTTCTTAGGAGCCCTGACAATGTTCTACAATATGTTTTATAGATAGGTTCCTAGGAGCCCTAAGAGTGTTCTACACTATGTTATATAGATAGGTTCCTAGGAGCCCTGACAATGTTCTACACTATGTTTTATATATAGGTTCCTAGGAGCCCTAAGAGTATTCTACACTATGTATTATATATAGGTTCCTAGGAGTCCTAAGAGTATTCTACAATATGTTTTATAGACAGGTTTCTACGATCCCTAATAGTATTCTACACTATGTTTATACATAGGTCCTAGGAGCCCTAACAATATTCTACACTATGTTTTATAGATAGGTTCCTAGGAGCCCTAAGAGTATTCTACACTATGTTTTATAGATAGGTTCTTAGGAGCCCTGACAATGTTCTACACTATGTTTTATATATAGGTTCCTAGGAGCCCTGACAGTGTCATACACTATGTTTTATATATAGGTTCCTAGGAGCCCTAAGAGTATTCTACACTATGTTTTATAGATAGGATCCTAGGAGCCCTAAGAGTATTCTACACTATGTTTTATAGATAGGTTCATAGGAGCCCTAAGAGTATTCTACACTATGTTTTATAGATAGGTTCCTAGGAGTCCTAAGAGTGTTCTACACTATGTTTTATAGATAGGTGCCTAGAAGCCCTGACAGTGTTCTACACTATGTTTTATAGACAGGTTCCTACGATCCCTAATAGTATTCTACACTATGTTTATACATAGGTCCTAGGAGCCCTAACAATATTCTACACTATGTTTTATAGATAGATTCCTAGGAGCCCTGACAGTATTCTACACTATTTTTTATAGATAGGATCCTAGGAGCCCTAAGAGTATTCTACACTATGTTTTATAGATAGGTTCCTAGGAGCCCTGACAGTGTTCTACACTATGTTTTATAGATAAGATCCTAGGAGTCCTAAGAGTGTTCTACACTATGTTTTATAGACAGGTTCCTACGATCCCTAATAGTATTCTACACTATGTTTATACATAGGTCCTAGGAGCCCTAACAATATTCTACACTATGTTTTATAGATAGATTCCTAGGAGCCCTGACAGTATTCTACACTATGTTTTATAGATAGGTTCCTAGGAGCCCTGTCAGTGTTCTACACTATGTTTTATAGATAGGTTCTTAGGAGCCCTGACAATGTTCTACAATATGTTTTATAGATAGGTTCCTAGGAGCCCTAAGAGTGTTCTACACTATGTTATATAGATAGGTTCCTAGGAGCCCTGACAATGTTCTACACTATGTATTATATATAGGTTCCTAGGAGTCCTAAGAGTGTTCTACACTATGTATTATATATAGGTTCCTAGGAGTCCTAAGAGTATTCTACACTATGTTTTATAGATAGGTTCTTTGGAGCCCTGACAGTGTTCTACACTATGTTTTATATGTATGTTCCTAGGAGCCCTAAGAGTATTCTACACTATGTTTTATAGATAGGTTCTTAGGAGCCCTGACAATGTTCTACACTATGTTTAATATATAGGTTCCTAGGAGCCCTGACAGTGTCATACACTATGTTTTATATATAGGTTCCTAGGAGCCCTAAGAATATTCTACACTATGTATTATATATAGGTTCCTAGGAGTCCTAAGAGTGTTCTACACTATGTTTTATAGATAGGTGCCTAGAAGCCCTGACAGTGTTCTACACTATGTTTTATAGACAGGTTCCTACGATCCCTAATAGTATTCTACACTATGTTTATACATAGGTCCTAGGAGCCCTAACAATATTCTACACTATGTTTTATAGATAGATTCCTAGGAGCCCTGACAGTATTCTACACTATGTTTTATATATAGGATCCTAGGAGCCCTAAGAGTATTCTACACTATGTTTTATAGATGGGTTCCTAGGAGCCCTGACAGTGTTCTACACTATGTTTTATAGATAGGATCCTAGGGGTCCTAAGAGTGTTCTACACTATGTTTTATAGACAGGTTTCTACGATCCCTAATAGTATTCTACACTATGTTTATACATAGGTCCTAGGAGCCCTAACAATATTCTACACTATGTTTTATAGATAGATTCCTAGGAGCCCTGACAGTATTCTACACTATGTTTTATAGATAGGTTCCTAGGAGCCCTGCCAGTGTTCTACACTATGTTTTATAGATAGGTTCTTAGGAGCCCTGACAATGTTCTACACTATGTTTTATAGATAGGTTCCTAGGAGCCCTAAGAGTATTCTACACTATGTTTTATAGATAGATTCCTAGGAGCCCTGACAGTATTCTACACTATGTTTTATAGATAGGTTCCTAGGAGCCCTGCCAGTGTTCTACACTATGTTTTATAGATAGGTTCCTAGGAGCCCTAAGAGTGTTCTACACTATGTTATATAGATAGGTTCCTAGAAGCCCTAAGAGTATTCTACACTATGTATTATATATAGGTTCCTAGGAGTCCTAAGAGTATTCTACAATATGTTTTATAGATAGGTTCCTACGATCCCTAGTAGTATTCTACACTATGTTTATACATAGGTCCTAGCAGCCCTAACAATATTCTACACTATGTTTTATAGATAGGTTCCTAGGAGCCCTAAGAGTATTCTACACTATGTTTTATAGATAGGTTCTTAGGAGCCCTGACAATGTTCTACACTATGTTTTATATATAGGTTCCTAGGAGCCCTGACAGTGTCATACACTATGTTTTATATATAGGTTCCTAGGAGCCCTAAGAGTATTCTACACTATGTTTTATAGATAGGATCCTAGGAGCCCTAAGAGTATTCTACACTATGTTTTATAGATAGGTTCATAGGAGCCCTAAGAGTATTCTACACTATGTTTTATAGATAGGTTCCTAGGAGTCCTAAGAGTGTTCTACACTATGTTTTATAGATAGGTGCCTAGAAGCCCTGACAGTGTTCTACACTATGTTTTATAGACAGGTTCCTACGATCCCTAATAGTATTCTACACTATGTTTATACATAGGTCCTAGGAGCCCTAACAATATTCTACACTATGTTTTATAAATAGATTCCTAGGAGCCCTGACAGTATTCTACACTATTTTTTATAGATAGGATCCTAGGAGCCCTAAGAGTATTCTACACTATATTTTATAGATAGGTTCCTAGGAGCCCTGACAGTGTTCTACACTATGTTTTATAGATAGGATCCTAGGAGTCCTAAGAGTGTTCTACACTATGTTTTATAGACAGGTTCCTACGATCCCTAATAGTATTCTACACTATGTTTATACATAGGTCCTAGGAGCCCTAACAATATTCTACACTATGTTTTATAGATAGATTCCTAGGAGCCCTGACAGTATTCTACACTATGTTTTATAGATAGGTTCCTAGGAGCCCTGTCAGTGTTCTACACTATGTCTTATAGATAGGTTCTTAGGAGCCCTGACAATGTTCTACAATATGTTTTATAGATAGGTTCCTAGGAGCCCTAAGAGTGTTCTACACTATGTTATATAGATAGGTTCCTAGGAGCCCTGACAATGTTCTACACTATGTTTTATATATAGGTTCCTAGGAGCCCTAAGAGTATTCTACACTATGTATTATATATAGGTTCCTAGGAGTCCTAAGAGTATTCTACACTATGTTTTATAGATAGGTTCTTTGGAGCCCTGACAGTGTTCTACACTATGTTTTATATGTATGTTCCTAGGAGCCCTAAGAGTATTCTACACTATGTTTTATAGATAGGTTCTTAGGAGCCCTGACAATGTTCTACACTATGTTTTATATATAGGTTCCTAGGAGCCCTGACAGTGTCATACACTATGTTTTATATATAGGTTCCTAGGAGCCCTAAGAATATTCTACACTATGTATTATATATAGGTTCCTAGGAGTCCTAAGAGTGTTCTACACTATGTTTTATAGATAGGTGCCTAGAAGCCCTGACAGTGTTCTACACTATGTTTTATAGACAGGTTCCTACGATCCCTAATAGTATTCTACACTATGTTTATACATAGGTCCTAGGAGCCCTAACAATATTCTACACTATGTTTTATAGATAGATTCCTAGGAGCCCTGACAGTATTCTACACTATGTTTTATATATAGGATCCTAGGAGCCCTAAGAGTATTCTACACTATGTTTTATAGATAGGTTCCTAGGAGCCCTGACAGTGTTCTACACTATGTTTTATAGATAGGATCCTAGGGGTCCTAAGAGTGTTCTACACTATGTTTTATAGACAGGTTTCTACGATCCCTAATAGTATTCTACACTATGTTTATACATAGGTCCTAGGAGCCCTAACAATATTCTACACTATGTTTTATAGATAGATTCCTAGGAGCCCTGACAGTATTCTACACTATGTTTTATAGATAGGTTCCTAGGAGCCCTGCCAGTGTTCTACACTATGTTTTATAGATAGGTTCTTAGGAGCCCTGACAATGTTCTACACTATGTTTTATAGATAGGTTCCTAGGAGCCCTAAGAGTGTTCTACACTATGTTATATAGATAGGTTCCTAGGAGCCCTAAGAGTATTCTACACTATGTATTATATATAGGTTCCTAGGAGTCCTAAGAGTATTCTACAATATGTTTTATAGATAGGTTCCTACGATCCCTAGTAGTATTCTACACTATGTTTATACATAGGTCCTAGCAGCCCTAACAATATTCTACACTATGTTTTATAGATAGGTTCCTAGGAGCCCTAAGAGTATTCTACACTATGTTTTATAGATAGATTCCTAGGAGCCCTGACAGTATTCTACACTATGTTTTATAGATAGGTTCCTAGGAGCCCTAAGAGTATTCTACACTATGTTTTATAGATAGGTTCATAGGAGCCCTAAGAGTATTCTACACTATGTTTTATAGATAGGTTCCTAGGAGTCCTAAGAGTGTTCTACACTATGTTTTATAGATAGGTGCCAAGAAGCCCTGACAGTGTTCTACACTATGTTTTATAGACAGGTTCCTACGATCCCTAATAGTATTCTACACTATGTTTATACATAGGTCCTAGGAGCCCTAACAATATTCTACACTATGTTTTATAGATAGATTCCTAGGAGCCCTGACAGTATTCTACACTATGTTTTATAGATAGGATCCTTGGAGCCCTAAGAGTATTCTACACTATGTTTTATAGATAGGTTCCTAGGAGCCCTGACAGTGTTCTACACTATGTTTTATAGATAGGATCCTAGGAGTCCTAAGAGTGTTCTACACTATGTTTTATAGACAGGTTCCTACGATCCCTAATAGTATTCTACACTATGTTTATACATAGGTCCTTGGAGCCCTAACAATATTCTACAATATGTTTTATAGATAGATTCCTAGGAGCCCTGACAGTATTCTACACTATGTTTTATAGATAGGTTCCTAGGAGCCCTGTCAGTGTTCTACACTATGTTTTATAGATAGGTTCTTAGGAGCCCTGACAATGTTCTACACTATGTTTTATAGATAGGTTCCTAGGAGCCCTAAGAGTATTCTACACTATGTATTATATATAGGTTCCTTGGAGTCCTAAGAGTATTCTACACTATGTATTATATATAGGTTCCTAGGAGTCCTAAGAGTATTCTACACTATGTTTTATAGATAGGTTCTTTGGAGCTCTGACAGTGTTCTACACTATGTTTTATATATAGGTTCCTAGGAGCCCTAAGAGTATTCTACACTATGTATTATATATAGGTTCCTAGGAGTCCTAAGAGTATTCTACACTATGTTTTATAGATAGGTTCTTTGGAGCCCTGACAGTGTTCTACACTATGTTTTATATATAGGTTCCTAGGAGCCCTAAGAGTATTCTACACTATGTATTATATATAGGTTCCTAGGAGCCCTAAGAGTGTTCTACACTATGTTTTATAGATAGGTTCTTAGGAGCCCTGACAATGTTCTACACTATGTTTTATATATAGGTTCCTAGGAGCCCTGACAGTGTCATACACTATGTTTTATATATAGGTTCCTAGGAGCCCTAAGAATATTCTACACTATGTATTATATATAGGTTCCTAGGAGTCCTAAGAGTGTTCTACACTATGTTTTATAGATAGGTGCCTAGAAGCCCTGACAGTGTTCTACACTATGTTTTATAGACAGGTTCCTACGATCCCTAATAGTATTCTACACTATGTTTATACATAGGTCCTAGGAGCCCTGACAGTATTCTACACTATGTTTTATAGATAGGATCCTAGGAGCCCTAAGAGTATTCTACACTATGTTTTATAGATAGGTTCCTAGGAGCCCTGACAGTGTTCTACACTATTTTTTATAGATAGGATCCTAGGAGTCCTAAGAGTGTTCTACACTATGTTTTATAGACAGGTTTCTACGATCCCTAATAGTATTCTACACTATGTTTATACATAGGTCCTAGGAGCCCTAACAATATTCTACACTATGTTTTATAGATAGATTCCTAGGAGCCCTGACAGTATTCTACACTATGTTTTATAGATAGGTTCCTAGGAGCCCTGCCAGTGTTCTACACTATGTTTTATAGATAGGTTCTTAGGAGCCCTGACAATGTTCTACACTATGTTTTATAGATAGGTTCCTAGGAGCCCTAAGAGTGTTCTACACTATGTTATATAGATAGGTTCCTAGGAGCCCTAAGAGTATTCTACACTATGTATTATATATAGGTTCCTAGGAGTCCTAAGAGTATTCTACAATATGTTTTATAGATAGGTTCCTACGATCCCTAGTAGTATTCTACACTATGTTTATACATAGGTCCTAGCAGCCCTAACAATATTCTACACTATGTTTTATAGATAGGTTCCTAGGAGCCCTAAGAGTATTCTACACTATGTTTTATAGATAGATTCCTAGGAGCCCTGACAGTATTCTACACTATGTTTTATAGATAGGTTCCTAGGAGCCCTAAGAGTATTCTACACTATGTTTTATAGATAGGTTCCTAGGAGCCCTAAGAGTGTTCTACACTATGTTTTATAGATAGGATCATAGGAGCCCTAAGAGTATTCTACACTATGTTTTATAGATAGGTTCCTAGGAGTCCTAAGAGTGTTCTACACTATGTTTTATAGATAGGTGCCTAGAAGCCCTGACAGTGTTCTACACTATGTTTTATAGACAGGTTCCTACGATCCCTAATAGTATTCTACACTATGTTTATACATAGGTCCTAGGAGCCCTAACAATATTCTACACTATGTTTTATAGATAGATTCCTAGGAGCCCTGACAGTATTCTACACTATGTTTTATAGATAGGTTCCTAGGAGCCCTGTCAGTGTTCTACACTATGTTTTATAGATAGGTTCTTAGGAGCCCTGACAATGTTCTACACTATGTTTTATAGATAGGTTCCTAGGAGCCCTAAGAGTGTTCTACACTATGTTTTATATATAGGTTCCTAGGAGCCCTAAGAGTATTCTACACTATGTATTATATATAGGTTCCTAGGAGTCCTAAGAGTATTCTACACTATGTTTTATAGATAGGTTCTTTGGAGCCCTGACAGTGTTCTACACTATGTTTTATATATAGGTTCCTAGGAGCCCTAAGAGTATTCTACACTATGTATTATATATAGGTTCCTAGAAGCCCTAAGAGTGTTCTACACTATGTTTTATAGATAGGTTCTTAGGAGCCCTGACAATGTTCTACACTATGTTTTATATATAGGTTTCTAGGAGCCCTGACAGTGTCATACACTATGTTTTATATATAGGTTCCTAGGAGCCCTAAGAATATTCTACACTATGTATTATATATAGGTTCCTAGGAGCACTAAGAGTGTTCTACACTATGGATAGATAGGTTCTTAGGAGCCCTGACAATGTTCTACACTATGTTTTATATATAGGTTCCTAGGAGCCCTAAGAGTATTCTACACTATGTATTATATATAGGTTCCTAGGAGTCCTAAGAGTATTCTACAATATGTTTTATAGATAGGTTCCTACGATCCCTAGTAGTATTCTACACTATGTTTATACATAGGTCCTAGGAGCCCTAACAATATTCTACACTATGTTTTATAGATAGGTTCTTTGGAGCCCTGACAGTGTTCTACACTATGTTTTATATGTATGTTCCTAGGAGCCCTAAGAGTATTCTACACTATGTTTTATAGATAGGTTCTTAGGAGCCCTGACAATGTTCTACACTATGTTTAATATATAGGTTCCTAGGAGCCCTGACAGTGTCATACACTATGTTTTATATATAGGTTCCTAGGAGCCCTAAGAATATTCTACACTATGTATTATATATAGGTTCCTAGGAGTCCTAAGAGTGTTCTACACTATGTTTTATAGATAGGTGCCTAGAAGCCCTGACAGTGTTCTACACTATGTTTTATAGACAGGTTCCTACGATCCCTAATAGTATTCTACACTATGTTTATACATAGGTCCTAGGAGCCCTAACAATATTCTACACTATGTTTTATAGATAGATTCCTAGGAGCCCTGACAGTATTCTACACTATGTTTTATATATAGGATCCTAGGAGCCCTAAGAGTATTCTACACTATGTTTTATAGATGGGTTCCTAGGAGCCCTGACAGTGTTCTACACTATGTTTTATAGATAGGATCCTAGGGGTCCTAAGAGTGTTCTACACTATGTTTTATAGACAGGTTTCTACGATCCCTAATAGTATTCTACACTATGTTTATACATAGGTCCTAGGAGCCCTAACAATATTCTACACTATGTTTTATAGATAGATTCCTAGGAGCCCTGACAGTATTCTACACTATGTTTTATAGATAGGTTCCTAGGAGCCCTGCCAGTGTTCTACACTATGTTTTATAGATAGGTTCTTAGGAGCCCTGACAATGTTCTACACTATGTTTTATAGATAGGTTCCTAGGAGCCCTAAGAGTATTCTACACTATGTTTTATAGATAGATTCCTAGGAGCCCTGACAGTATTCTACACTATGTTTTATAGATAGGTTCCTAGGAGCCCTGCCAGTGTTCTACACTATGTTTTATAGATAGGTTCCTAGGAGCCCTAAGAGTGTTCTACACTATGTTATATAGATAGGTTCCTAGAAGCCCTAAGAGTATTCTACACTATGTATTATATATAGGTTCCTAGGAGTCCTAAGAGTATTCTACAATATGTTTTATAGATAGGTTCCTACGATCCCTAGTAGTATTCTACACTATGTTTATACATAGGTCCTAGCAGCCCTAACAATATTCTACACTATGTTTTATAGATAGGTTCCTAGGAGCCCTAAGAGTATTCTACACTATGTTTTATAGATAGGTTCTTAGGAGCCCTGACAATGTTCTACACTATGTTTTATATATAGGTTCCTAGGAGCCCTGACAGTGTCATACACTATGTTTTATATATAGGTTCCTAGGAGCCCTAAGAGTATTCTACACTATGTTTTATAGATAGGATCCTAGGAGCCCTAAGAGTATTCTACACTATGTTTTATAGATAGGTTCATAGGAGCCCTAAGAGTATTCTACACTATGTTTTATAGATAGGTTCCTAGGAGTCCTAAGAGTGTTCTACACTATGTTTTATAGATAGGTGCCTAGAAGCCCTGACAGTGTTCTACACTATGTTTTATAGACAGGTTCCTACGATCCCTAATAGTATTCTACACTATGTTTATACATAGGTCCTAGGAGCCCTAACAATATTCTACACTATGTTTTATAAATAGATTCCTAGGAGCCCTGACAGTATTCTACACTATTTTTTATAGATAGGATCCTAGGAGCCCTAAGAGTATTCTACACTATATTTTATAGATAGGTTCCTAGGAGCCCTGACAGTGTTCTACACTATGTTTTATAGATAGGATCCTAGGAGTCCTAAGAGTGTTCTACACTATGTTTTATAGACAGGTTCCTACGATCCCTAATAGTATTCTACACTATGTTTATACATAGGTCCTAGGAGCCCTAACAATATTCTACACTATGTTTTATAGATAGATTCCTAGGAGCCCTGACAGTATTCTACACTATGTTTTATAGATAGGTTCCTAGGAGCCCTGTCAGTGTTCTACACTATGTTTTATAGATAGGTTCTTAGGAGCCCTGACAATGTTCTACAATATGTTTTATAGATAGGTTCCTAGGAGCCCTAAGAGTGTTCTACACTATGTTATATAGATAGGTTCCTAGGAGCCCTGACAATGTTCTACACTATGTTTTATATATAGGTTCCTAGGAGCCCTAAGAGTATTCTACACTATGTATTATATATAGGTTCCTAGGAGTCCTAAGAGTATTCTACACTATGTTTTATAGATAGGTTCTTTGGAGCCCTGACAGTGTTCTACACTATGTTTTATATGTATGTTCCTAGGAGCCCTAAGAGTATTCTACACTATGTTTTATAGATAGGTTCTTAGGAGCCCTGACAATGTTCTACACTATGTTTTATATATAGGTTCCTAGGAGCCCTGACAGTGTCATACACTATGTTTTATATATAGGTTCCTAGGAGCCCTAAGAATATTCTACACTATGTATTATATATAGGTTCCTAGGAGTCCTAAGAGTGTTCTACACTATGTTTTATAGATAGGTGCCTAGAAGCCCTGACAGTGTTCTACACTATGTTTTATAGACAGGTTCCTACGATCCCTAATAGTATTCTACACTATGTTTATACATAGGTCCTAGGAGCCCTAACAATATTCTACACTATGTTTTATAGATAGATTCCTAGGAGCCCTGACAGTATTCTACACTATGTTTTATATATAGGATCCTAGGAGCCCTAAGAGTATTCTACACTATGTTTTATAGATAGGTTCCTAGGAGCCCTGACAGTGTTCTACACTATGTTTTATAGATAGGATCCTAGGGGTCCTAAGAGTGTTCTACACTATGTTTTATAGACAGGTTTCTACGATCCCTAATAGTATTCTACACTATGTTTATACATAGGTCCTAGGAGCCCTAACAATATTCTACACTATGTTTTATAGATAGATTCCTAGGAGCCCTGACAGTATTCTACACTATGTTTTATAGATAGGTTCCTAGGAGCCCTGCCAGTGTTCTACACTATGTTTTATAGATAGGTTCTTAGGAGCCCTGACAATGTTCTACACTATGTTTTATAGATAGGTTCCTAGGAGCCCTAAGAGTGTTCTACACTATGTTATATAGATAGGTTCCTAGGAGCCCTAAGAGTATTCTACACTATGTATTATATATAGGTTCCTAGGAGTCCTAAGAGTATTCTACAATATGTTTTATAGATAGGTTCCTACGATCCCTAGTAGTATTCTACACTATGTTTATACATAGGTCCTAGCAGCCCTAACAATATTCTACACTATGTTTTATAGATAGGTTCCTAGGAGCCCTAAGAGTATTCTACACTATGTTTTATAGATAGATTCCTAGGAGCCCTGACAGTATTCTACACTATGTTTTATAGATAGGTTCCTAGGAGCCCTAAGAGTATTCTACACTATGTTTTATAGATAGGTTCATAGGAGCCCTAAGAGTATTCTACACTATGTTTTATAGATAGGTTCCTAGGAGTCCTAAGAGTATTCTACAATATGTTTTATAGATAGGTTCCTACGATCCCTAGTAGTATTCTACACTATGTTTATACATAGGTCCTAGCAGCCCTAACAATATTCTACACTATGTTTTATAGATAGGTTCCTAGGAGCCCTAAGAGTATTCTACACTATGTTTTATAGATAGATTCCTAGGAGCCCTGACAGTATTCTACACTATGTTTTATAGATAGGTTCCTAGGAGCCCTAAGAGTATTCTACACTATGTTTTATAGATAGGTTCATAGGAGCCCTAAGAGTATTCTACACTATGTTTTATAGATAGGTTCCTAGGAGTCCTAAGAGTGTTCTACACTATGTTTTATAGATAGGTGCCTAGAAGCCCTGACAGTGTTCTACACTATGTTTTATAGACAGGTTCCTACGATCCCTAATAGTATTCTACACTATGTTTATACATAGGTCCTAGGAGCCCTAACAATATTCTACACTATGTTTTATAGATAGATTCCTAGGAGCCCTGACAGTATTCTACACTATGTTTTATAGATAGGATCCTAGGAGCCCTAAGAGTATTCTACACTATGTTTTATAGATAGGTTCCTAGGAGCCCTGACAGTGTTCTACACTATGTTTTATAGATAGGATCCTAGGAGTCCTAAGAGTGTTCTACACTATGTTTTATAGACAGGTTCCTACGATCCCTAATAGTATTCTACACTATGTTTATACATAGGTCCTTGGAGCCCTAACAATATTCTACAATATGTTTTATAGATAGATTCCTAGGAGCCCTGACAGTATTCTACACTATGTTTTATAGATAGGTTCCTAGGAGCCCTGTCAGTGTTCTACACTATGTTTTATAGATAGGTTCTTAGGAGCCCTGACAATGTTCTACACTATGTTTTATAGATAGGTTCCTAGGAGCCCTAAGAGTATTCTACACTATGTATTATATATAGGTTCCTTGGAGTCCTAAGAGTATTCTACACTATGTATTATATATAGGTTCCTAGGAGTCCTAAGAGTATTCTACACTATGTTTTATAGATAGGTTCTTTGGAGCCCTGACAGTGTTCTACACTATGTTTTATATATAGGTTCCTAGGAGCCCTAAGAGTATTCTACACTATGTATTATATATAGGTTCCTAGGAGTCCTAAGAGTATTCTACACTATGTTTTATAGATAGGTTCTTTGGAGCCCTGACAGTGTTCTACACTATGTTTTATATATAGGTTCCTAGGAGCCCTAAGAGTATTCTACACTATGTATTATATATAGGTTCCTAGGAGCCCTAAGAGTGTTTTACACTATGTTTTATAGATAGGTTCTTAGGAGCCCTGACAATGTTCTACACTATGTTTTATATATAGGTTCCTAGGAGCCCTGACAGTGTCATACACTATGTTTTATATATAGGTTCCTAGGAGCCCTAAGAATATTCTACACTATGTATTATATATAGGTTCCTAGGAGCACTAAGAGTGTTCTACACTATGGATAGATAGGTTCTTAGGAGCCCTGACAATGTTCTACACTATGTTATATATATAGGTTCCTAGGAGCCCTGACAGTGTCATACACTATGTTTTATATATAGGTTCCTAGGAGCCCTAAGAATATTCTACACTATGTATTATATATAGGTTCCTAGGAGTCCTAAGAGTGTTCTACACTATGTTTTATAGATAGGTGCCTAGAAGCCCTGACAGTGTTCTACACTATGTTTTATAGACAGGTTCCTACGATCCCTAATAGTATTCTACACTATGTTTATACATAGGTCCTAGGAGCCCTAACAATATTCTACACTATGTTTTATAGATAGATTCCTAGGAGCCCTGACAGTATTCTACACTATGTTTTATAGATAGGATCCTAGGAGCCCTAAGAGTATTCTACACTATGTTTTATAGATAGGTTCCTAGGAGCCCTGACAGTGTTCTACACTATTTTTTATAGATAGGATCCTAGGAGTCCTAAGAGTGTTCTACACTATGTTTTATAGACAGGTTTCTACGATCCCTAATAGTATTCTACACTATGTTTATACATAGGTCCTAGGAGCCCTAACAATATTCTACACTATGTTTTATAGATAGATTCCTAGGAGCCCTGACAGTATTCTACACTATGTTTTATAGATAGGTTCCTAGGAGCCCTGCCAGTGTTCTACACTATGTTTTATAGATAGGTTCTTAGGAGCCCTGACAATGTTCTACACTATGTTTTATAGATAGGTTCCTAGGAGCCCTAAGAGTGTTCTACACTATGTTATATAGATAGGTTCCTAGGAGCCCTAAGAGTATTCTACACTATGTATTATATATAGGTTCCTAGGAGTCCTAAGAGTATTCTACAATATGTTTTATAGATAGGTTCCTACGATCCCTAGTAGTATTCTACACTATGTTTATACATAGGTGCTAGCAGCCCTAACAATATTCTACACTATGTTTATAGATAGGTTCCTAGGAGCCCTAAGAGTATTCTACACTATGTTTTATAGATAGATTCCTAGGAGCCCTGACAGTATTCTACACTATGTTTTATAGATAGGTTCCTAGGAGCCCTAAGAGTATTCTAAACTATGTTTTATAGATAGGTTCCTAGGAGCCCTAAGAGTGTTCTACACTATGTTTTATAGATAGGATCATAGGAGCCCTAAGAGTATTCTACACTATGTTTTATAGATAGGTTCCTAGGAGTCCTAAGAGTGTTCTACACTATGTTTTATAGATAGGTGCCTAGAAGCCCTGACAGTGTTCTACACTATGTTTTATAGACAGGTTCCTACGATCCCTAATAGTATTCTACACTATGTTTATACATAGGTCCTAGGAGCCCTAACAATATTCTACACTATGTTTTATAGATAGATTCCTAGGAGCCCTGACAGTATTCTACACTATGTTTTATAGATAGGTTCCTAGGAGCCCTGCCAGTGTTCTACACTATGTTTTATAGATAGGTTCTTAGGAGCCCTGACAATGTTCTACACTATGTTTTATAGATAGGTTCCTAGGAGCCCTAAGAGTGTTCTACACTATGTTATATAGATAGGTTCCTAGGAGCCCTAAGAGTATTCTACACTATGTATTATATATAGGTTCCTAGGAGTCCTAAGAGTATTCTACAATATGTTTTATAGATAGGTTCCTACGATCCCTAGTAGTATTCTACACTATGTTTATACATAGGTCCTAGCAGCCCTAACAATATTCTACACTATGTTTTATAGATAGGTTCCTAGGAGCCCTAAGAGTATTCTACACTATGTTTTATAGATAGGTTCTTAGGAGCCCTGACAATGTTCTACACTATGTTTTATATATAGGTTCCTAGGAGCCCTGACAGTGTCATACACTATGTTTTATATATAGGTTCCTAGGAGCCCTAAGAGTATTCTACACTATGTTTTATAGATAGGATCCTAGGAGCCCTAAGAGTATTCTACACTATGTTTTATAGATAGGTTCATAGGAGCCCTAAGAGTATTCTACACTATGTTTTATAGATAGGTTCCTAGGAGTCCTAAGAGTGTTCTACACTATGTTTTATAGATAGGTGCCTAGAAGCCCTGACAGTGTTCTACACTATGTTTTATAGACAGGTTCCTACGATCCCTAATAGTATTCTACACTATGTTTATACATAGGTCCTAGGAGCCCTAACAATATTCTACACTATGTTTTATAGATAGATTGCTAGGAGCCCTGACAGTATTCTACACTATTTTTTATAGATAGGATCCTAGGAGCCCTAAGAGTATTCTACACTATATTTTATAGATAGGTTCCTAGGAGCCCTGACAGTGTTCTACACTATGTTTTATAGATAGGATCCTAGGAGTCCTAAGAGTGTTCTACACTATGTTTTATAGACAGGTTCCTACGATCCCTAATAGTATTCTACACTATGTTTATACATAGGTCCTAGGAGCCCTAACAATATTCTACACTATGTTTTATAGATAGATTCCTAGGAGCCCTGACAGTATTCTACACTATGTTTTATAGATAGGTTCCTAGGAGCCCTGTCAGTGTTCTACACTATGTTTTATAGATAGGTTCTTAGGAGCCCTGACAATGTTCTACAATATGTTTTATAGATAGGTTCCTAGGAGCCCTAAGAGTGTTCTACACTATGTTATATAGATAGGTTCCTAGGAGCCCTGACAATGTTCTACACTATGTTTTATATATAGGTTCCTAGGAGCCCTAAGAGTATTTTACACTATGTATTATATATAGGTTCCTAGGAGTCCTAAGAGTATTCTACACTATGTTTTATAGATAGGTTCTTTGGAGCCCTGACAGTGTTCTACACTATGTTTTATATGTATGTTCCTAGGAGCCCTAAGAGTATTCTACACTATGTTTTATAGATAGGTTCTTAGGAGCCCTGACAATGTTCTACACTATGTTTTATATATAGGTTCCTAGGAGCCCTGACAGTGTCATACACTATGTTTTATATATAGGTTCCTAGGAGCCCTAAGAATATTCTACACTATGTATTATATATAGGTTCCTAGGAGTCCTAAGAGTGTTCTACACTATGTTTTATAGATAGGTGCCTAGAAGCCCTGACAGTGTTCTACACTATGTTTTATAGACAGGTTCCTACGATCCCTAATAGTATTCTACACTATGTTTATACATAGGTCCTAGGAGCCCTAACAATATTCTACACTATGTTTTATAGATAGATTCCTAGGAGCCCTGACAGTATTCTACACTATGTTTTATATATAGGATCCTAGGAGCCCTAAGAGTATTCTACACTATGTTTTATAGATAGGTTCCTAGGAGCCCTGACAGTGTTCTACACTATGTTTTATAGATAGGATCCTAGGGGTCCTAAGAGTGTTCTACACTATGTTTTATAGACAGGTTTCTACGATCCCTAATAGTATTCTACACTATGTTTATACATAGGTCCTAGGAGCCCTAACAATATTCTACACTATGTTTTATAGATAGATTCCTAGGAGCCCTGACAGTATTCTACACTATGTTTTATAGATAGGTTCCTAGGAGCCCTGCCAGTGTTCTACACTATGTTTTATAGATAGGTTCTTAGGAGCCCTGACAATGTTCTACACTATGTTTTATAGATAGGTTCCTAGGAGCCCTAAGAGTGTTCTACACTATGTTATATAGATAGGTTCCTAGGAGCCCTAAGAGTATTCTACACTATGTATTATATATAGGTTCCTAGGAGTCCTAAGAGTATTCTACAATATGTTTTATAGATAGGTTCCTACGATCCCTAGTAGTATTCTACACTATGTTTATACATAGGTCCTAGCAGCCCTAACAATATTCTACACTATGTTTTATAGATAGGTTCCTAGGAGCCCTAAGAGTATTCTACACTATGTTTTATAGATAGATTCCTAGGAGCCCTGACAGTATTCTACACTATGTTTTATAGATAGGTTCCTAGGAGCCCTAAGAGTATTCTACACTATGTTTTATAGATAGGTTCATAGGAGCCCTAAGAGTATTCTACACTATGTTTTATAGATAGGTTCCTAGGAGTCCTAAGAGTGTTCTACACTATGTTTTATAGATAGGTGCCAAGAAGCCCTGACAGTGTTCTACACTATGTTTTATAGACAGGTTCCTACGATCCCTAATAGTATTCTACACTATGTTTATACATAGGTCCTAGGAGCCCTAACAATATTCTACACTATGTTTTATAGATAGATTCCTAGGAGCCCTGACAGTATTCTACACTATGTTTTATAGATAGGATCCTTGGAGCCCTAAGAGTATTCTACACTATGTTTTATAGATAGGTTCCTAGGAGCCCTGACAGTGTTCTACACTATGTTTTATAGATAGGATCCTAGGAGTCCTAAGAGTGTTCTACACTATGTTTTATAGACAGGTTCCTACGATCCCTAATAGTATTCTACACTATGTTTATACATAGGTCCTTGGAGCCCTAACAATATTCTACAATATGTTTTATAGATAGATTCCTAGGAGCCCTGACAGTATTCTACACTATGTTTTATAGATAGGTTCCTAGGAGCCCTGTCAGTGTTCTACACTATGTTTTATAGATAGGTTCTTAGGAGCCCTGACAATGTTCTACACTATGTTTTATAGATAGGTTCCTAGGAGCCCTAAGAGTATTCTACACTATGTATTATATATAGGTTCCTTGGAGTCCTAAGAGTATTCTACACTATGTATTATATATAGGTTCCTAGGAGTCCTAAGAGTATTCTACACTATGTTTTATAGATAGGTTCTTTGGAGCTCTGACAGTGTTCTACACTATGTTTTATATATAGGTTCCTAGGAGCCCTAAGAGTATTCTACACTATGTATTATATATAGGTTCCTAGGAGTCCTAAGAGTATTCTACACTATGTTTTATAGATAGGTTCTTTGGAGCCCTGACAGTGTTCTACACTATGTTTTATATATAGGTTCCTAGGAGCCCTAAGAGTATTCTACACTATGTATTATATATAGGTTCCTAGGAGCCCTAAGAGTGTTCTACACTATGTTTTATAGATAGGTTCTTAGGAGCCCTGACAATGTTCTACACTATGTTTTATATATAGGTTCCTAGGAGCCCTGACAGTGTCATACACTATGTTTTATATATAGGTTCCTAGGAGCCCTAAGAATATTCTACACTATGTATTATATATAGGTTCCTAGGAGTCCTAAGAGTGTTCTACACTATGTTTTATAGATAGGTGCCTAGAAGCCCTGACAGTGTTCTACACTATGTTTTATAGACAGGTTCCTACGATCCCTAATAGTATTCTACACTATGTTTATACATAGGTCCTAGGAGCCCTGACAGTATTCTACACTATGTTTTATAGATAGGATCCTAGGAGCCCTAAGAGTATTCTACACTATGTTTTATAGATAGGTTCCTAGGAGCCCTGACAGTGTTCTACACTATTTTTTATAGATAGGATCCTAGGAGTCCTAAGAGTGTTCTACACTATGTTTTATAGACAGGTTTCTACGATCCCTAATAGTATTCTACACTATGTTTATACATAGGTCCTAGGAGCCCTAACAATATTCTACACTATGTTTTATAGATAGATTCCTAGGAGCCCTGACAGTATTCTACACTATGTTTTATAGATAGGTTCCTAGGAGCCCTGCCAGTGTTCTACACTATGTTTTATAGATAGGTTCTTAGGAGCCCTGACAATGTTCTACACTATGTTTTATAGATAGGTTCCTAGGAGCCCTAAGAGTGTTCTACACTATGTTATATAGATAGGTTCCTAGGAGCCCTAAGAGTATTCTACACTATGTATTATATATAGGTTCCTAGGAGTCCTAAGAGTATTCTACAATATGTTTTATAGATAGGTTCCTACGATCCCTAGTAGTATTCTACACTATGTTTATACATAGGTCCTAGCAGCCCTAACAATATTCTACACTATGTTTTATAGATAGGTTCCTAGGAGCCCTAAGAGTATTCTACACTATGTTTTATAGATAGATTCCTAGGAGCCCTGACAGTATTCTACACTATGTTTTATAGATAGGTTCCTAGGAGCCCTAAGAGTATTCTACACTATGTTTTATAGATAGGTTCCTAGGAGCCCTAAGAGTGTTCTACACTATGTTTTATAGATAGGATCATAGGAGCCCTAAGAGTATTCTACACTATGTTTTATAGATAGGTTCCTAGGAGTCCTAAGAGTGTTCTACACTATGTTTTATAGATAGGTGCCTAGAAGCCCTGACAGTGTTCTACACTATGTTTTATAGACAGGTTCCTACGATCCCTAATAGTATTCTACACTATGTTTATACATAGGTCCTAGGAGCCCTAACAATATTCTACACTATGTTTTATAGATAGATTCCTAGGAGCCCTGACAGTATTCTACACTATGTTTTATAGATAGGTTCCTAGGAGCCCTGTCAGTGTTCTACACTATGTTTTATAGATAGGTTCTTAGGAGCCCTGACAATGTTCTACACTATGTTTTATAGATAGGTTCCTAGGAGCCCTAAGAGTGTTCTACACTATGTTTTATATATAGGTTCCTAGGAGCCCTAAGAGTATTCTACACTATGTATTATATATAGGTTCCTAGGAGTCCTAAGAGTATTCTACACTATGTTTTATAGATAGGTTCTTTGGAGCCCTGACAGTGTTCTACACTATGTTTTATATATAGGTTCCTAGGAGCCCTAAGAGTATTCTACACTATGTATTATATATAGGTTCCTAGAAGCCCTAAGAGTGTTCTACACTATGTTTTATAGATAGGTTCTTAGGAGCCCTGACAATGTTCTACACTATGTTTTATATATAGGTTTCTAGGAGCCCTGACAGTGTCATACACTATGTTTTATATATAGGTTCCTAGGAGCCCTAAGAATATTCTACACTATGTATTATATATAGGTTCCTAGGAGCACTAAGAGTGTTCTACACTATGGATAGATAGGTTCTTAGGAGCCCTGACAATGTTCTACACTATGTTTTATATATAGGTTCCTAGGAGCCCTAAGAGTATTCTACACTATGTATTATATATAGGTTCCTAGGAGTCCTAAGAGTATTCTACAATATGTTTTATAGATAGGTTCCTACGATCCCTAGTAGTATTCTACACTATGTTTATACATAGGTCCTAGGAGCCCTAACAATATTCTACACTATGTTTTATAGATAGGTTCCTAGGAGCCCTAAGAGTATTCTACACTATGTTTTATAGATAGATTCCTAGGAGCCCTGACAGTATTCTACACTATGTTTTATAGATAGCTTCCTAGGAGCCCTAAGAGTATTCTACACTATGTTTTATAGATAGGTTCTTAGGAGCCCTGTCAATGTTCTACACTATGTTTTATAGATAGGTTCCTAGGAGCCCTAAGAGTGTTCTACACTATGTTATATAGATAGGTTCCTAGGAGCCCTAAGAGTATTCTACACTATGTATTATATATAGGTTCCTAGGAGTCCTAAGAGTATTCTACAATATGTTTTATAGATAGGTTCCTACGATCCCTAGTAGTATTCTACACTATGTTTATACATAGGTCCTAGCAGCCCTAACAATATTCTACACTATGTTTTATAGATAGGTTCCTAGGAGCCCTAAGAGTATGCTACACTATGTTTTATAGATAGATTCCTAGGAGCCCTGACAGTATTCTACACTATGTTTTATAGATAGGTTCCTAGGAGCCCTAAGAGTATTCTACACTATGTTTTATAGATAGGTTCCTAGGAGCCCTAAGAGTATTCTACACTATGTTTTATAGATAGTTTCATAGGAGCCCTAAGAGTATTCTACACTATGTTTTATAGATAGGTTCCTAGGAGTCCTAAGAGTATTCTACACTATGTTTTATATATAGATTCCTAGGAGCCCTGACAGTATTCTACACTATGTTTTATAGATAGGTTCCTAGGAGCCCTAAGAGTATTCTACACTATGTTTTATAGATAGGTTCATAGGAGCCCTGACAGTGTTCTACACTATGTTTTATAGACAGGTTCCTACGATCCCTAATAGTATTCTACACTATGTTTATACATAGGTCCTAGGAGCCCTAACAATATTCTACACTATGTTTTATAGATAGGTTCCTAGGAGCCCTGTCAGTGTTCTACACTATGTTTTATAGATAGGTTCTTAGGAGCCCTGACAATGTTCTACACTATGTTTTATAGATAGGTTCCTAGGAGCCCTAAGAGTGTTCTACACTATGTTATATAGATAGGTTCCTAGGAGCCCTGACAATGTTCTACACTATGTTTTATATATAGGTTCCTAGGAGCCCTAAGAGTATTCTACACTATGTATTATATATAGGTTCCTAGGATTCCTAAGAGTATTCTACACTATGTTTTATAGATAGGTTCTTTGGAGCCCTGACAGTGTTCTACACTATGTTTTATATATAGGTTCCTAGGAGCCCTAAGAGTATTCTACACTATGTATTATATATAGGTTCCTAGGAGCCCTAAGAGTGTTCTACACTATGCTTTATAGATAGGTTCTTAGGAGCCCTGACAATGTTCTACACTATGTTTTATATATAGGTTCCTAGGAGCCCTAAGAGTATTCTACACTATGTATTATATATAGGTTCCTAGGAGTCCTAAGAGTATTCTACAATATGTTTTATAGATAGGTTCCTACGATCCCTAGTAGTATTCTACACTATGTTTATACATAGGTCCTAGGAGCCCTAACAATATTCTACACTATGTTTTATAGATAGGTTCCTAGGAGCCCTAAGAGTATTCTACACTATGTTTTATAGATAGATTCCTAGGAGCCCTGACAGTATTCTACACTATGTTTTATAGATAGGTTCCTAGGAGCCCTAAGAGTATTCTACACTATGTTTTATAGATAGGTTCCTTGGAGTCCTAAGAGTATTCTACACTATGTATTATATATAGGTTCCTAGGAGTCCTAAGAGTATTCTACACTATGTTTTATAGATAGGTTCTTTGGAGCTCTGACAGTGTTCTACACTATGTTTTATATATAGGTTCCTAGGAGCCCTAAGAGTATTCTACACTATGTATTATATATAGGTTCCTAGGAGTCCTAAGAGTATTCTACACTATGTTTTATAGATAGGTTCTTTGGAGCCCTGACAGTGTTCTACACTATGTTTTATATATAGGTTCCTAGGAGCCCTAAGAGTATTCTACACTATGTATTATATATAGGTTCCTAGGAGCCCTAAGAGTGTTCTACACTATGTTTTATAGATAGGTTCTTAGGAGCCCTGACAATGTTCTACACTATGTTTTATATATAGGTTCCTAGGAGCCCTGACAGTGTCATACACTATGTTTTATATATAGGTTCCTAGGAGCCCTAAGAATATTCTACACTATGTATTATATATAGGTTCCTAGGAGTCCTAAGAGTGTTCTACACTATGTTTTATAGATAGGTGCCTAGAAGCCCTGACAGTGTTCTACACTATGTTTTATAGACAGGTTCCTACGATCCCTAATAGTATTCTACACTATGTTTATACATAGGTCCTAGGAGCCCTGACAGTATTCTACACTATGTTTTATAGATAGGATCCTAGGAGCCCTAAGAGTATTCTACACTATGTTTTATAGATAGGTTCCTAGGAGCCCTGACAGTGTTCTACACTATTTTTTATAGATAGGATCCTAGGAGTCCTAAGAGTGTTCTACACTATGTTTTATAGACAGGTTTCTACGATCCCTAATAGTATTCTACACTATGTTTATACATAGGTCCTAGGAGCCCTAACAATATTCTACACTATGTTTTATAGATAGATTCCTAGGAGCCCTGACAGTATTCTACACTATGTTTTATAGATAGGTTCCTAGGAGCCCTGCCAGTGTTCTACACTATGTTTTATAGATAGGTTCTTAGGAGCCCTGACAATGTTCTACACTATGTTTTATAGATAGGTTCCTAGGAGCCCTAAGAGTGTTCTACACTATGTTATATAGATAGGTTCCTAGGAGCCCTAAGAGTATTCTACACTATGTATTATATATAGGTTCCTAGGAGTCCTAAGAGTATTCTACAATATGTTTTATAGATAGGTTCCTACGATCCCTAGTAGTATTCTACACTATGTTTATACATAGGTCCTAGCAGCCCTAACAATATTCTACACTATGTTTTATAGATAGGTTCCTAGGAGCCCTAAGAGTATTCTACACTATGTTTTATAGATAGATTCCTAGGAGCCCTGACAGTATTCTACACTATGTTTTATAGATAGGTTCCTAGGAGCCCTAAGAGTATTCTACACTATGTTTTATAGATAGGTTCCTAGGAGCCCTAAGAGTGTTCTACACTATGTTTTATAGATAGGATCATAGGAGCCCTAAGAGTATTCTACACTATGTTTTATAGATAGGTTCCTAGGAGTCCTAAGAGTGTTCTACACTATGTTTTATAGATAGGTGCCTAGAAGCCCTGACAGTGTTCTACACTATGTTTTATAGACAGGTTCCTACGATCCCTAATAGTATTCTACACTATGTTTATACATAGGTCCTAGGAGCCCTAACAATATTCTACACTATGTTTTATAGATAGATTCCTAGGAGCCCTGACAGTATTCTACACTATGTTTTATAGATAGGTTCCTAGGAGCCCTGTCAGTGTTCTACACTATGTTTTATAGATAGGTTCTTAGGAGCCCTGACAATGTTCTACACTATGTTTTATAGATAGGTTCCTAGGAGCCCTAAGAGTGTTCTACACTATGTTTTATATATAGGTTCCTAGGAGCCCTAAGAGTATTCTACACTATGTATTATATATAGGTTCCTAGGAGTCCTAAGAGTATTCTACACTATGTTTTATAGATAGGTTCTTTGGAGCCCTGACAGTGTTCTACACTATGTTTTATATATAGGTTCCTAGGAGCCCTAAGAGTATTCTACACTATGTATTATATATAGGTTCCTAGGAGCCCTAAGAGTGTTCTACACTATGTTTTATAGATAGGTTCTTAGGAGCCCTGACAATGTTCTACACTATGTTTTATATATAGGTTTCTAGGAGCCCTGACAGTGTCATACACTATGTTTTATATATAGGTTCCTAGGAGCCCTAAGAATATTCTACACTATGTATTATATATAGGTTCCTAGGAGCACTAAGAGTGTTCTACACTATGGATAGATAGGTTCTTAGGAGCCCTGACAATGTTCTACACTATGTTTTATATATAGGTTCCTAGGAGCCCTAAGAGTATTCTACACTATGTATTATATATAGGTTCCTAGGAGTCCTAAGAGTATTCTACAATATGTTTTATAGATAGGTTCCTACGATCCCTAGTAGTATTCTACACTATGTTTATACATAGGTCCTAGGAGCCCTAACAATATTCTACACTATGTTTTATAGATAGGTTCCTAGGAGCCCTAAGAGTATTCTACACTATGTTTTATAGATAGATTCCTAGGAGCCCTGACAGTATTCTACACTATGTTTTATAGATAGCTTCCTAGGAGCCCTAAGAGTATTCTACACTATGTTTTATAGATAGGTTCTTAGGAGCCCTGTCAATGTTCTACACTATGTTTTATAGATAGGTTCCTAGGAGCCCTAAGAGTGTTCTACACTATGTTATATAGATAGGTTCCTAGGAGCCCTAAGAGTATTCTACACTATGTATTATATATAGGTTCCTAGGAGTCCTAAGAGTATTCTACAATATGTTTTATAGATAGGTTCCTACGATCCCTAGTAGTATTCTACACTATGTTTATACATAGGTCCTAGCAGCCCTAACAATATTCTACACTATGTTTTATAGATAGGTTCCTAGGAGCCCTAAGAGTATGCTACACTATGTTTTATAGATAGATTCCTAGGAGCCCTGACAGTATTCTACACTATGTTTTATAGATAGGTTCCTAGGAGCCCTAAGAGTATTCTACACTATGTTTTATAGATAGGTTCCTAGGAGCCCTAAGAGTATTCTACACTATGTTTTATAGATAGTTTCATAGGAGCCCTAAGAGTATTCTACACTATGTTTTATAGATAGGTTCCTAGGAGTCCTAAGAGTATTCTACACTATGTTTTATATATAGATTCCTAGGAGCCCTGACAGTATTCTACACTATGTTTTATAGATAGGTTCCTAGGAGCCCTAAGAGTATTCTACACTATGTTTTATAGATAGGTTCATAGGAGCCCTGACAGTGTTCTACACTATGTTTTATAGACAGGTTCCTACGATCCCTAATAGTATTCTACACTATGTTTATACATAGGTCCTAGGAGCCCTAACAATATTCTACACTATGTTTTATAGATAGGTTCCTAGGAGCCCTGTCAGTGTTCTACACTATGTTTTATAGATAGGTTCTTAGGAGCCCTGACAATGTTCTACACTATGTTTTATAGATAGGTTCCTAGGAGCCCTAAGAGTGTTCTACACTATGTTATATAGATAGGTTCCTAGGAGCCCTGACAATGTTCTACACTATGTTTTATATATAGGTTCCTAGGAGCCCTAAGAGTATTCTACACTATGTATTATATATAGGTTCCTAGGATTCCTAAGAGTATTCTACACTATGTTTTATAGATAGGTTCTTTGGAGCCCTGACAGTGTTCTACACTATGTTTTATATATAGGTTCCTAGGAGCCCTAAGAGTATTCTACACTATGTATTATATATAGGTTCCTAGGAGCCCTAAGAGTGTTCTACACTATGCTTTATAGATAGGTTCTTAGGAGCCCTGACAATGTTCTACACTATGTTTTATATATAGGTTCCTAGGAGCCCTAAGAGTATTCTACACTATGTATTATATATAGGTTCCTAGGAGTCCTAAGAGTATTCTACAATATGTTTTATAGATAGGTTCCTACGATCCCTAGTAGTATTCTACACTATGTTTATACATAGGTCCTAGGAGCCCTAACAATATTCTACACTATGTTTTATAGATAGGTTCCTAGGAGCCCTAAGAGTATTCTACACTATGTTTTATAGATAGATTCCTAGGAGCCCTGACAGTATTCTACACTATGTTTTATAGATAGGTTCCTAGGAGCCCTAAGAGTATTCTACACTATGTTTTATAGATAGGTTCCTAGGAGTCCTAAGAGTATTCTACACTATGTTTTATAGATAGGTTCCTAGGAGTCCTAAGAGTGTTCTACACTATGTTTTATAGATAGGTTCCTAGGAGCCCTAAGAGTATTCTACACTATGTTTTATAGATAGATTCCTAGGAGCCCTGACAGTATTCTACACTATGTTTTATAGATAGGTTCCTAGGAGCCCTAAGAGTATTCTACACTATGTTTTATAGATAGGTTCCTAGGAGTCCTAAGAGTATTCTACACTATGTTTTATAGATAGGTTCCTAGGAGCCCTGACAGTGTTCTACACTATGTTTTATAGATAGGTGCCTAGAAGCCCTGACAGTGTTCTACACTATGTTTTATAGATAGGTTCCTACGATCCCTAATAGTATTCTACACTATGTTTATACATAGGTCCTAGGAGCCCTAACAATATTCTACACTATGTTTTATAGATAGGATCCTAGGAGCCCTAAGAGTATTCTACACTATGTTTTATAGATAGGTTCCTAGGAGTCCTAAGAGTGTTCTACACTATGTTTTATAGATAGGTTCCTTTGATCCCTAATAGTATTCTACACTATGTTTATACATAGGTCCTAGGAGCCCTAACAATATTCTACACTATGTTTTATAGATAGGTTCCTAGGAGCCCTGACAGTGTTCTACACTATGTTTTATAGATAGGTTCCTAGGAGCCCTGACAGTGTCATACACTATGTTTTATATATAGGTTCCTAGGAGCCCTAAGAATATTCTACACTATGTATTATATATAGGTTCCTAGGAGTCCTAAGAGTGTTCTACACTATGTTTTATAGATAGGTGCCTAGAAGCCCTGACAGTGTTCTACACTATGTTTTATAGACAGGTTCCTACGATCCCTAATAGTATTCTACACTATGTTTATACATAGGTCCTAGGAGCCCTAACAATATTCTACACTATGTTTTATAGATAGATTCCTAGGAGCCCTGACAGTATTCTACACTATGTTTTATAGATAGGATCCTAGGAGCCCTAAGAGTATTCTACACTATGTTTTATAGATAGGTTCCTAGGAGCCCTGACAGTGTTCTACACTATTTTTTATAGATAGGATCCTAGGAGTCCTAAGAGTGTTCTACACTATGTTTTATAGACAGGTTTCTACGATCCCTAATAGTATTCTACACTATGTTTATACATAGGTCCTAGGAGCCCTAACAATATTCTACACTATGTTTTATAGATAGATTCCTAGGAGCCCTGACAGTATTCTACACTATGTTTTATAGATAGGTTCCTAGGAGCCCTGCCAGTGTTCTACACTATGTTTTATAGATAGGTTCTTAGGAGCCCTGACAATGTTCTACACTATGTTTTATAGATAGGTTCCTAGGAGCCCTAAGAGTGTTCTACACTATGTTATATAGATAGGTTCCTAGGAGCCCTAAGAGTATTCTACACTATGTATTATATATAGGTTCCTAGGAGTCCTAAGAGTATTCTACAATATGTTTTATAGATAGGTTCCTACGATCCCTAGTAGTATTCTACACTATGTTTATACATAGGTCCTAGCAGCCCTAACAATATTCTACACTATGTTTTATAGATAGGTTCCTAGGAGCCCTAAGAGTATTCTACACTATGTTTTATAGATAGATTCCTAGGAGCCCTGACAGTATTCTACACTATGTTTTATAGATAGGTTCCTAGGAGCCCTAAGAGTATTCTACACTATGTTTTATAGATAGGTTCCTAGGAGCCCTAAGAGTGTTCTACACTATGTTTTATAGATAGGATCATAGGAGCCCTAAGAGTATTCTACACTATGTTTTATAGATAGGTTCCTAGGAGTCCTAAGAGTGTTCTACACTATGTTTTATAGATAGGTGCCTAGAAGCCCTGACAGTGTTCTACACTATGTTTTATAGACAGGTTCCTACGATCCCTAATAGTATTCTACACTATGTTTATACATAGGTCCTAGGAGCCCTAACAATATTCTACACTATGTTTTATAGATAGATTCCTAGGAGCCCTGACAGTATTCTACACTATGTTTTATAGATAGGTTCCTAGGAGCCCTGTCAGTGTTCTACACTATGTTTTATAGATAGGTTCTTAGGAGCCCTGACAATGTTCTACACTATGTTTTATAGATAGGTTCCTAGGAGCCCTAAGAGTGTTCTACACTATGTTTTATATATAGGTTCCTAGGAGCCCTAAGAGTATTCTACACTATGTATTATATATAGGTTCCTAGGAGTCCTAAGAGTATTCTACACTATGTTTTATAGATAGGTTCTTTGGAGCCCTGACAGTGTTCTACACTATGTTTTATATATAGGTTCCTAGGAGCCCTAAGAGTATTCTACACTATGTATTATATGTAGGTTCCTAGGAGCCCTAAGAGTGTTCTACACTATGTTTTATAGATAGGTTCTTAGGAGCCCTGACAATGTTCTACACTATGTTTTATATATAGGTTTCTAGGAGCCCTGACAGTGTCATACACTATGTTTTATATATAGGTTCCTAGGAGCCCTAAAAATATTCTACACTATGTATTATATATAGGTTCCTAGGAGCACTAAGAGTGTTCTACACTATGGATAGATAGGTTCTTAGGAGCCCTGACAATGTTCTACACTATGTTTTATATATAGGTTCCTAGGAGCCCTAAGAGTATTCTACACTATGTATTATATATAGGTTCCTAGGAGTCCTAAGAGTATTCTACAATATGTTTTATAGATAGGTTCCTACGATCCCTAGTAGTATTCTACACTATGTTTATACATAGGTCCTAGGAGCCCTAACAATATTCTACACTATGTTTTATAGATAGGTTCCTAGGAGCCCTAAGAGTATTCTACACTATGTTTTATAGATAGATTCCTAGGAGCCCTGACAGTATTCTACACTATGTTTTATAGATAGCTTCCTAGGAGCCCTAAGAGTATTCTACACTATGTTTTATAGATAGGTTCTTAGGAGCCCTGTCAATGTTCTACACTATGTTTTATAGATAGGTTCCTAGGAGCCCTAAGAGTGTTCTACACTATGTTATATAGATAGGTTCCTAGGAGCCCTAAGAGTATTCTACACTATGTATTATATATAGGTTCCTAGGAGTCCTAAGAGTATTCTACAATATGTTTTATAGATAGGTTCCTACGATCCCTAGTAGTATTCTACACTATGTTTATACATAGGTCCTAGCAGCCCTAACAATATTCTACACTATGTTTTATAGATAGGTTCCTAGGAGCCCTAAGAGTATGCTACACTATGTTTTATAGATAGATTCCTAGGAGCCCTGACAGTATTCTACACTATGTTTTATAGATAGGTTCCTAGGAGCCCTAAGAGTATTCTACACTATGTTTTATAGATAGGTTCCTAGGAGCCCTAAGAGTATTCTACACTATGTTTTATAGATAGTTTCATAGGAGCCCTAAGAGTATTCTACACTATGTTTTATAGATAGGTTCCTAGGAGTCCTAAGAGTATTCTACACTATGTTTTATATATAGATTCCTAGGAGCCCTGACAGTATTCTACACTATGTTTTATAGATAGGTTCCTAGGAGCCCTAAGAGTATTCTACACTATGTTTTATAGATAGGTTCATAGGAGCCCTGACAGTGTTCTACACTATGTTTTATAGACAGGTTCCTACGATCCCTAATAGTATTCTACACTATGTTTATACATAGGTCCTAGGAGCCCTAACAATATTCTACACTATGTTTTATAGATAGGTTCCTAGGAGCCCTGTCAGTGTTCTACACTATGTTTTATAGATAGGTTCTTAGGAGCCCTGACAATGTTCTACACTATGTTTTATAGATAGGTTCCTAGGAGCCCTAAGAGTGTTCTACACTATGTTATATAGATAGGTTCCTAGGAGCCCTGACAATGTTCTACACTATGTTTTATATATAGGTTCCTAGGAGCCCTAAGAGTATTCTACACTATGTATTATATATAGGTTCCTAGGATTCCTAAGAGTATTCTACACTATGTTTTATAGATAGGTTCTTTGGAGCCCTGACAGTGTTCTACACTATGTTTTATATATAGGTTCCTAGGAGCCCTAAGAGTATTCTACACTATGTATTATATATAGGTTCCTAGGAGCCCTAAGAGTGTTCTACACTATGCTTTATAGATAGGTTCTTAGGAGCCCTGACAATGTTCTACACTATGTTTTATATATAGGTTCCTAGGAGCCCTAAGAGTATTCTACACTATGTATTATATATAGGTTCCTAGGAGTCCTAAGAGTATTCTACAATATGTTTTATAGATAGGTTCCTACGATCCCTAGTAGTATTCTACACTATGTTTATACATAGGTCCTAGGAGCCCTAACAATATTCTACACTATGTTTTATAGATAGGTTCCTAGGAGCCCTAAGAGTATTCTACACTATGTTTTATAGATAGATTCCTAGGAGCCCTGACAGTATTCTACACTATGTTTTATAGATAGGTTCCTAGGAGCCCTAAGAGTATTCTACACTATGTTTTATAGATAGGTTCCTAGGAGTCCTAAGAGTATTCTACACTATGTTTTATAGATAGGTTCCTAGGAGTCCTAAGAGTGTTCTACACTATGTTTTATAGATAGGTTCCTAGGAGCCCTAAGAGTATTCTACACTATGTTTTATAGATAGATTCCTAGGAGCCCTGACAGTATTCTACACTATGTTTTATAGATAGGTTCCTAGGAGCCCTAAGAGTATTCTACACTATGTTTTATAGATAGGTTCCTAGGAGTCCTAAGAGTATTCTACACTATGTTTTATAGATAGGTTCCTAGGAGCCCTGACAGTGTTCTACACTATGTTTTATAGATAGGTGCCTAGAAGCCCTGACAGTGTTCTACACTATGTTTTATAGATAGGTTCCTACGATCCCTAATAGTATTCTACACTATGTTTATACATAGGTCCTAGGAGCCCTAACAATATTCTACACTATGTTTTATAGATAGGATCCTAGGAGCCCTAAGAGTATTCTACACTATGTTTTATAGATAGGTTCCTAGGAGTCCTAAGAGTGTTCTACACTATGTTTTATAGATAGGTTCCTTTGATCCCTAATAGTATTCTACACTATGTTTATACATAGGTCCTAGGAGCCCTAACAATATTCTACACTATGTTTTATAGATAGGTTCCTAGGAGCCCTGACAGTGTCATACACTATGTTTTATATATAGGTTCCTAGGAGCCCTAAGAATATTCTACACTATGTATTATATATAGGTTCCTAGGAGTCCTAAGAGTGTTCTACACTATGTTTTATAGATAGGTGCCTAGAAGCCCTGACAGTGTTCTACACTATGTTTTATAGACAGGTTCCTACGATCCCTAATAGTATTCTACACTATGTTTATACATAGGTCCTAGGAGCCCTAACAATATTCTACACTATGTTTTATAGATAGATTCCTAGGAGCCCTGACAGTATTCTACACTATGTTTTATAGATAGGATCCTAGGAGCCCTAAGAGTATTCTACACTATGTTTTATAGATAGGTTCCTAGGAGCCCTGACAGTGTTCTACACTATTTTTTATAGATAGGATCCTAGGAGTCCTAAGAGTGTTCTACACTATGTTTTATAGACAGGTTTCTACGATCCCTAATAGTATTCTACACTATGTTTATACATAGGTCCTAGGAGCCCTAACAATATTCTACACTATGTTTTATAGATAGATTCCTAGGAGCCCTGACAGTATTCTACACTATGTTTTATAGATAGGTTCCTAGGAGCCCTGCCAGTGTTCTACACTATGTTTTATAGATAGGTTCTTAGGAGCCCTGACAATGTTCTACACTATGTTTTATAGATAGGTTCCTAGGAGCCCTAAGAGTGTTCTACACTATGTTATATAGATAGGTTCCTAGGAGCCCTAAGAGTATTCTACACTATGTATTATATATAGGTTCCTAGGAGTCCTAAGAGTATTCTACAATATGTTTTATAGATAGGTTCCTACGATCCCTAGTAGTATTCTACACTATGTTTATACATAGGTCCTAGCAGCCCTAACAATATTCTACACTATGTTTTATAGATAGGTTCCTAGGAGCCCTAAGAGTATTCTACACTATGTTTTATAGATAGATTCCTAGGAGCCCTGACAGTATTCTACACTATGTTTTATAGATAGGTTCCTAGGAGCCCTAAGAGTATTCTACACTATGTTTTATAGATAGGTTCCTAGGAGCCCTAAGAGTGTTCTACACTATGTTTTATAGATAGGATCATAGGAGCCCTAAGAGTATTCTACACTATGTTTTATAGATAGGTTCCTAGGAGTCCTAAGAGTGTTCTACACTATGTTTTATAGATAGGTGCCTAGAAGCCCTGACAGTGTTCTACACTATGTTTTATAGACAGGTTCCTACGATCCCTAATAGTATTCTACACTATGTTTATACATAGGTCCTAGGAGCCCTAACAATATTCTACACTATGTTTTATAGATAGATTCCTAGGAGCCCTGACAGTATTCTACACTATGTTTTATAGATAGGTTCCTAGGAGCCCTGTCAGTGTTCTACACTATGTTTTATAGATAGGTTCTTAGGAGCCCTGACAATGTTCTACACTATGTTTTATAGATAGGTTCCTAGGAGCCCTAAGAGTGTTCTACACTATGTTTTATATATAGGTTCCTAGGAGCCCTAAGAGTATTCTACACTATGTATTATATATAGGTTCCTAGGAGTCCTAAGAGTATTCTACACTATGTTTTATAGATAGGTTCTTTGGAGCCCTGACAGTGTTCTACACTATGTTTTATATATAGGTTCCTAGGAGCCCTAAGAGTATTCTACACTATGTATTATATGTAGGTTCCTAGGAGCCCTAAGAGTGTTCTACACTATGTTTTATAGATAGGTTCTTAGGAGCCCTGACAATGTTCTACACTATGTTTTATATATAGGTTCCTAGGAGCCCTGACAGTGTCATACACTATGTTTTATATATAGGTTCCTAGGAGCCCTAAGAATATTCTACACTATGTATTATATATAGGTTCCTAGGAGCACTAAGAGTGTTCTACACTATGGATAGATAGGTTCTTAGGAGCCCTGACAATGTTCTACACTATGTTTTATATATAGGTTCCTAGGAGCCCTAAGAGTATTCTACACTATGTATTATATATAGGTTCCTAGGAGTCCTAAGAGTATTCTACAATATGTTTTATAGATAGGTTCCTACGATCCCTAGTAGTATTCTACACTATGTTTATACATAGGTCCTAGGAGCCCTAACAATATTCTACACTATGTTTTATAGATAGGTTCCTAGGAGCCCTAAGAGTATTCTACACTATGTTTTATAGATAGATTCCTAGGAGCCCTGACAGTATTCTACACTATGTTTTATAGATAGCTTCCTAGGAGCCCTAAGAGTATTCTACACTATGTTTTATAGATAGGTTCTTAGGAGCCCTGTCAATGTTCTACACTATGTTTTATAGATAGGTTCCTAGGAGCCCTAAGAGTGTTCTACACTATGTTATATAGATAGGTTCCTAGGAGCCCTAAGAGTATTCTACACTATGTATTATATATAGGTTCCTAGGAGTCCTAAGAGTATTCTACAATATGTTTTATAGATAGGTTCCTACGATCCCTAGTAGTATTCTACACTATGTTTATACATAGGTCCTAGCAGCCCTAACAATATTCTACACTATGTTTTATAGATAGGTTCTTAGGAGCCCTGACAATGTTCTACACTATGTTTTATAGATAGGTTCCTAGGAGCCCTAAGAGTGTTCTACACTATGTTATATAGATAGGTTCCTAGGAGCCCTAAGAGTATTCTACACTATGTATTATATATAGGTTCCTAGGAGTCCTAAGAGTATTCTACAATATGTTTTATAGATAGGTTCCTACGATCCCTAGTAGTATTCTACACTATGTTTATACATAGGTCCTAGCAGCCCTAACAATATTCTACACTATGTTTTATAGATAGGTTCCTAGGAGCCCTAAGAGTATTCTACACTATGTTTTATAGATAGATTCCTAGGAGCCCTGACAGTATTCTACACTATGTTTTATAGATAGGTTCCTAGGAGCCCTAAGAGTATTCTACACTATGTTTTATAGATAGGTTCCTAGGAGCCCTAAGAGTGTTCTACACTATGTTTTATAGATAGGATCATAGGAGCCCTAAGAGTATTCTACACTATGTTTTATAGATAGGTTCCTAGGAGTCCTAAGAGTGTTCTACACTATGTTTTATAGATAGGTGCCTAGAAGCCCTGACAGTGTTCTACACTATGTTTTATAGACAGGTTCCTACGATCCCTAATAGTATTCTACACTATGTTTATACATAGGTCCTAGGAGCCCTAACAATATTCTACACTATGTTTTATAGATAGATTCCTAGGAGCCCTGACAGTATTCTACACTATGTTTTATAGATAGGTTCCTAGGAGCCCTGTCAGTGTTCTACACTATGTTTTATAGATAGGTTCTTAGGAGCCCTGACAATGTTCTACACTATGTTTTATAGATAGGTTCCTAGGAGCCCTAAGAGTGTTCTACACTATGTTTTATATATAGGTTCCTAGGAGCCCTAAGAGTATTCTACACTATGTATTATATATAGGTTCCTAGGAGTCCTAAGAGTATTCTACACTATGTTTTATAGATAGGTTCTTTGGAGCCCTGACAGTGTTCTACACTATGTTTTATATATAGGTTCCTAGGAGCCCTAAGAGTATTCTACACTATGTATTATATGTAGGTTCCTAGGAGCCCTAAGAGTGTTCTACACTATGTTTTATAGATAGGTTCTTAGGAGCCCTGACAATGTTCTACACTATGTTTTATATATAGGTTCCTAGGAGCCCTGACAGTGTCATACACTATGTTTTATATATAGGTTCCTAGGAGCCCTAAGAATATTCTACACTATGTATTATATATAGGTTCCTAGGAGCACTAAGAGTGTTCTACACTATGGATAGATAGGTTCTTAGGAGCCCTGACAATGTTCTACACTATGTTTTATATATAGGTTCCTAGGAGCCCTAAGAGTATTCTACACTATGTATTATATATAGGTTCCTAGGAGTCCTAAGAGTATTCTACAATATGTTTTATAGATAGGTTCCTACGATCCCTAGTAGTATTCTACACTATGTTTATACATAGGTCCTAGGAGCCCTAACAATATTCTACACTATGTTTTATAGATAGGTTCCTAGGAGCCCTAAGAGTATTCTACACTATGTTTTATAGATAGATTCCTAGGAGCCCTGACAGTATTCTACACTATGTTTTATAGATAGCTTCCTAGGAGCCCTAAGAGTATTCTACACTATGTTTTATAGATAGGTTCTTAGGAGCCCTGTCAATGTTCTACACTATGTTTTATAGATAGGTTCCTAGGAGCCCTAAGAGTGTTCTACACTATGTTATATAGATAGGTTCCTAGGAGCCCTAAGAGTATTCTACACTATGTATTATATATAGGTTCCTAGGAGTCCTAAGAGTATTCTACAATATGTTTTATAGATAGGTTCCTACGATCCCTAGTAGTATTCTACACTATGTTTATACATAGGTCCTAGCAGCCCTAACAATATTCTACACTATGTTTTATAGATAGGTTCTTAGGAGCCCTGACAATGTTCTACACTATGTTTTATAGATAGGTTCCTAGGAGCCCTAAGAGTGTTCTACACTATGTTATATAGATAGGTTCCTAGGAGCCCTAAGAGTATTCTACACTATGTATTATATATAGGTTCCTAGGAGTCCTAAGAGTATTCTACAATATGTTTTATAGATAGGTTCCTACGATCCCTAGTAGTATTCTACACTATGTTTATACATAGGTCCTAGCAGCCCTAACAATATTCTACACTATGTTTTATAGATAGGTTCCTAGGAGCCCTAAGAGTATTCTACACTATGTTTTATAGATAGATTCCTAGGAGCCCTGACAGTATTCTACACTATGTTTTATAGATAGGTTCCTAGGAGCCCTAAGAGTATTCTACACTATGTTTTATAGATAGGTTCCTAGGAGCCCTAAGAGTGTTCTACACTATGTTTTATAGATAGGATCATAGGAGCCCTAAGAGTATTCTACACTATGTTTTATAGATAGGTTCCTAGGAGTCCTAAGAGTGTTCTACACTATGTTTTATAGATAGGTGCCTAGAAGCCCTGACAGTGTTCTACACTATGTTTTATAGACAGGTTCCTACGATCCCTAATAGTATTCTACACTATGTTTATACATAGGTCCTAGGAGCCCTAACAATATTCTACACTATGTTTTATAGATAGATTCCTAGGAGCCCTGACAGTATTCTACACTATGTTTTATAGATAGGTTCCTAGGAGCCCTGTCAGTGTTCTACACTATGTTTTATAGATAGGTTCTTAGGAGCCCTGACAATGTTCTACACTATGTTTTATAGATAGGTTCCTAGGAGCCCTAAGAGTGTTCTACACTATGTTTTATATATAGGTTCCTAGGAGCCCTAAGAGTATTCTACACTATGTATTATATATAGGTTCCTAGGAGTCCTAAGAGTATTCTACACTATGTTTTATAGATAGGTTCTTTGGAGCCCTGACAGTGTTCTACACTATGTTTTATATATAGGTTCCTAGGAGCCCTAAGAGTATTCTACACTATGTATTATATGTAGGTTCCTAGGAGCCCTAAGAGTGTTCTACACTATGTTTTATAGATAGGTTCTTAGGAGCCCTGACAATGTTCTACACTATGTTTTATATATAGGTTCCTAGGAGCCCTGACAGTGTCATACACTATGTTTTATATATAGGTTCCTAGGAGCCCTAAGAATATTCTACACTATGTATTATATATAGGTTCCTAGGAGCACTAAGAGTGTTCTACACTATGGATAGATAGGTTCTTAGGAGCCCTGACAATGTTCTACACTATGTTTTATATATAGGTTCCTAGGAGCCCTAAGAGTATTCTACACTATGTATTATATATAGGTTCCTAGGAGTCCTAAGAGTATTCTACAATATGTTTTATAGATAGGTTCCTACGATCCCTAGTAGTATTCTACACTATGTTTATACATAGGTCCTAGGAGCCCTAACAATATTCTACACTATGTTTTATAGATAGGTTCCTAGGAGCCCTAAGAGTATTCTACACTATGTTTTATAGATAGCTTCCTAGGAGCCCTAAGAGTATTCTACACTATGTTTTATAGATAGGTTCTTAGGAGCCCTGTCAATGTTCTACACTATGTTTTATAGATAGGTTCCTAGGAGCCCTAAGAGTGTTCTACACTATGTTATATAGATAGGTTCCTAGGAGCCCTAAGAGTATTCTACACTATGTATTATATATAGGTTCCTAGGAGTCCTAAGAGTATTCTACACTATGTTTTATAGATAGATTCCTAGGAGCCCTGACAGTATTCTACACTATGTTTTATAGATAGGTTCCTAGGAGCCCTGCCAGTGTTCTACACTATGTTTTATAGATAGGTTCTTAGGAGCCCTGACAATGTTCTACACTATGTTTTATAGATAGGTTCCTAGGAGCCCTAAGAGTGTTCTACACTATGTTATATAGATAGGTTCCTAGGAGCCCTAAGAGTATTCTACACTATGTATTATATATAGGTTCCTAGGAGTCCTAAGAGTATTCTACAATATGTTTTATAGATAGGTTCCTACGATCCCTAGTAGTATTCTACACTATGTTTATACATAGGTCCTAGCAGCCCTAACAATATTCTACACTATGTTTTATAGATAGGTTCCTAGGAGCCCTAAGAGTATTCTACACTATGTTTTATAGATAGATTCCTAGGAGCCCTGACAGTATTCTACACTATGTTTTATAGATAGGTTCCTAGGAGCCCTAAGAGTATTCTACACTATGTTTTATAGATAGGTTCCTAGGAGCCCTAAGAGTGTTCTACACTATGTTTTATAGATAGGATCATAGGAGCCCTAAGAGTATTCTACACTATGTTTTATAGATAGGTTCCTAGGAGTCCTAAGAGTGTTCTACACTATGTTTTATAGATAGGTGCCTAGAAGCCCTGACAGTGTTCTACACTATGTTTTATAGACAGGTTCCTACGATCCCTAATAGTATTCTACACTATGTTTATACATAGGTCCTAGGAGCCCTAACAATATTCTACACTATGTTTTATAGATAGATTCCTAGGAGCCCTGACAGTATTCTACACTATGTTTTATAGATAGGTTCCTAGGAGCCCTGTCAGTGTTCTACACTATGTTTTATAGATAGGTTCTTAGGAGCCCTGACAATGTTCTACACTATGTTTTATAGATAGGTTCCTAGGAGCCCTAAGAGTGTTCTACACTATGTTTTATATATAGGTTCCTAGGAGCCCTAAGAGTATTCTACACTATGTATTATATATAGGTTCCTAGGAGTCCTAAGAGTATTCTACACTATGTTTTATAGATAGGTTCTTTGGAGCCCTGACAGTGTTCTACACTATGTTTTATATATAGGTTCCTAGGAGCCCTAAGAGTATTCTACACTATGTATTATATGTAGGTTCCTAGGAGCCCTAAGAGTGTTCTACACTATGTTTTATAGATAGGTTCTTAGGAGCCCTGACAATGTTCTACACTATGTTTTATATATAGGTTCCTAGGAGCCCTGACAGTGTCATACACTATGTTTTATATATAGGTTCCTAGGAGCCCTAAGAATATTCTACACTATGTATTATATATAGGTTCCTAGGAGCACTAAGAGTGTTCTACACTATGGATAGATAGGTTCTTAGGAGCCCTGACAATGTTCTACACTATGTTTTATATATAGGTTCCTAGGAGCCCTAAGAGTATTCTACACTATGTATTATATATAGGTTCCTAGGAGTCCTAAGAGTATTCTACACTATGTTTTATAGATAGATTCCTAGGAGCCCTGACAGTATTCTACACCATGTTTTATAGATAGGTTCCTAGGAGCCCTAAGAGTATTCTACACTATGTTTTATAGATAGGTTCCTAGGAGTCCTAAGAGTATTCTACACTATGTTTTATAGATAGGTTCCTAGGAGCCCTGACAGTGTTCTACACTATGTTTTATAGATAGGTGCCTAGAAGCCCTGACAGTGTTCTACACTATGTTTTATAGATAGGTTCCTACGATCCCTAATAGTATTCTACACTATGTTTATACATAGGTCCTAGGAGCCCTAACAATATTCTACACTATGTTTTATAGATAGGATCCTAGGAGCCCTAAGAGTATTCTACACTATGTTTTATAGATAGGTTCCTAGGAGTCCTAAGAGTGTTCTACACTATGTTTTATAGATAGGTTCCTTTGATCCCTAATAGTATTCTACACTATGTTTATACATAGGTCCTAGGAGCCCTAACAATATTCTACACTATGTTTTATAGATAGGTTCCTAGGAGCCCTGACAGTGTTCTACACTATGTTTTATAGATAGGTTCCTAGGAGCCCTGACAGTGTCATACACTATGTTTTATATATAGGTTCCTAGGAGCCCTAAGAATATTCTACACTATGTATTATATATAGGTTCCTAGGAGTCCTAAGAGTGTTCTACACTATGTTTTATAGATAGGTGCCTAGAAGCCCTGACAGTGTTCTACACTATGTTTTATAGACAGGTTCCTACGATCCCTAATAGTATTCTACACTATGTTTATACATAGGTCCTAGGAGCCCTAACAATATTCTACACTATGTTTTATAGATAGATTCCTAGGAGCCCTGACAGTATTCTACACTATGTTTTATAGATAGGATCCTAGGAGCCCTAAGAGTATTCTACACTATGTTTTATAGATAGGTTCCTAGGAGCCCTGACAGTGTTCTACACTATTTTTTATAGATAGGATCCTAGGAGTCCTAAGAGTGTTCTACACTATGTTTTATAGACAGGTTTCTACGATCCCTAATAGTATTCTACACTATGTTTATACATAGGTCCTAGGAGCCCTAACAATATTCTACACTATGTTTTATAGATAGATTCCTAGGAGCCCTGACAGTATTCTACACTATGTTTTATAGATAGGTTCCTAGGAGCCCTGCCAGTGTTCTACACTATGTTTTATAGATAGGTTCTTAGGAGCCCTGACAATGTTCTACACTATGTTTTATAGATAGGTTCCTAGGAGCCCTAAGAGTGTTCTACACTATGTTATATAGATAGGTTCCTAGGAGCCCTAAGAGTATTCTACACTATGTATTATATATAGGTTCCTAGGAGTCCTAAGAGTATTCTACAATATGTTTTATAGATAGGTTCCTACGATCCCTAGTAGTATTCTACACTATGTTTATACATAGGTCCTAGCAGCCCTAACAATATTCTACACTATGTTTTATAGATAGGTTCCTAGGAGCCCTAAGAGTATTCTACACTATGTTTTATAGATAGATTCCTAGGAGCCCTGACAGTATTCTACACTATGTTTTATAGATAGGTTCCTAGGAGCCCTAAGAGTATTCTACACTATGTTTTATAGATAGGTTCCTAGGAGCCCTAAGAGTGTTCTACACTATGTTTTATAGATAGGATCATAGGAGCCCTAAGAGTATTCTACACTATGTTTTATAGATAGGTTCCTAGGAGTCCTAAGAGTGTTCTACACTATGTTTTATAGATAGGTGCCTAGAAGCCCTGACAGTGTTCTACACTATGTTTTATAGACAGGTTCCTACGATCCCTAATAGTATTCTACACTATGTTTATACATAGGTCCTAGGAGCCCTAACAATATTCTACACTATGTTTTATAGATAGATTCCTAGGAGCCCTGACAGTATTCTACACTATGTTTTATAGATAGGTTCCTAGGAGCCCTGTCAGTGTTCTACACTATGTTTTATAGATAGGTTCTTAGGAGCCCTGACAATGTTCTACACTATGTTTTATAGATAGGTTCCTAGGAGCCCTAAGAGTGTTCTACACTATGTTTTATATATAGGTTCCTAGGAGCCCTAAGAGTATTCTACACTATGTATTATATAAAGGTTCCTAGGAGTCCTAAGAGTATTCTACACTATGTTTTATAGATAGGTTCTTTGGAGCCCTGACAGTGTTCTACACTATGTTTTATATATAGGTTCCTAGGAGCCCTAAGAGTATTCTACACTATGTATTATATGTAGGTTCCTAGGAGCCCTAAGAGTGTTCTACACTATGTTTTATAGATAGGTTCTTAGGAGCCCTGACAATGTTCTACACTATGTTTTATATATAGGTTCCTAGGAGCCCTGACAGTGTCATACACTATGTTTTATATATAGGTTCCTAGGAGCCCTAAGAATATTCTACACTATGTATTATATATAGGTTCCTAGGAGCACTAAGAGTGTTCTACACTATGGATAGATAGGTTCTTAGGAGCCCTGACAATGTTCTACACTATGTTTTATATATAGGTTCCTAGGAGCCCTAAGAGTATTCTACACTATGTATTATATATAGGTTCCTAGGAGTCCTAAGAGTATTCTACACTATGTTTTATAGATAGGTTCTTTGGAGCCCTGACAGTGTTCTACACTATGTTTTATATATAGGTTCCTAGGAGCCCTAAGAGTATTCTACACTATGTATTATATGTAGGTTCCTAGGAGCCCTAAGAGTGTTCTACACTATGTTTTATAGATAGGTTCTTAGGAGCCCTGACAATGTTCTACACTATGTTTTATATATAGGTTCCTAGGAGCCCTGACAGTGTCATACACTATGTTTTATATATAGGTTCCTAGGAGCCCTAAGAATATTCTACACTATGTATTATATATAGGTTCCTAGGAGCACTAAGAGTGTTCTACACTATGGATAGATAGGTTCTTAGGAGCCCTGACAATGTTCTACACTATGTTTTATATATAGGTTCCTAGGAGCCCTAAGAGTATTCTACACTATGTATTATATATAGGTTCCTAGGAGTCCTAAGAGTATTCTACACTATGTTTTATAGATAGATTCCTAGGAGCCCTGACAGTATTCTACACTATGTTTTATAGATAGGTTCCTAGGAGCCCTAAGAGTATTCTACACTATGTTTTATAGATAGGTTCCTAGGAGTCCTAAGAGTATTCTACACTATGTTTTATAGATAGGTTCCTAGGAGCCCTGACAGTGTTCTACACTATGTTTTATAGATAGGTGCCTAGAAGCCCTGACAGTGTTCTACACTATGTTTTATAGATAGGTTCCTACGATCCCTAATAGTATTCTACACTATGTTTATACATAGGTCCTAGGAGCCCTAACAATATTCTACACTATGTTTTATAGATAGGATCCTAGGAGCCCTAAGAGTATTCTACACTATGTTTTATAGATAGGTTCCTAGGAGTCCTAAGAGTGTTCTACACTATGTTTTATAGATAGGTTCCTTTGATCCCTAATAGTATTCTACACTATGTTTATACATAGGTCCTAGGAGCCCTAACAATATTCTACACTATGTTTTATAGATAGGTTCCTAGGAGCCCTGACAGTGTTCTACACTATGTTTTATAGATAGGTTCCTAGGAGCCCTGACAGTGTCATACACTATGTTTTATATTTAGGTTCCTAGGAGCCCTAAGAATATTCTACACTATGTATTATATATAGGTTCCTAGGAGTCCTAAGAGTGTTCTACACTATGTTTTATAGATAGGTGCCTAGAAGCCCTGACAGTGTTCTACACTATGTTTTATAGACAGGTTCCTACGATCCCTAATAGTATTCTACACTATGTTTATACATAGGTCCTAGGAGCCCTAACAATATTCTACACTATGTTTTATAGATAGATTCCTAGGAGCCCTGACAGTATTCTACACTATGTTTTATAGATAGGATCCTAGGAGCCCTAAGAGTATTCTACACTATGTTTTATAGATAGGTTCCTAGGAGCCCTGACAGTGTTCTACACTATTTTTTATAGATAGGATCCTAGGAGTCCTAAGAGTGTTCTACACTATGTTTTATAGACAGGTTTCTACGATCCCTAATAGTATTCTACACTATGTTTATACATAGGTCCTAGGAGCCCTAACAATATTCTACACTATGTTTTATAGATAGATTCCTAGGAGCCCTGACAGTATTCTACACTATGTTTTATAGATAGGTTCCTAGGAGCCCTGCCAGTGTTCTACACTATGTTTTATAGATAGGTTCTTAGGAGCCCTGACAATGTTCTACACTATGTTTTATAGATAGGTTCCTAGGAGCCCTAAGAGTGTTCTACACTATGTTATATAGATAGGTTCCTAGGAGCCCTAAGAGTATTCTACACTATGTATTATATATAGGTTCCTAGGAGTCCTAAGAGTATTCTACAATATGTTTTATAGATAGGTTCCTACGATCCCTAGTAGTATTCTACACTATGTTTATACATAGGTCCTAGCAGCCCTAACAATATTCTACACTATGTTTTATAGATAGGTTCCTAGGAGCCCTAAGAGTATTCTACACTATGTTTTATAGATAGATTCCTAGGAGCCCTGACAGTATTCTACACTATGTTTTATAGATAGGTTCCTAGGAGCCCTAAGAGTATTCTACACTATGTTTTATAGATAGGTTCCTAGGAGCCCTAAGAGTGTTCTACACTATGTTTTATAGATAGGATCATAGGAGCCCTAAGAGTATTCTACACTATGTTTTATAGATAGGTTCCTAGGAGTCCTAAGAGTGTTCTACACTATGTTTTATAGATAGGTGCCTAGAAGCCCTGACAGTGTTCTACACTATGTTTTATAGACAGGTTCCTACGATCCCTAATAGTATTCTACACTATGTTTATACATAGGTCCTAGGAGCCCTAACAATATTCTACACTATGTTTTATAGATAGATTCCTAGGAGCCCTGACAGTATTCTACACTATGTTTTATAGATAGGTTCCTAGGAGCCCTGTCAGTGTTCTACACTATGTTTTATAGATAGGTTCTTAGGAGCCCTGACAATGTTCTACACTATGTTTTATAGATAGGTTCCTAGGAGCCCTAAGAGTGTTCTACACTATGTTTTATATATAGGTTCCTAGGAGCCCTAAGAGTATTCTACACTATGTATTATATATAGGTTCCTAGGAGTCCTAAGAGTATTCTACACTATGTTTTATAGATAGGTTCTTTGGAGCCCTGACAGTGTTCTACACTATGTTTTATATATAGGTTCCTAGGAGCCCTAAGAGTATTCTACACTATGTATTATATGTAGGTTCCTAGGAGCCCTAAGAGTGTTCTACACTATGTTTTATAGATAGGTTCTTAGGAGCCCTGACAATGTTCTACACTATGTTTTATATATAGGTTCCTAGGAGCCCTGACAGTGTCATACACTATGTTTTATATATAGGTTCCTAGGAGCCCTAAGAATATTCTACACTATGTATTATATATAGGTTCCTAGGAGCACTAAGAGTGTTCTACACTATGGATAGATAGGTTCTTAGGAGCCCTGACAATGTTCTACACTATGTTTTATATATAGGTTCCTAGGAGCCCTAAGAGTATTCTACACTACGTATTATATATAGGTTCCTAGGAGTCCTAAGAGTATTCTACAATATGTTTTATAGATAGGTTCCTACGATCCCTAGTAGTATTCTACACTATGTTTATACATAGGTCCTAGGAGCCCTAACAATATTCTACACTATGTTTTATAGATAGGTTCCTAGGAGCCCTAAGAGTATTCTACACTATGTTTTATAGATAGATTCCTAGGAGCCCTGACAGTATTCTACACTATGTTTTATAGATAGCTTCCTAGGAGCCCTAAGAGTATTCTACACTATGTTTTATAGATAGGTTCTTAGGAGCCCTGTCAATGTTCTACACTATGTTTTATAGATAGGTTCCTAGGAGCCCTAAGAGTGTTCTACACTATGTTATATAGATAGGTTCCTAGGAGCCCTAAGAGTATTCTACACTATGTATTATATATAGGTTCCTAGGAGTCCTAAGAGTATTCTACAATATGTTTTATAGATAGGTTCCTACGATCCCTAGTAGTATTCTACACTATGTTTATACATAGGTCCTAGCAGCCCTAACAATATTCTACACTATGTTTTATAGATAGGTTCCTAGGAGCCCTAAGAGTATGCTACACTATGTTTTATAGATAGATTCCTAGGAGCCCTGACAGTATTCTACACTATGTTTTATAGATAGGTTCCTAGGAGCCCTAAGAGTATTCTACACTATGTTTTATAGATAGGTTCCTAGGAGCCCTAAGAGTATTCTACACTATGTTTTATAGATAGTTTCATAGGAGCCCTAAGAGTATTCTACACTATGTTTTATAGATAGGTTCCTAGGAGTCCTAAGAGTATTCTACACTATGTTTTATAGATAGATTCCTAGGAGCCCTGACAGTATTCTACACTATGTTTTATAGATAGGTTCCTAGGAGCCCTAAGAGTATTCTACACTATGTTTTATAGATAGGTTCATAGGAGCCCTGACAGTGTTCTACACTATGTTTTATAGACAGGTTCCTACGATCCCTAATAGTATTCTACACTATGTTTATACATAGGTCCTAGGAGCCCTAACAATATTCTACACTATGTTTTATAGATAGGTTCCTAGGAGCCCTGTCAGTGTTCTACACTATGTTTTATAGATAGGTTCTTAGGAGCCCTGACAATGTTCTACACTATGTTTTATAGATAGGTTCCTAGGAGCCCTAAGAGTGTTCTACACTATGTTATATAGATAGGTTCCTAGGAGCCCTGACAATGTTCTACACTATGTTTTATATATAGGTTCCTAGGAGCCCTAAGAGTATTCTACACTATGTATTATATATAGGTTCCTAGGAGTCCTAAGAGTATTCTACACTATGTTTTATAGATAGGTTCTTTGGAGCCCTGACAGTGTTCTACACTATGTTTTATATATAGGTTCCTAGGAGCCCTAAGAGTATTCTACACTATGTATTATATATAGGTTCCTAGGAGCCCTAAGAGTGTTCTACACTATGCTTTATAGATAGGTTCTTAGGAGCCCTGACAATGTTCTACACTATGTTTTATATATAGGTTCCTAGGAGCCCTAAGAGTATTCTACACTATGTATTATATATAGGTTCCTAGGAGTCCTAAGAGTATTCTACAATATGTTTTATAGATAGGTTCCTACGATCCCTAGTAGTATTCTACACTATGTTTATACATAGGTCCTAGGAGCCCTAACAATATTCTACACTATGTTTTATAGATAGGTTCCTAGGAGCCCTAAGAGTATTCTACACTATGTTTTATAGATAGATTCCTAGGAGCCCTGACAGTATTCTACACTATGTTTTATAGATAGGTTCCTAGGAGCCCTAAGAGTATTCTACACTATGTTTTATAGATAGGTTCCTAGGAGTCCTAAGAGTATTCTACACTATGTTTTATAGATAGGTTCCTAGGAGTCCTAAGAGTGTTCTACACTATGTTTTATAGATAGGTTCCTAGGAGCCCTGACAGTGTTCTACACTATGTTTTATAGATAGGTGCCTAGAAGCCCTGACAGTGTTCTACACTATGTTTTATAGATAGGTTCCTACGATCCCTAATAGTATTCTACACTATGTTTATACATAGGTCCTAGGAGCCCTAACAATATTCTACACTATGTTTTATAGATAGGTTCCTAGGAGCCCTGACAGTGTTCTACACTATGTTTTATAGATAGGTTCCTAGGAGCCCTGACAGTGTTCTACACTATGTTTTATAGATAGGTTCCTAGGAGCCCTGACAGTGTTCTACACTATGTTTTATAGATAGGTTCCTAGGAGCCCTAAGAGTGTTCTATGTAGCTCAGGAGGGCTTTAGAGTAGTAGAATTCAGCCCAGGTGCAGACTATCACCACTATCAGGAACACAACAGGCCCCCTCAGCTCTGCACCAGCCCAGGAGCAAAGTTGGAGGATTTTCTATAGTCATCAAGCCCCTACAACTACTACACTACCACTACAACTCCCAACCTCCAATGAGTTGCTGCAAAAAGATAAACACTGCACAAGAAGAAAGCTCTGTATTTTTATTGATGCCACTTAAAAAGCAAATAATGAGAACATTGGCAATAATCATGTTGGTAGAGATGGTGAAGACCACAACATGGTGAAGACCACAGTATGGGGAAGACCACAATATGGGGAAGACGACATGCATTTATACGGATTATCTTAGCTTAACTCTTATGTGTGTGAGTATATGAGTCTAATGTATATTTCCTGGCTGGAGGTGAGCTGTGCTATATCCCTGTACTTTAGAGGAAGGGAGGAGATCAGCAGCAAGAGATACCATTCATGACCACAAGGGGTTCACAGCTATTCAATGCTAGATCAAGGCTGTGGGATCTACCTTCATGATATTCTTACACATGCGGAGCATTATAGGATATTTAACATATAATTTGAAGTCCCCTTTAATATGTCGCTGCGCCTTGTGGATCTCCTGTGGCTTGTGGATAGCGAAGTTATTTTAGAAGCTCTAACATGCGAAACACAGAAGATGAACTGCATGTGAACCATGGACGAAACCAGAGATTTACTTTAGAACGGACACAGCAGTTACACGTGTGACTGTATAGTATACATATACGGAGGGCGCGTGTCACCACCAAACACACATAGGTTACATGGATATATTGGAAGGTTTCACAAGCCAGCGATAAACCATTAGTGGTTCTTCTCTCCTGAGTTGGATGGTCGTCCATCAGTCATCCTTCTCCACGCCAGTGGCTGCAATACAAGAAAGTACAATCCATAGGGCCAATTCTAAAGATGAGAATTCAGAAGGAAGGAAGGTGGGAAATCTTCACTTACCAAAGTTTATATAACACATCACCCCAGTAGCGAGAAGAACCAGGAACCCCAGAAACATCCTGACCATGACCATCTGAGGTGAGATCCTGTGTTCAGAAATACGTTCTGAAACATTCAGAGGAACAGCACATGTAAAGGGGCAAATAGTAAAAGGGCCACACACACTGAACAATAGTGACGGTATATACAAGGATCAAACACATTTATCGTAATCTATCACCAAATATATTCACCTGCCCCTACTGTGTTACACAGCACATTACACTCATAAAGACCTCACCATATATGGCACTGCTGTATGGATGGACGGACAGATAGATAGATAGATAGATAGATAGATAGATAGATAGATAGATAGATAGATAGATAGATAGGAGATAGATAGATAGATAGATAGATAGATAGATAAATAGATAGATAGATAGATAGATAGATAGATAGATAGATAGATAGATAGATAGATAGATAGGAGATAGATAGATAGATAGATAGATAGATAGATAAATAGATAGATAGATAGATAGATAGATAGATAGATAGATAGATAGATAGATAGATAGATAGTTCTCTGCTCACCTGTCACATTAAGGAAGGTCCCTGCACCATTTCCAGATAATTCTCGACCATCTGTTATACTGACTGTACAGTAATACGTTGCAGTATCTGTGTCTTCCACGTTGTGTATAGTGATAGGGGCTGATCTGGTTTTTATAAGTTGATCTGTATCTGCTCTGGAGATCCGGCCAGTGAAATCCTTATTACTATCAGACACCTCCGGCCCGGTCTTCACTAGATGTTTGTACCACTTGTAGGATCCAATGGTCGCATCATCAATTCCAGAGACATTGTAGGTACATGGTAAGGTGACATCGCTGCCTAAGGAGGCTTGTACTACAGGAACCTGGAACACCTGGATCTCCTGGAGGAGGACTCCTAATATACAGAGAGATGACATAGTAGGACTCCTAATATACAGAGAGATGACAGAGGAGGACTCCTAATATACAGAGAGAAGACATAGGAGGACTCCTAATATACAGAGAGATGACAGAGGAGGACTCCTAATATACAGAGACATGACATAGGAGGGCTCCTAATATACAGAGAGATGACAGAGGAGGACTCCTAATATACAGAGACATGACATAGGAGGACTCCTAATATACAGAGAGATGACATAGGAGGACTCCTAATATACAGAGAGAAGACATAGGAGGACTCCTAATATACAGAGACATGACATAGGAGGACTCCTAATATACAGAGAGATGACATAGGAGGACTCCTAATATACAGAGACATGACATAGGGGGACTCCTAATATGCAGAGAGATGACATAGGAGGACTCCTAATATACAGAGAGATGACATAGGAGGACTCCTAATATACAGAGAGATGACATAGGAGGACTCCTAATGTACAGAGAGATGACATAAGAGGACTCCTAATATACAGAGGGATGACATAGGAGGACTCCTAATATACAGAGAGATGACATAGGAGGACTCCTAATGTACAGAGAGATGACATAAGAGGACTCCTAATATACAGAGAGATGACATAGATAGATAGATAGATAGATAGATAGATAGATAGATAGATGACAGAGAGATGACGCCCCATGTCAGGCTCCCTGTGACCTCATCTGCAGCCACCAAGCTGGACACAATACTCACCGCCCAGAGCCCCCAGGATGATCAGCCCCAGCACTCCTCTTATCATCATGTGTCGTGGTTGGGCAGTGAAGTCTTTATGGTGATCTCCTCTGTACAGTAAGTGACCTGGAGAATAGAGACAGCCGAACAGAAACTGCACTAAGAGTGACCATCGTACATAAGGCCACAGGTAATAATAGTAATGTGTAACCTGCTGCTTCCTGACCACAGACCACAAAAGCTGCTCTGCAGGACACGAGGCTGCCAATGGTTTCTTATACACAGGAACATTTACTACTCACTTCCTCTTCCATTGCTTTCTGTATTGGTGAGTTATCACATGGCAGTGATGTATTAGAGTCAGTAATAAATCATCTGCAAGTAACGCTGCAGCGGAAAGTCAAGGCTCAGATTTGGAGACCACAGGGACGGAGACAGTTATGATAGTCAATTAAGATAAGATAATCCTTTAATAGTCCCACAGTGGGGACATTTCAGTGATACAGTTTCATAGATGGTACAGCAGTATATAACAAGAGAGAATACACATACAAGCTCATGGCAGATAGAGAAATCCTAGGAATCATAGCAAGTAAAAAGAAAGAAACACAGACACACTGCAGGATCATTTAGTTCTCTGTGTGAAGTGATGTTAATAATACAGCCGAATGTGTGTCAGGATTTGAACCTGTGACCCGCTGTCTTGCCCGGTGTCTCCTTGCTTCCTGAGCTACTCAGCTTGTTGAATAATGGCCTGCTGGACTTCAGTGTGGAGCCTACTCCTGAGGCTCATCAGCTGATTTTCATGATTGGAACCCGCCCTGTATTGCCCTGATTGGGTTGCCTATATATAGGTGACTCTGACACTTCCTGTTTGTGTTGGTATTGTGTTCTGTCTATCTGAATACAGCCTGGACACCTAGGAGACCTCCTTGCTGGAGCGCTTCTTCAGTTCCCTGGAACTTCAACTGCTGCCTGCAAGCTCACCGTAGCTTTAATACAGCTCCCGAATTACTACAGACTTCTACCTGGTATTGGCTTATCTGCTCTTGGACTGTTACCTCAGCCCCTGGGGCTACCCACGTGCTGTCTCCAGCCTCCTGTGCATTACCTGACGACTGGACTCCTGATCCTGTTCCACTAGTACCGTGACAATGTGGTTGGAGGACATGAGGAAGGGGAGGGGGTCACAGCATGTAGATATAACAGGCAGAAAACGTTTTTTTGCAGAGGTGGGGGACATACGCAGCTATCATGATAACATGTGGTAGTTCCTTTGGTAGGTGGTGAGATTTCCTGCTCACAGCTGATAGTTCCTTGAAAGAAGAAGTCCACCAATACAAACTTTCTCTGACTCGAAGTGCCCACGTGACACTGTTGACCCAATCAAAAACCAGGAACCCGGCCAATGTTGTCACAGAAAAACAACAGCCTGCACAAGAAAAGTGCAAGACACCACAAGGAGGTTCAAAAGAGGTAATGGAAGGATGATTTGTTTGAACATTTGTGCATCTGGGTCGACCAACTTTTACAACCCCTAGTTTCCAGTGCACCAGGTTATCTCAGGGACACCAAAGATGTCCTGAAAACCTTTGATGGGTTCCAGTGGAGGGGGGATTTTTCATGGGTTAGCTGCGATGTAGTGGCCCTATATTCATCCATTCCCCATACAATTGCGCTAGATGCTGTGGCTTATTTTTTGTACACCTATTCAGACTATGACCCTGAGTTTAATGAGTATGTCATCAAGGTAGTAGAGTATTTACTCAGACATAACTATTTTATGTTTACGGGACAATATTATGTGCAAGTCAGAGGAGCGCCGATGGGGGCTCGTTTCTCCCCATCGCTTGCGAACATCACAATGGTGTGGTGGGAGGAGAAACACCTATACCATAATTGTAACCCTTATAGAGAGCGTATATACTGGTATGGCAGGTATATAGACGATTGCTTGTTGATTTGGACTGGAGATACGAGTGATGTCCTAAAATTTATAGATTATATTAATAGCAATACGTATAATCTAAAGTTTAGTTATAGCATAGCAAAGAATATGATAAATTTTTTGGACATAGGGGGGCGGAGCCTAACCGTCAACACAGATGGACGTCTGAGCCTGCAGCTCCGTCTGTGAATCGGCCTTACCCACTCCAAACTTAACGAACAGTAGCACAAATGGGGAAGAACGGGCGAGACAAGAGCCAGGAGACCCCCGGTACACCCATCGGGAGGAATCAGCAGGGGGAAATGCACAAATTCTTCAAGAAGAAGCCGGCCAGGTCCCCGGCCTTGGCGCGCAAGATGGCGCAGGGGGAAGTGCAGGAGGAGTACACTGCCGAGGACTCGGATATGGAAAGCGTGACCAGCGCGGACAGGTCAGATACCAACTCTTCGGCTCTAGTCACTCAAGTCCTTTATTTGGATTTGAGGACATCATGGCGTCTATCTTTACATCCCTCCTGGGCCAGGAGAGGGCTGGGGCTATCCAAATTGAAAAAGTACACCGTGCTGTGCGGCCTAAACCCACAACCACCGATCCTCCCAGAGATATTATATGCGGACTTTTGAATTCAGTAGACACTGTGGAGATCCTGACCGCGGCCAGGGCAAAGAGGCCTGTTCAATATGAACAATCAGAGGTACAACTTTATCAGGACTTGGCTCCGGTAACCCTATCTAAGCGGCGCATGCTGCGCCCGCTACTAGAGACATTGAAGGAGAAAGGCCTACAATACATGTGGTTGTTTCCATTTGGGCTGGCAGTCCTGAAGCAGGGCCGCAGAATTGTGATACGCTCGCCTGCAGACCTCGAAGCCGCGTGGCCCCTGTTGGGCATCCAGCCTATTCCCATTCCCTCCTGGAAGGCTCTCAATATGGACATAACTGCTTGGCCTTCGCTTCCCAGCATCACCGGGCCGGATCGCCCGTATAAGCCAAAGTCTCCCAAGGCAAGGAAGACACTTGTCCCCTGAACCCTGGTTTTTCAGGAACCTATATGACTTCACCCAGACCCTGGACTTCTCTTTTGGCACTTCTCCTTTGGCGCATCTTCGCAGTTTTTTGATCTTGTGTTCTGGACCCACACCCAGAGCGACTCAGTATTGCTTATATTTATGGTTTTCTTTATTCTCATGCTACGCCGGGTCTTAAGTCATGTTTCACATACTGGCAGTGTTGGTAACAGATTACTTGCGGCAATCTGATTTATACTAGTTCTTTGGCATTTTTATTGCTTAGTGTTCTTATATCCTTGGGGGGGGTTCCTGCCCGTGGCCCTGGGGTACCGAGGATGGGCCCCGCGGCCCCGGGTGGCCGCCCTTTCCCAGACCCTGCATTGCACACACGCAGCGGTTCAACCTATCCAGCTTATGTGGGTTGTGCGGGTATGTTTCGTGGGGCACCTCAATCTCTAGTTTCCTATGTGATTAGCCAATGATTGTGTCTGTTCTTATCGGGCAGGTGCTGATTTTGGGATCTTCTGGTCTGCTAATTGTTACGCCGGTTATATGTGTCTTTCATGCTCTCTCTGTTTTTCCCCCCTCAACTCATTCCCCCCCCCCTCCTCTGCCTCTTATGCCTACCTCCAGGGTCTCCTACCCTCTATGCTATGTGTCCACCCCCTCTTTAACTGCTCCCCCCTTTTCACCTTCTTTGTATAGTTATCTACCTCCTGTTTGGAGTGGTCGGCCGATGACCACGATTGGACTTTATCTCCTACCTCCGTTTAGCTGTCGTTTGGACAGTGTTTTGCATAGCTAGCGGATATCAGGCTTGCCACTGCTATAATACGCATAATTTGACTGTTATTGCTTTATATTGTTGATTGCCTTTCACATTACACTGTGGTTGTTATTTGCAGTGAGAACCACTTCTGTCATTTGCAATCTTCCGTTTTTTTTTTTACTGATTACTTCTAGTTGTACCCTCCTCCCCCTCTTGCTCACTCTCTCCTAACCTTCCCTCCCCCCCCTCCCCTACGTGTTCCCTTTACCTGGGCCTTTAACATCATACCTCCCTGACCCTACGCCCGGACCCATGGCTAAACTAGTGTTCACATCCTATAACACTAATGGGATGAACTCTCCCAATAAACGTTCTCAAATCTTTACAATCCTCAAACGGCTCCGCACGAATGTTGCTTTCCTACAGGAGACTCATTTTAAATCTGGTTCCATTCCCAGACTCCCTACTAATGCTTTTCCTTTAGGCTTCCACTCCACGAACTCGATTAAACGCACGTGCGGAGTCTCCATGTTGTTTCACAGCTCAGTCCCGTTTCAATGCTCACAGACTTATGAAGACCCGGAGGGCAGAGTCCTTTTATTAAAGGGCACGATAGCTTCCCAGGCGTACACGTTTGCGAATGTATACGCCCCTAACAAGGGCCAAGTAGGTTGGCTTCTGTCGGTGTTGAAGGTATTAGAGCTGTTTGCTGAGGGCCAGGTGATCCTAGCAGGGGACCTAAATGTCACTCTCACTCCAGCTTTAGATTCCTCTTCGGGGGTCTCCTCCATATCCCAGAAGGCGCTTGGTAAACTAAATCAGGCGCTGTCAGAGGCAAATTTGGTAGACCTGTGGCGCACACACAATCCCTCATTGAGAGATTACTCATTTTACTCCAACCCTAGAAAATCGTACCAGAGACTGGACTACATATTTGTGTCCAGATCTATGGTCTGTAACTCCCTGGACTCACGTATTGACTTGATTTCGGTTTCGGACCACGCCCCGGTTTGGACGGCTTTGACTCTGGATCGGCTCCCTAGACGAGATTGGAATTGGCGCTTAAATGAAGCCTTGTTAGACAGAGCAGACTTTCACGCGACGGTTAAAAGTCACCTTGATATGTATTTTGAGCTGAACGCGAACCCGGACACCTGCCCCGTGATTACATGGGAAGCCCATAAATCTGTTATAAGGGGAATTTTCATTTCCCTCGCTTCCAAAGCTAAGAAGGAGTCGCGGGAAAAAATGGACTCCCTCCTCTCTGAGATTGCGAAAATAGAACACCTCAGAAAATTAAGCACTCAACGCCCACTACACGACAAATTGTTCAAGCTGAGAGAGGAGCTTAGAGACCTAATAAACGCACGTACAGCGAAGCAGTTTCTACACTTCCAACATAAACTTTACGCTCACGGGGATAAGAGTGGGAAATTGATGACGTCCCTGATTAAGAAGAGGAAAGCTAAATGTTTCATTTCAAAAATCAGAGATCAGACAGGTGCTTCCCATACTTCTACCCCAGATATCACTTCCGCCTTTCTCACATTTTATTCCTCTCTATACAACCTTAATGCTGACGATTCACCCTCCGACACAGAGGATAAGGCGAGAGAGAGGAAAGCCTTTCTGGAAGCTGTACCCCTGCCCTCCTTATCGGAGGAAGAGGCGACGGCCTTGTTAGACCCCATTTCCCATGAGGAAATTAAACAGGTACTCAGCAGCTTTCCTACTGGGAAAAGCCCAGGCCCGGACGGCTTTCCGCTGCAATATTATAAAATTTTTCAGTCTGAACTCATCCCCCATTTTGCCAACTCGTGTAATGCACTCCTTCAGGGTAAATCCCTCCCCAGTCAAGCCCAAGAGGCACACATTACACTCTTACCCAAGGAAGGGAAGGACCCCCTGTCTTGTGGCAGTTATCGCCCCATATCCCTTCTTAATTTGGACCTTAAAATCTGGGCAAAAATATTGGCCACCAGAATCAAACCCCTGATCCCACACCTTATTCACCCAGACCAGGCGGGGTTCGTGACGGGGAGAGAGGGCAGGGATAATTCCCACCGCTTGCTCCATGCCATTACACATGCTCGTAAACATAGATCTAAAGTAGTTCTGCTCGGTCTGGATGCCGAAAAAGCATTTGATAGAGTGGACTGGAGTTTTATGCACGCAACACTTGAAAAGTTTAGCTTCCCACCCCAGTTTATCAAGGCCATATTTTCACTTTACAATTCGCCTCATGCTAAACTCAAAATTAATGATACATTGTCTCCGAGCTTCCACATCAAAAATGGCACGAGACAGGGCTGCCCTCTCTCCCCCTCGCTCTTCTTGCTGGTGCTAGAACCCCTTTTGCAAACTGTTCGCCTCCATCCAGGGGTATCGGGACTCCAAATAGGTGATTACCAACTTTATTCCGCGGCTTTTGCGGATGATGTATTATTTCTGGTCTCTAATCCAGAGAAAGGCTTACCCACCATTATAAGTTTGTTGTCCCAATACGGCTGGATCTCAGGCTATAAAGCCAATTTAGATAAGTCGGAAGTTCTGAATATTACCCTCCCGAATTCTCAGGTCGCCTCTCTCGCATCCACCTCTCCGTTCAAGTGGTCATCCAAGTCCTTGAAGTACCTAGGAGTTACACTGACGGCGGATCCTAGCGACTTATACACTTCTAATTTTACCCCTTTGCTGAAAGAAATTCGAGCCCAACTGGCCTCATATAAGAAGCTGCCATTCTCCTGGCTGGGCCGTAAGAATCTTCTTAAATCATATGTCCTTCCTAAAATACTTTATAACTTACACATGCTCCCCATAAAACTGCCCCCAATTTTCTTCAAGGAAATCAAATTCATGTTTGCGACATTCCTTTGGAACGGCAAGAAATCCAGGCTCCCTCTCTCGCTCCTCATGAGGAAAAAGACGGAAGGTGGTATAGATATGCCAAGTGTCACCGACTATTATAAGGCGGTACAGCTGAAACGGTGGGTGGACCTGACCAATATCTCTACCCCTTCTCTGATCTCAAACATTTCTTTGAATACTTTTGGGGCACGATCCCAGGCAGATCTCTGGCTCTATGGGACACCTGGACATCGTCCAAAAGATATAGATCAGCTTTTGCTGGGAGCTTGCGAGACTTGGAGGGACATGAGGAGACAGTTGGCCCCAGATTCCTCACTCATGTTTCCTGTAGGTCTCATTCCCTCACAGTTGGGTCATTCTCACTCCTCCTACGGCGATGTTTGGGAACGTCTTCTGCCGCATAGGCTGGTTGATAATTTGGATAGTAACTCTGAGATTGATTGTGACAGGCTGGAATCACGCCTACCCCGTTCTACACTCTCCTTTCTCCAAAAACATCACTTATCTAAGTTGACGGGTGATTGGTTACAGGCCTACAGACCGCGTACGGCACTCACGCCCTTTGAACGCTCGGTTTTGGCGAACAACTCACAGCTGAACAAGACATCCTTTGTCTTGAAGCACTACATTAGCCCGAAAGTGTTTTATAAACCCGCCTATGTCTCGTCTTGGGAGTCCGATCTGGGGCTCAAACTAACGGATGAGCAGGTCAGTGTTGTCCTAAGCAACTCTCATGGTTTTTCTCCGTGTGTGCGCCTACAGGAAACGCAATTTAAATTATTGACAAGATGGTATCACACCCCTGAACGCCTCTCACGCATGAAACTGGGTGTCTCAGAGTTATGCTGGAGATGTAAAATGCACACAGGTACCCTTTTCCACATTTGGTGGCAATGTCCACTAATTCGCGCCTTCTGGGATGACGTCCAGGACACTGTCAGGAAAATTACCTCGCAGCCCTTCACTATTCTCCCCTCTATGGTTATTCTTTCATTGCCTAGCTCCGATTATGCCCCATCCAGGTCCAACTTAGTCTCCTATTTGTTGTCGGCAGCGAACTCTCTGATTCCGGGCAGATGGTTGAACTCTGAACCGCCAACCAGAGCTGAGTGGATTGCTAAAGTGAATCAGATTGCCAGGTTCGAAGAACTCTCTAGCTGGCGTCTGCGAAGGCACCAGGCTTTCCTTAACACTTGGGAGCCATGGAAACGTTTGAATTCGTAATGTACTATTAGCCATTCAGAGATTTAGTGGATTATCAGGCCTACTTCCCTTCCACCCCCCCCTCACCCACCCTCATCCCTCCTGCCCCCCGGCCTATCCAAACCTTCCCACCCCTGGGTACGTCTTCTTTCATCTCTTCCTAGTGACCTAGGTTCTCAGATACTGCTTGCCAAGTCATTTTTGGTTTTTCTCACGATTATCCTTAACTCCCCCTTTATTTATTGTTCATTTTCATTGGTAATGGTCATGTTGACCTCATTGGAATACCCTTTCCTTGTATGTAATTTTTTGGTATTCTTATTTCCTAATGTATGATACCATGCATATGTATCTTTTACCATTGTATTTTCGCAGAAGCTGTGCCTTCTTTATATGTGCATGCTCAATTTTGGTATGTCTATACTTTTTGAAAATCAATAAAAATTATTATTAAAAAAAAAAAAAAAATTTTTGGACATAACGTTGGAAGGAAACTGTGCTAAGGGCAGGGTTATTTGCAGTAACTATAGGAAACCGCAAGCAGGCAATTCTCTTTTGCATGCTTGTAGCAGGCATCCTAGCCATACAAAGAAAGCCTTACCAGTCGGTGAGTATCTTAGGATGAGGAGAAATTGTACGACTCATGATAAGTTCAAACAAGAAGCAGAGATTGTTACAAAAAGATTAAAACAAAGACAGTATCCTAGTTGGTCCATTAAGAGAGCGTATAAAATAGCTAGTAATACAAAAAGAGGAACTACTGTATAGTGATCGTGTAAATAAGCAGAACAAAGGGAATATACACTTTACCACCAGGTATAGTTTAGAATACGATCAGAGAGTTAGAATCATAAAAAACAATCTACCAATTCTAAATCAGGATCCTATCCTAAGAAAAATAGTCAAAGAGGGCTGCAGTTTCACCTCATCACGGGGCAGGACTATAGGAAACAGATTTCTCCCAGTTTTATGGTGGATAAACAGAAAGGCAAATCAAAAACATGGCTCCAACTTTTTGGATTCCACAGGTGTGGCTTCAACCGTTGTGGAGTCTGTCATTTGGTACACAAAACTTCGAAATTTATGAATTCTGATGCCACACGCTGTTTTAACATCAAAAGTTTTATTAACTGTAACAGCGACCATGTTATATACATGATCACTTGTACATCGTGCCAGTTACATTATATCGGTAGTACAATTAGGCCTTTAAAAACTAGAATTGCCGAACATTTACAAGATATTACCAATGTTAATAGTACTAGAAACACGGGGGTATCTAGGCACTTTAAAAGTGTACATGATGGTAACATCACTAGTTTTAGCTTTAAGGGCATAGGTTTAGTCACTACTTCTATCAGAGGAGGCAACTGGGAACATCAGTTAAGATTACGTGAAGTGTTTTGGATCTTCAATATAGACACACGGTTCCCGGTAGGCCTAAATCAAAGAAATGATGTATCATATGTGTACCATGTTTAGTGTCCAACGCAGCCCTGTTGGCTTTAGGAGGTTGTGGAACACTGATATAGAGTTTATTAGGTCTAAACATCAACCAATTATTTGCTTGTATAAGTCTTTTGTAGTGACATCTTACAAGGATTTTTTATTTTTATGTGTCAATTTTTCTAATTCTTGTGTTTCTACTTACCTTTTGTAGTTCCACAAACGTTGTATTCATATTCGTGTTCATCGTTCACATTGAATGGGTTGATGCCGCTGGTTCATTCATACACGCAGCTCGCAGTTTCTAAGGGAGAATTTTTGCCGTTCACCTCGTAAATAGTAAATTAACTTACGACCAATGATCGACTGGAATCCAAGTCACGTGATCGGCTTTCTTCCTGAGCATGCGCAGTAGAGAATTTCGCTACAACTTCCTCCATCTTTGTTGAGGGCAAAAAGGATGGGAATCTCGTCTGTTGGCTTATTGTTGGATGTTGGCTTAGTCATCTGGCTAATACAGCCGAATGTGGTTGGAGGACATGAGGAGGGGGAGGGAGTCACAGCATGTCGATATAACAGGCAGAAAAGTTTTTTGCAGAGGTGGGGGACATATGCAGCTATCATGATAACATGTGGCAGTTCCTTTGGTAGGTAGTGAGATCTCCTGCTCACAGCTGATAGTTCGGTATCTTGTATCAGCGCTATTGTCCATTAACCACAAAAAAATTCCCCAAATGTCCTTCATCACAAGCCCTCCTCCTCCTCCTTTCTTCTTACCACTGTGTTCTACTGCCCAAAGAAGTCTGAAGCCATCCAGGTAGACAGGCTGCTGCTCTCTTGCCAAGCTTCCATAAATGCATGGGTAGGTGGGTGATGGTAGGTTCCCAGGCTGTAACAGTGTCCCACGTGTCCACAGTAATGGAAGAAATACCAGTCAGCTGTAGCATCTTCACACATCAGCAATAGACGCCAAAAATAATCTCCTTGAAAGAAGAAGTCCACCAATACAAACTTTCTCTGACTCGAAGTGCCCACGTGACACTGTTGACCCAATCAAAAACCAGGAACCCGGCCAATGTTGTCACAGAAAAACAACAGCCTGCACAAGAAAAGTGCGAGACACCACAAGGAGGTTCAAAAGAGGTAATGGAAGGATGATTTGTTTTTGTTTTTTTTCACCTTAACTGGGCCTCCACCTATTATAATCTAAGGATTGACGAGATCCCAGAGTTTAATAATGTCATTTTTCACTTTGACATTGTTTGTCTTCTGGTCATGCCTGTTAATCTGCATTCAGTATAGAAGACTTCTATCTGGATGTGAGTTCTGCTGTTTTCCTTTTTTCTGCCTTGGATGTTGGACTGCCGTTATTCTCAGTTTGCCCCAAGACTGTCTTCTTGCAACTTTTGAGTTACAGTATTGCATCATTTGTCATACATGCCTATTGTAGTGCCCACTCTGTCTTTTTTTTCTCTGGTATTCTACACTATGTTTTATAGATAGGTTTCTAGAAGTCCTGACAGTGTTATACATTATGTTTTATAGATAGGTTCCTAGGAGCCCTAAGAGTATTCTACACTATGATTTATAGATAGGTTCCTAGGAGTCCTAAGAGTATTCTACACTATGTTTTATAGATAGGTTCCTAGGAGTCCTAAGAGTATTATAAACTAGGTTTTATTCAGTGGGTATAGAAATTATTCCTCCTTTACATTTTTCACTCTTTGTTTCATTGCAGCCATTTGCTAAAAGAAGAAAAGTTCATTTTATTTCTCCTTACTGGACACTCAGCTCCATCTTGACAGAAAAAAAACCAGAATTGTAGATATTTTTGAAAATTTTGCACATTTATTAAAAACGAAAACTGAATTATCACATGGTCATAAGTATTCAGACCCTTTGCTGTGACACTCATATTTAACTCACATGCTGTCCATTTCCTTCTGATCCTCCTTGAGATGGTTCTTCTCCTTCATTGGAGTCCAGCTGTGTTCAATTAAAACTGATTGGACTTGTTTAGGAAAGGCGCAGACCTGTCTATATAAGACCTCACCGCTCCATGTCAGAGCAAATGAGAATCAGGAGGTCTCTGCTTTTCAGGCCGATAGTCATACCACCCAAGTACATGAATACATATTATCTCCCATATCTCTGCTTTATATCGGCATCGGCTATTAATCATCCTTTAATTTATTTTGGACGTTATAAAGCTTACAAGTGTAATAGTGATTTTCCAAATTTACAAGAAATTTCCCCAAACTAATTTCTTAGGGACCACTTCAGCTCTGTAAGGGATTATAAAGGCCTATATATTAGTAAAATAACATAAATCACCCCATTTTCGAAAAAAACTCCCCTCATGTATTTCAAAACAGCATTTGGAACATTTGTTAACACTTTATGCATTTCACAGTAATTAAAACAATATGGAGGTGAAATTTAAAAATGTCATTTAAAAAAAAAAAAAAAAAATACTAATTTAACCCTAAGTACAGAAATACCCCACATGTGGGTACAAACTGATATTTAGGCCCATGGCAGTGCATGGAAGGGAGGGAGCAACACCTGGCATTTGAAAAGAAGATCTTGCTGCATTTTGTTTGCAGGCACCATGTCTCATTTGCATCCCCTAAAGTATCAATACAATGGAAATCCCCAAAAAGTGGGATTTTGGGAGTTACACCCCTCTCTGAATTTAACTAGGGCTATAGTGCGCATTTTGACCTCACAACTGTTTCACAGATTCTACTAGCATCGGATATTGAAATGAAAAAAATTACTAATTTTCCAATAAATCGCCCATTTAGCGACATATTTCACATTTTAACAAGGGGTGGAAGTAAAACACACAACAATTTGTTACACAATTTCTCCTGAACACAGAAATATCCCATATGGCGATGTAATCTGCAGTATGGGTACATGGTGGGGCTCAGAATGGAAAGAGTGCTATTTGGCTTTTGGAGGGTAAATTTTACGGGAATAGTTTTCAGGTGCCACATTGCATAAGCAAAGCCCCTAAAGTACCAGTATAGCGGAAACCCTTCAAAAGTGACCCCATTTTGTAGGGAAAATTTTGTGGTCTCTGCAAATAAAGCGTCAAAAAAAATCAGCAATCTAAATCTACACTCCAAAAGCAAATAGCGCTCCTTCACATCTGCACCTTATTATTTGCCAAAATGGCAGTGTATGCCTACATGTATGACACTGGTGTACCCAGGATAATGTACTTGTTTTATCAAGTAGGGTAGCGAGCATTTTAATCCCTTGAGCATTGCATTCATTTAATTTCCAGAAATGAATGCACAGCTGATAATGAAAAGTGAAAATTGCAATTTTTCCATAGATACACCATTTCAGTGCCCCATATATTGTACCCAGCTTGTGTCAGCAGAGACACATACTCCAAAAACTGTTAAGAGGGTATCCCTAGCCTGACAGCTTTTGGAGCATTCATCTCTGATACAAGTCAGGCACAACATATTATGCACTGAAATTATATGTTCCTGGAAAAGTTATCATTTTCACCATTAGCTTCACATTCATTCCTGCTAAATAAATTAATGCAGCACTTGAGGGTTAAAAATGCTCACTGTACACCTGGATAAATTCCTTCAGGGGTGTAGTTTCCAAAATGAGGTCACATGTCAGGGGATTCCACTTTACTAGCATTTCAGGACTGTGTAAAAGTGTCATGGTGTCCAAAAACCAAAGTGTCTAAATCTGTGCTCCAAAAACCACATAGCGCTCCTTTCTGTGCCGGGCTGTATTCAAACAGCAGTTTCTACCCACATATAACATTACGTCCATTATCCCGGGTACACCAGTGTCATATATGGGCATAACTGCATTTGGGCACACAGCAGGGTGCAGAAGAGAAGGAGCGTGATGCGGCTTTTGGAGCACAGATTTATATGTTTGGTATCTGGATGCCATGTCATGTCTGCAGAGCCTGTAAGGTACCAGAAAAGTGGATTCCCCAAAGTATTGACCCCATTTTGAAAACTGCACCCCTCAAAGAATTTATCAGGGGGTGTAGTGAGTATTAGTATCCTGGATTAGACTGCATAGCGGATGGTGAAGAGGGAATATGTAAGCTGTGCGGAGGACATTGCAGACACCACATTCCCTACTATGTCCCAGTAGATACTATGATTGGGGGAGTCACACTGGGGTCACTTTGGGGGTCACTTCTGGTGTTTTTTCCCTCATAAGCTCTAAATCTGGGGTGTCCCCTGATATCCGCTCGCACAGCTTATATATTCCTTTCCAGCCAGTTGTGTTCTAATGATTTGGCGATTTTTGTGGTTTTTGTCTTTGTACAGATATATTCTCTTTATTTTTCTGGTGATGTGGCCATATGAGGGCTGTTTTTTTATGGTATGAGATGTATTGTGTAATGATTTGTGGGTGCCTAAAACTGGCAAAAAAAAATCATTATTTCCATTTTATCCCCAACGTTCACTTTGCAGATTAAATATTGTTTCAGTTTCATTGTACAAGTTGTTACAGATGCAGCAATACCGAATATGTATTGTTTTATTAATATTTGGAGTTTTCTTTTATATAATTTAATTTATATAGGAAAGGGTCATTTTGGGGCTTTATTCATTTATTATTTTTTCATGTATATTATTTTGTACATTTTCTACATGTTCCACTAGGGGACCCAAACCAGCAATTCTCTAATTGCAGGTTCAGCACTATACTACACAGTCCAGTCCTATTAATGTGACCAGCGCCTACTTTTGACGTCAATGTTAAATAACCAATCGCAGAAGGCACGTGTCATCAGCCATCTGGGTGCACTCATCATTGTGGAAGGCACGATGGATCAACACAAGTATGCATCTATCCTTGCGGACCATGTTCACCCCTACAATTGTTTTTCCTCCGGTTGATGGCATCTATCAGCAGGACAATGCAATGTGTTATAAAGCTCACAGTGTACATGCGTGGTTCGAGGAGCACCAGGATGAGTTTACCGTATTCCCTTGGCCAGCAAATTCCCTGGACCTGAACCCAATCAGAATCTGTGGGACCACCTCCATCGGGTTGTTCGGATTCTCAACAGTATAACCTAGCGCAGCTGGCCACGGCATCAGAGTCGGCATGGCTCAACATCCCAGTGATCATCATCACAACATCCCCTCTCTTCCTGCACGTCTCACAGCCATCCGCTCTGCCAAAGGGGTTATTCTGGATTTTGACAGGTGGTCACATTAATGTGACTGGACTATGTATCTAGAGAGAAGATATGGTGGTTTATTAATATTACTGACCACCAGTCCAGCCCTAACATAGGTAATCCTGGATTAACATTTCCACTGACGGCAAAACGTCTATTTGCCTGATCCCACTGCAAACCAGTGCATGTCTGGACTCATATCAGTTGGACAAACTGAAGCCACATTTCATAAAGCCTGTTTATGCGGTGAAGCAGTGCACAGCCATGTGGCCTCTCGTGGATGCATTTTGATCTTTAGATTTTATACTCACCTGACTCCCTGTTACTACCAAGCTGTATTCACCGATTATCTGTTGGCCACTCCCATCGGGGATGGGCGGATAATACGAGCGGGGGCTTTGTTCAGAGGGGAGTGGTTTAGGGCCATCCCAGGTCCCAAGCCACTGGTCACAAACCCGGTGAGTGTGTTCCTTTCCATGCTAGTCTTTATCAAGTGTACTTTTGACGGTCATCACAGCACCAATGTTAGAGGGTGGGTTATCGTCACTGGACAGTGGCCACGACCATTTCTAGCTTTTTCATGTTTAGTATGTCCATCGTGTCCTGACCCCTGATAGACCCTGTGTTAGGAGTATTTAGGTTCATTGCTTTCTATCTTTCTTACCTGGGGAGTTTTTGGCTGTGCAGTGTCTGGGGTGGCATCCTGGCGCTGCGGGGTTGTCCTGTCGTGAGTATTGGTGCACACCTTCTGACTTGCATGCGCGCACTGCTGGTAGGCAGCTTTATCTCCTGGTTGATTAGTCTGTCCTCCCATTTGCACCTGGGAGGAGTGGTCTCTACTCTGTATTTAAACCCATGCCTCCCATGGTTCTGTGCTGAGTGTCGCTTTTACAGAGCTAGGCCTTAGCAGGAGGAGTAGGTGGTTATCTTGGATAGAGGAAGTTCCGTGGTTGGTTTTTGGGAGGTTTGGGTGAACTAGTGGGTGTGTGAGTTTTCCCCTCTGTGTTCACCAATCCTTCCTCTGTGTGTAATTGACTGTGTGAGTGACTTGCCTTATCCTTTGATTTCTACTCAGTTTCCCTGTGTTTGTTTCCTAGTGTAAGGTTCCTTCCCATATTGGTTTGGGGGAATCCTTTCCCACATTTTTCCTGTGTGCTGCTTGTGTTGTTAGTCAGCGCACACCCTTGTCAGTCCCTGTCAGTAGCAGCTTCACTTGTTCGTTAGGGGTGACCCCCTTTAGTCTCCAGTCCCTAGAGGTCTTATAGGGCATTCCTTCTCCCACTTCCCTCTAGGCCTACGGAATCAGTGAGAGAGGAGCTGTCGGGGTCAGGCTTAGCCTGAGTTCAGCCGACCCACACCCGTGAGGCAGGGACCGGGTTAGCTAGTGGGAGTAGTGCAGGGCGAGATTTCCTACTGCTATTCCTTAGCCCCGTTGCAGCTACCAGGACTGACATAACAGTACACTCAGCCATAAAAAAAAAAAAAAAAAAAAAAAAAGGTTCGTTTGCATTATGACGGACCTGAAACAGTTGTACCAGGCGGTGCAGCAGATTTCCACTGAGATGGAGGGGATCAAGCTACGAGTGGATGCCATCCAAGCTTCTGGCGTATCTCCGTTACAGTAGTTGGCTCAACACACAGCCTCTCAGGTGGAGGGCATACAGAGGCAGGTGAGTAGCGCCCCTGTGGGTCGGCCTCTGGAGCCAAAAGTCAGCTTACCTGAACCCTTCCGAGGTAAGAGGTCAGATTTTTTCCGATTTCAAAAGGACTGTCTTTTGTATTTCCGGCTACGGCCGTTTTCCTCCGGTTCTGAGGTACAGAGAGTTGGGATTATTATTACTTTATTGAGAGATGATCCCCTCATCTGGGCACATTCGTTACCAGCCGACTCAGCTTGCTTACTAACTGTAGAGGCGTTTTTCTCCACAATGGGGTTACTGTATGACGACCCAGACAGGGTACGCACGGCTGAGTATAACCTACGACGTGTGGTGCAAGGGGATCACGCTATAGAGAAATATTGCACAGAGTTTCGTAGGTGGGCAGCAGAAGTACACTGGAATGACCCCGCTCTACTTAGTCAGTTTGAGACAGGGCTCTCGGACCAGGTTAAAGACCATCTAGTTTCTCACCCTGTTCCGGGAGATCTAGATGAGGCCATGCAGCTGGCAATTAGAGTTGGACGGCGCCTCCGGGAGCGTGGAGAAAAGAGTCCTAGGGGGGTTAGCCCTCCTCAATTCTCTGTTTTTAGAGAGGACCCGGGGGACCAACCCATGCAGATTGGGGCCACTGTGCGAAGTGCTAGACCCAAGAGTGAAGGGTCCCGCACAGTACGCTGTTTTGTGTGTGGAGGGATGGGACATGTAGCAAGGGTATGCCCCTCCAGAGAATGGTTCGCCAAGGAGAGTAATAACCCCAGGTCTATTGAGGGTAAAGGGAGAAAACCTACTAAGGAGGGAGGTGTGCATATTTCCTGTACTCAGACTGCCGGGTTGACCCTTGAAGGATGGGTAAATGGGCAGAAGTGCCGGATTTTGGTTGATTGTGGTTCGGCAGTCAACCTTATTGAGTTTTGCGAGCAATTAAGGGTGAGTCCTTTGGTCTTGAAGTCTCAGATACCAGTGTGGGCTATTGATAAGACCCCTCTACAGCAAGCTGTCATCTCCAAACAGGTGGAGGGTCTGGAGTTTGTTGTGGGTGGCCACCGGGAAGAGATTGACTTGTTCTTGTTGTCTAAATTACCAGCACAAGTAGTGTTGGGGTGGCCCTGGCTGAAGCAGCATAACCCTATTATCAACTGGGAGACCGAGTCAGTAGTTTCTTGGGGGCAGGGGTGTAATGGTCGATGTCTGCCCATATCCGTTATGTCTTTGTCTATAGACAATTTGCCTCAAGAAATATGTGAGTTCAGGGAGGTCTTTGAGGAAAGGGCAGCCAAGACATTACCACCACATCGCACCTATGATTGCTCAATTAAATTTATACCTAATGCAGTGCTACCCAAGACACGGTTGTACAATCTCACTATTCCGGAGAGGGAAGCGCTCAAAGAGTATATTGAGGGGAGTCTAGAGGTGGGGCATATTCGCCCATCTAAGTCCCCAGTAGCAGTGGGGTTTTTCTTTGTAAAGAAGAAAGATGGAGGGTTGCGCCCTTGTTTGGATTTTAGGGAGATTAACAAAATCACGGTGCGGAATCCCTATCCCATTCCGTTGATCTCGGATCTATTCAGCCAGATTACGGGAGCCCACTGGTTTAGTAAAATAGATTTACGTGGGGCGTATAACTTGCTGAGAATCAAGAAGGGGGAAGAGTGGAAAACAGCGTTTAACACACCCCTAGGACACTTTGAGAATCTTGTGATGCCTTTCGGTCTAACCAATGCGCCTGCGTTTTTTCAGAATTTTATTAATGATGTACTAAGTGCCGTCATAGGGAGGGGGGTTGTGGTCTATCTGGACGATATACTCATTTACACCCCGGATTTGGAGACTCATTGGGAGAGAGTGAGAGAGGTTTTAGATCTCCTGAGGGTTAACCAATTAAGTGCTAAGCTGGAGAAATGTGTGTTCGCGGTCAATAAATTATGTTTCCTTGGCTATATCCTATCGGAAAAGGGATTCGAGATGGACCCTGAGAAGGTCAGGGCAGTCTTGGAGTGGCCGCGACCTGAGAACCTAAAGGCGGTCCAACGGTTCTTGGGGTTCTCCAACTATTATCGCCAGTTTATCAAGGGATTTTCTGAGGTTGTGAAACCTATCTCGGACTTGACTAAGAAGGGGGCTGACTGTGCTAAGTGGTCGCCAGAGGCGCTAGCCGCGTTTGAAGAATTGAAGAAGCGATTCTCGTCCGCTCCCATTTTGAGACAGCCGGATGAGAGGTTGGCCTTCCGAGTGGAGGTGGATGCCTCCTCGGTGGGGGTGGGAGCAGTACTTTCTCAAGAGTTCGAGGAGGGTACGCATCCCTGTGCCTTCTTTTCTAAGAAATTCTCTGCCTCTGAACGGAATTATGACATCGGAGATAGGGAACTACTAGCAATAAAACTAGCGTTCGAACATTGGCGTCATTTCCTGGAGGGGGCCAGAAGGCCAGTCCAGGTATTTACTGACCACAAGAATTTGGTTTATCTTGGGTCGGCGAAGAGCTTAAATGCACGGCAGGCCAGATGGGCTCTATTTTTTGCGCGGTTCCATTTTACCGTGACTTATGTGCCGGGTTCGAAGAATGTTAAGGCTGATGCTTTATCCCGGTATATGTCGACTGAGGAGGAACGAGAGGCGCCTGCCACTATTCTTGGGGATGGAGTGGTGGTAGCAGTATTGGGCGCGAAATTGGAGAAGGCCTTGATCGAAGCGCAACACGCTGTACCTTCCAAGACACATAGAAACAAGCTTTTTGTCCCAACTACTCTCCGACAAAGTCTCCTGAGGGAGTGTCACGAGTCGGTTCTTGCTGGTCACCCGGGGGTTTCAGAGACCATGAGATTGGTGTCTAGGAATTTTTGGTGGCCAGGGTGGAGTAAGGATGTCTTGCAGTTTGTTCAAAATTGTTCGGTCTGTGCAAGAGCCAAGGCGTCGCATACCCGTCCCCACGGTCTTCTACATCCATTGAAACCTCCTAAGGCACCTTGGACTCATCTGTCTATGGATTTCATCACGGGCCTTCCGGTGTCTAAGGGTTTCACGGTCATTTGGGTAGTCGTTGACCACTTCACGAAAATGTGCCATTTGATCCCGTTTTCCAGGCTGCCATGTGCCAAGACACTATCAGAAGCGTTTATTAAAGAAATTGTAAGGTTGCATGGTCTTCCTGAGGAGATCGTTTCGGACAGGGGTCCGCAATTTGTGGCTAAATTCTGGCGGGCTTTTTGCAGCAGGTTGGGAGTTACACTGTCGTTTTCCTCCGGGTTTCACCCAGAGTCTAACGGACAAACAGAGAGGAAGAATCAGGATGTGGAACAGTTTTTGAGGTGTTTTGTTCGAGAGAACCAGAATAATTGGGCTGACTTTCTCCCCCTGGCAGAATTTTCTCTAAACAACCATGATTCCAATGCCACAGGTACCACACCTTTTTTTTGCTCCGGTGGTAGACATCCTGTTTTCGGAGTATTTTCTTCCATTTCTTCCCCAGTTCCGGAGGAGGAGCTATTTTCTAAAAAGCTGCAAGGGGTATGGTCCCGTATCCAAGAGAATCTGGTGCAGGCGTCGCACCAGGCTAAGGTCCAGGCGGATAGGAAGAGAGGAGAGTTGCAGTTCTTCCCTGGTGAGATGGTTTGGTTGTCCACCAAGAATATCAGGTTGAAGGTTCCTAGCAAGAAGCTGGGTCCCAGGTTTGTGGGTCCTTTTAAGATCATCAAGATGGTAAATGAAGTGGCGGCGCAGCTGCAACTACCTAAAAAGTGGAAGATAAACCGGGTGTTCCATGTCTCCTTGTTAAAGAAGGCCAAGAAGGGAACGTCTCCAGTTAAGGTTCCACCAGTTTCTGAGTCCGGGGAGTATGAGATATCCCGAGTTCTGGATAGCAAATATGTTCGGGGGAAGCTACGGTATCTGGTGGCATGGAAGGGATACGGTCCTGAGGATAATTCTTGGGTTCTGGAGTCGGATATGTCAGCCCCCAGACTCGTGGAGAAATTCCACAAGGAGTTCCCGAAGAAGGATGCTCCTAGAGAATCCGGAGTCTTCTCCTTGAGGGGAGGATCCTGTTAGGAGTATTTAGGTTCATTGCTTTCTATCTTTCTTACTTGGGGAGTTTTTGGCTGCGCAGTGTCTGGGGTGGCATCCTGGCGCTGCGGGGTTGTCCTGTCGTGGGTATTGGTGCACACCTTTTGACTTGCACGCACGCACTGTTGGTAGGCAGCTTTATTTCCTGTTGATTAGTCTGTCCTCCCATTTGCACCTGGGAGGAGTGGTCTCTACTCTGTATTTAAACCCATGCCTCCCATGGTTCTGTGCTGAGTGTCGCTTTTACAGAGCTAAGCCTTAGCAGGAGGAGTAGGTGGTTATCTTGGATAGAGGAAGTTCCGTGGTTGGTTTTTGGGAGGTTTGGGTGAACTAGTGGGTGTGTGAGTTTTCCCCTCTGTGTTCACCAATCCTCCCTCTGTGTATAATTGACTGTGTGAGTGAATTGCCTTATCCTTTGATTTCTACTCAGTTTCCCTGTGTTTGTTTCCTAGTGTAAGGTTCCTTCCCATATTGGTTTGGGGATATCCTTTCCCACATTTTTCCTGTGTGCTGCTTTTGTTGTAAGTCAGCGCACACCCTTGTCAGTCCCTGTCAGTAGCAGCTGCACTTGTTCGTTAGGGGTGACCCCCTTTAGTCTCCAGTCCCTAGAGATCTTATAGGGCATTCCCTCTCCCACTTCCCTCTAGGCCTACGGTATCCGTGAGAGAGGAGCTGTCGGGGTCAGGCTTAGCCTGAGTTCAGCCGACCCAGACCCGTGAGGCAGGGACCGGGATAGCTAGTGGGAGTAGTGCAGGGCAAGATTTCCTACTGCTATTCCTTAGCCCCGTTGCAGCTACCAGGACTGACATAACACCCTGATGAGCCACAGTCTATGTGATGAAACGCGTAGGAACAGGGCACTTCACACATGATACAGGATAGCAGTTAAGATGATCAATTGTCTTGGCGGTGTTAGGGAATGATTTGTACAGACAGTCTACTAATGTAGGTCAGGGTACTAGGAATAGCAAAGTTGTTCCACCATGCTCATATACACTGTTGATGGAGTTCAGGCATCTTTACCTCGTTGATGGGAGTTGACTCCACCACAGAGAGCTGGCTTCCTAGCGTAGTAGCCCTCTTAGACCACACTAGGATATATGTCATGTTCTAATGGGCAACAATCTCCTTTCACCATAGATCCAAAGACTATGGCCCCTATCAGCGTAGTGCTTATGATATCCACAACAATTCAGGTACCTAAATAACCAGGGTGGCTACTATATCCCCCAATAAATGTGCACCAATATTTGGAGCACTTCCTAATACCTTAGTACTCTAAAGGATTGTGCGGGTAGTCAGAGCATTGTGTACTTGTTGTAGAGTACACCAGAGAGACAATAAGTAATAGTGGGATTCTGCTATGTCTCACACTGAGGACTTTTATCAAGGCTAGTGTCCTTACCTGGTGTATGGCCTACATGATTTTTAATCTTCTCCTGAGGCTGATTAGAATGTGACCTGAGAGCAGACGGTCACCACTAACAGGAACACAGCAGGCCACCTCAGCTCTGCACCAGCCCAGGAGCAGAACGGGAGGATTTGGTAATGTCAGCAACCTACAACGACTACACTGGGGTTGAGCCAATCTTGAGATTTCAGGATAGATATTAAAATCCGAGTTCTGATCATTTTCCAGCCGATCGCGATCGTGAAAGTGACTTGATCGCCGATCGGAATCCGATCTTTTCCAATCCCGATTGCTCAACCCTAGACTACACTACTACTACAACTTCCAACCTCTGATGAGTTGCTGCAAAAACATAAACACAGCACAAGAACAAAGCTCCGTATTTTTATTTATGCCGCTAAAAAAGTGGGAATAATGGCAAAAGTCAGGTTTGTAGCTAGAGATGGTGAAGACCACAAGATGGTGAAGACCACATGATGGTGAAGACCACATGTATTTATAAGGATTATTTTATGATACTTGTGCCTAGCTGTTATGGAGGACGCGTCTCCACCAAATACAGATAGATTACATGGATATATTGGAAGGTTTCACAAGCCAGCAGTAAACCATTAGTGGTTCTTCTCTCCAAAGTTGGATGGTCGTCCATCAGTCATCCTTCTCCACGCCAGTGGCTGCAATACAAGAAAGTACAATCCATAGGGCCAATTCTAAAGATGAGAATTCAGAAGGAAGGAAGGTGGAAACTCTTCACTTACCAAAGTGTATATAACACATCACCTCAGTAGCGAGAAGAACCAGGAACCCCAGAACCATCCTGACCATGACCATCTGAGGTGAGATCCTGTGTTCAGAAATACGTTCTGAAACATTCAGAGGAACAGCACATGTAAAGGGGCAAATAGTAAAAGGGCCACACATACTGTACAATAGTGACGGTATATACGAGGATCAAACATATTTACTTGGTCTATCACCTCCCCAAATATATTCACCTGCCCCTACTGTGTTACACAGCACATTACACTCATAAAGACCTCACCATATATGGCACTGGGGGCGGGACTTCAGCCCTGGAGCACTGGGCATGCTGTATGGATAGATAGATAGATAGATAGATAGATAGATAGATAGATAGATAGATAGATAGATAGATAGTTCTCTGCTCACCTGTCACATTAAGGAAGGTCCCCGCACCATTTCCAGATAATTCTCGATCATCTATTATACTGACTGTACAGTAATACGTTGCAGTATCTGTGACATCCACATTGTGTATAGTGATAGGGGCAGATCTGTTCTTTATGAAATGTTCTGTATCTGTTCTGGAGATCCGGACAGTAAAATCCTTATTTCTATCAGATATCTCTGGCCCGGTCTTCACTAGATGTTTGTACCACTTGTAGGATCCAATGGTCACATGATCAATTCCAGAGACATTGTAGGTACATGGTAAGGTGACATTGCTGCCTAAGGAGGCTTGTACTACAGGAACCTGGAACACCTGGATCTCCTGGAGGAGGACTCCTAATATACAGAGAGATGACATAGGAGGACTCCTAATATACAGAGAGATGACATAGGAGGACTCCTAATATACAGAGAGATGACATAGGAACACTCCTAATATACAGAGAGATGACATAGGAGGACTCCTGATATACAGAGAGATGACATAGGAGGACTCCTGATATACAGAGAGATGACATAGGAGGACTCCTGATATACAGAGAGATGACATAGGAGGACTCCTGATATACAGAGAGATGACATAGGAGGACTCCTGATATACAGAGAGATGACATAGGAGGACTCCTGATATACAGAGAGATGACATAGGAGGACTCCTGATATACAGAGAGATGACATAGGAGGACTCCTGATATACAGAGAGATGACATAGGAGGACCCCTGATATACAGAGAGATGACATAGGAGGACTCCTAATATATAGAGAGATGACATAGGAGGGCTCTTTATATACAGAGAGTTGACAGAGGAGGACTCCTAATATACAGATAGATGACATAGGAGGACTCCTAGTATACAGATAGATGACATAGGAGGACTCCTAATATACAGAGAGATGACATAGGAGGACTCCTAATATACAGAGACATGACATAGGAGGACTCCTAATATACAGAGACATGACATAGGAGGACTCCTAATATAGACATTGATCACATATCACACTGTAAATTCAGATAAAAATCAGAGAGTAAAGTGACAAGTCCTCGGTCTCCCTGCTGGGTGTAGAAGAGAATCCTTTCAGGCATTAGTAATGATGGGACTATATAATGGTGAGAAGATCTGACGCCCCATGTCAGGCTCCCTGTGACCTCATCTGCAGCCACCAAGCTGGACACAATACTCACCGTCCAGAGCCCCCAGGATGATCAGCCCCAGCACTCCTCTTATCATCATGTGTCGTGGTTGGGCAGTGAAGTCTTTATGGTGATCTCCTCTGTACAGTAAGTGACCTGGAGAATAGAGACAGCCGAACAGAAACTGCACTAAGAGTGACCATCGTACATAAGGCCACAGGTAATAATAGTAATGTGTAACCTGCTGCTTCCTGACCACAGACCACAAAAGCTGCTCTGCAGGACACGAGGCTGCCAATGGTTTCTTATACACAGGAACATTTACCACTCACTTCCTCTTCCATTGCTTTCTCTATAGGTGAGTTATCACATGGCAGCGATGTATTAGAGTCAATAATAAATCATCGGCAAGTAACGCTGCAGCGGAAAGTCAAGGCTCAGATTTGGAGTCCACAGGGACGGAGATAGTTATGATAGTCAATTAAGATAAGATAAGATAAGATAATCCTTTAATAGTCCCACAATGGGGAAATTTCAGTGATACAGTTTCATAGATGGTACAGTAGTATATAACGAGAGAAACACATACAAGCTCATGGCAGAGAAATCCTAGGAATCATAGCAAGTAAAAAGAAAGAAACAGACACACTGCAGGATCATTTAGTTCTCTGTGTGAAGTGATGTTAATAATACAGATGACTGTGGTTGGAGGACACGAGGAGGGGGAGGGAGTCACAGCATATAGATATAACAGGCAGAAACGTTTTTTGCAGAGGTGGGGACATAGGCAGCTATCATGATAACATGTGGCAGTTATTTGGTAGGTGGTGAGATCTCCTGCTCACAGCTGATAGTTCGGTATCTTGCATCAGCGCTATTGTCCATTAACCACAAAAAAATGCCCCAATTGTCCTTCATCACAAGCCCTCCTCCTCCTCCTTTCTTCTTACCACTGTGTTCTACTGCCCAAAGAAGTCTGAAGCCATCCAGGTAGACAGGCTGCTGCTCTCTTGCCAAGCTTCCATAAATGCATGGGTAGGTGGGTGATGGTAGGTTCCCAGGCTGTAACAGAGTCCCACGTGTCCACAGTAATGGAAGAAATACCAGTCAGCTGTAGCATCTTCACACATCAGCAATAGACGCCAAAAATAATCTCCTTGAAAGAAGAAGTCCACCAATACAAACTTTCTCTGACTCGAAGTGCCCACGTGACACTGTTGACCCAATCAAAAACCAGGAACCCGGCCAATGTTGTCACAGAAAAACAGCAGCCTGCACAAGAAAAGTGTGAGACACCACAAGGAGGTTCAAAAGAGGTAATGGAAGTATGATTTGTTTTTGTTTTTTCCACCTTAACTGGGCCTCCACCTATTATAATCTAAGGATTGAAGAGATCCCAGAGTTTAATAATGTCATTTTTCACTTTGACATTGCTTGTCTTCTGGCCATGCCTGTTTTAATCTGCATTTAATAAAGAAGCTGAGATTATGAATGATAATCTGTTTTCCCTTAGTCATAACAGCAGCACAAGTGGGGTATTCTGCCCCTGTGTGCTGGTAGGACAGATGGAATTTTTAATTCATTAACCAGCCACTACCTGGCCCTATAAGAGGGCACAAGGACCTCCCACCTGTGTGTTAATACAAGAGACCATAATCTATACAACACACATAACAATAATTTACAAAAAGTAATGGGGAGGGAGCCTTGTGCTGCTGTTATGACTAAGGGAAAACAGATTATCTTTCATAATCTAAGCTTCCCTGTCGTCATACAGCAGCACAAGTGGGAAGATAGCAAGTAATCCCCCCACTCAGGGAGGGTTTCCACGCCCCATAGAGGTCAGCATTGACCGCCCAAAGCCGTCGCGACAGACACCCGGGAGTTTAGGCGGTAATACCTTACAAAGGTGAGGGGGGAGGACCAAGAGGCGGCCACACAGATGTGCTCTAATGGAACTGCCGACCTCTCCGCCCAAGATGAAGACACCGCCAGGGTCGAATGCGCCGTTAGGCACTCAGGAGGGGACAAACTACAAATTGATAAGGCCATCTTGATGGCCCCCCTCACCCAACAGAAAATAGAGGCCTTTGAGGCCTTCTGACCTCTAAACCTCCTGGCTAGATTGATCAGGAGGTGTTCTGACCTCCTAAAAGGCAGGGTCCGGTCAAGGTAGATCCGGAGACATCTGCCCAGGTCTAAAGAGTGCAGCCTAACTTCCTCTGGGGAGGAAGGCTCCGGTACAAAGGTTGGTAACTGTCACGGGATGGTTAGAGTCTATACTATAGGCAATGTGTAATATATATTTCATGTGGAATGTATTCTCTAACCTGTTGTATACATCAATGTGTAGTTGGCTGATTGGGGTCTAGTGTGTTAGCACATTGTATGCAAATACCTCTAACTAGTGAGGACCAGTGAGGACAATGGGTGGAGATAATCTGATCAGTGTCTCCAAGAAGATGTTGGACGGTGCATTGTCCATAGTAGACAGGGAGTCTGCTCTCCTTGGTATAGGTGAGGGGGGAAGGATCTGTGACTCAGCCCTTCCCACCCACAGATATAGGTGTAACAGTCTTAGTATATAGTTGTAGCTGGAGTTAGTATGTGTTAGCCGGCCTGTGCACAGCTCTGCAGAGAGCCAGGATATAGTTACAGGACCAAGGAACCAAAGTTATCATTGGATTGTGACTTCTGTGGACTTATTGTTATTACGGTTGATGTGACCGCCGCCGGCTACTAACTTTGTGGATTACAATAAATTGCTGTTGTCTCCCGACCTCTTGCGTCCGTGTTGATTCAAAAGACCATCCGGAGGAAGACGTATACCTCAGCTCTGTGACAACTGGTTGGCAGCGGTGGGATCAACAGCGGACAGCGAGATGGACTACAGCAGCCCAGCGATTAATGGAGCCACAACCTCAGAATACAGGAACTGGACTATGGCAAGTCTACAAGTAAGGGCCCGGGAACTAAACCTGAGTTACCAGGGAAGAACGAAAGATCAACTGATCGAGGCACTGGAGGAGATGACCCTGCAAAGCGACCATGAGGAGGGCTGCCCCCAGGAGACAGTAGAGATACGGGAGTGGCAGGTACAGACCCAAAAGAGCAGATGGGTTGTTTTGTATGAGGAGGAATTGGCAGTGCTGGGGCTAGGAGCAACTGCAGAGCAAAGGAGTAGAGCGTTACAGAGGGCTCAGGAAACGGAGAAGGAGGAACAGAGAATGGCGCATGAAAAGGAAAGAATGGCGCATGAAAGGCGAATGGCTGAGATAACTACGAGGAATTATAATCAAACGTCGACCCCCAGCCCAACAGTGAGAGAACCACCATATGTCTCCCATAAACACTTCAAGACCTTTGAGGAAGCGGCTGGGGATGTTGATGGATATTTTCAGGACTTCGAACACCAGTGCCACCTGATGGAAGTCCCAGAGAAGGATTGGGTCCGGTATCTGGTGGGACACCTACGAGATGGGGCTGCGGAAGCTCTCAGAGCCATGGACCCTAGTGATCAGCGGGACTATGAGGCCATTAAAAGAGCGGTGCAGAAGTATTATGCAGTCACTCCAGAGACCTACCGAGTTCAGTTCCGCTCTTTGTCTTACAATGGGGGAAGCTCCTTCCACATGTTCGCCCACAAGTTGAAGCAAGCATGCAAGCGCTGGCTAGAAGGAGAGGAGGCTGTCACAGTCGATAAGATCCTCCAAGTCATACTTAAGGAACAGTTCTTTTCCCAGTGCCCCGCTGAGATCCGTGAGTGGGTGCTGGAACGGAACCCAGCCACAGTTGAGCAAGCTGCTTCCCTTGCAGATGAGGGCCTGACCATCAAGCCGCAGTGGAAGAGGTTGTTTGCAGAGGAGCGGAAAACTACCACAGTCCGCCAGACACCCTTCATCCAGCCACCCACCTTTCGTGCCCGGCCTCAGGATTACAATTCCCCCTCTACCCTTGCCCCAGCCCATCGGCCTCCAGCTATGAACAACCCTGTCCCTAGACAACGACCTACTGGAAGAATGCTAGAGCGCAGATGTTTTGGGTGCGGGCGGCCTGGACATTTGCAAGCTAGTTGCCCTGTTAACATGGGGGCACGGGCCACCGTGGCATCCCGGCCTATTCACTACCTGGGAACCACCCCTAGGACAGAAAGTTTGGCCCCATTTCCAGATGACTCCATGAATGACCCATCTGTTCCACCTCCAGGGGTCTATGGGATTCATCCTTCTGCCACACATCCCGCAAACCTTCAGCGGAAGCACTTGCAGGAGGTCCTACTGGATGGCCGAACAGTTGTTGGATTCCGGGACTCGGGAGCTTTCCTAACGGTAGCGGACCCCCGAGTTGTGCGACCCGAGGCCCTAGAGGAGGGCCCTGGCATTTCTATCAAGTTGGCAGGGGGTACTCGGAGACGTATTCCTAAAGCTACCGTGGAACTTGACTATGGTTATGGACCAAAACGATGCACAATTGGTGTGATGAGCGGGCTGCCGGCTGATGTTCTGTTAGGCAACGATGTTGGAAATCTACAGTGCCACTTTGTGGGAGCAGTGACCCGAAGCCAAGCTCAGGGAGAAGCCAACATGGATCCACCGGATTTTCTGCCAGATGCCAGCCCTTCAACCCTACAACTTTACCATTCAGTACCGCCGAGGGAACCAACACCAGAACGCAGATGGGTTATCCCGGCAGGAGGACATATGAGCTATAGAGACTGATGTGCATTCCCCAATTTACCTGTGTAGGCCAATTGTGTCATGCACATGTTTTGAGAGGGGGAGGGGTTGTCACGGGATGGTTAGAGTCTATACTATAGGCAATGTGTAATATATATTTCATGTGGAATGTATTCTCTAACCTGTTGTATACATCAATGTGTAGTTGGCTGATTGGGGTCTAGTGTGTTAGCACATTGTATGCAAATACCTCTAACTAGTGAGGACCAGTGAGGACAATGGGTGGAGATAATCTGATCAGTGTCTCCAAGAAGATGTTGGACGGTGCATTGTCCATAGTAGACAGGGAGTCTGCTCTCCTTGGTATAGGTGAGGGGGGAAGGATCTGTGACTCAGCCCTTCCCACCCACAGATATAGGTGTAACAGTCTTAGTATATAGTTGTAGCTGGAGTTAGTATGTGTTAGCCGGCCTGTGCACAGCTCTGCAGAGAGCCAGGATATAGTTACAGGACCAAGGAACCAAAGTTATCATTGGATTGTGACTTCTGTGGACTTATTGTTATTACGGTTGATGTGACCGCCGCCGGCTACTAACTTTGTGGATTACAATAAATTGCTGTTGTCTCCCGACCTCTTGCGTCCGTGTTGATTCAAAAGACCATCCGGAGGAAGACGTATACCTTTGCTCCGTGACAGTAACGAAATAAGTTGCTTCAGGTTTGCCAAAGAGGGTACCTTAGGTATAAATCCTGGCAAAAAACGGAGTTGAACCCTGTCACTGAAAAATGAGGCATAAGGCTCCTCTGATGACAGGGCCTGGAGCTCCCCAACCCTCTTAGCTGAGGTCATCGTCAGCAAAAAAGCTACTTTAAATGCTACCGTCTTTAAATCCACTTCCTCCAGTGGCTCAAACGGTGGGTCACATAAAGCCCCCAACACGATCCCAAGGTCCCATTGGGGAACGAGGGCTGACACCGAAGGTCTAATTCTCGTTGCACCCCTAAGGAACCCTTTCACTAAGGGGTGTTGAGATAAATGCCTCCTCAGATAGGCGGACAAAGTGGCTACCTGTACCTTCAAGGTTGCTGGAGATAGCCCTTTGTCTAGGCCGTCCTCGAGGAGCTCCAGTATTGATTCCACAGAGGGGTCGGTCACTCCTATGCCATGCTCCGACCCCCAGGTTTTGAAGACATTCCAGACTCTGCGGTAGCTCCTATTTGTGGATTCAGCTCTGGCGCAGGAGATAGTTCTCAGTATGGCCTCTGACAGCCTGCTATGACTTAATAGGGACTGGTCAACCTTCAGGCTGTCAGGTTGAATCTCCTCAGAACCTGGCATCTCTGACCTCCTTGAGTGACCAGGTCTGGGAGAGGGGGAAGCCTCCAATATATGTCATGACTCATGCCTATGAGCTGGGCGAACCAAGTCCTCTTGGGCCAGAACGGTATTGTGGCAGTCGCCTGGACTTGGTCCTGTCTTATTTCCATCAGTACTCAGGTATGATGGGAATTGGAGGGAACATGTAAACCAGCCTGAACCTCCATGGGAAGGACAGGGCATCCACTGCCAAGGGATCGTTCTCCTGGTACAGAGAGCAGAACTTCTCCACCTTGGCGTTGAGTCGGGTTGCCATGAGGTCGAGTTCTGGAAGGCCCCATTTCTGGGCAATTTGTTGGAACACCTCTGAATTGAGGGACCATTCTCCTGATATGGTAATACCTTGACTCAACCGATCCGCCACTATGTTCAGGGAGCCCTTGATGTGAACAGTGGATAAATGGGTCAGACTCTTATCTGCCAAGATTCATTTCTTTCAGGAGAGCTTTGGACCTGGTTCCTCCCTGTTTTTTCAGGCACAACACTGTGGTCATGTTGTCCGACCGGCCTCTGACAGCCTTCCTTTTGAGAATATGGGGTGAAGTGCAGCAATGCCAGGCATACCTTCCTGAGTTCCCTCTGGTTGGAAGTTCCTACTTCCGGGTTGCTCCAACAACCTTGCACAGTCCTCACGTCCACATGGGCTCCCCATCCCGACTGGGATGCATGTGTTGTCAACAGAGTCCAATACTGGTTGGACTAAGGACCTTCTGTCTTTCAGAAGTATTCACCTTCTGAGGGAAAGACAGGTACTGGGAGAAAGGCAGATCCTCTTCAGGAGTCCTCCCAGAGACCCGTTCCAGGTCTGCAACATTTCCGTCTGGAGCGGATGGGAATGCCATAAAGCCTAAGGGGTCGCCCTGGCTGAGGGTGACATTAGGCCTAGGACTCTCCTGGTTCTGATGGATACACGCCGCGTTTGTATAGAAAACGTGCGGCCGCCTCTGTCTTCAGCCTCCTTGGGGCGGATAATGAGATCTGCAGAGCCACTGAGTCTAACCCTGGAACCTTCTTCAGGGTGGATGATACTATCTCAGATTTCTCCCAAATGATTAGCCAGCATAGCCTCTGAAGGAAGGAGATGGCTATCTGTGGACGTTATTGGAGAACTGGAGCTGACTGAGCTTTTGTGAGCCAGTCGTCAAATAGAGAACTACGAACAGACCTTGAAGTCTGAGGGCGGCAGCGACGGGAGCCATCACCTTAGCGAAGGTGTGAGGAGCGGAAGAGGTGCCGAAGGGTAGGTTGGCAAACTGCTAATGCCTCTGTGAACGGAATCTTGGATCCTCCTAAGGGCGTCCACGTCCAGGCCTCTTGGGCGCAATTTTGTGCACCTCTGTGACTGGGATCTGGGGCTAGTAGATCCACGCCCTCTACCAGAGGCCTCCTGTGTGCCTCTGGGGGCTTGGGGCAGGGACTTGCCCTTAATGTCCGCGAGACCCTCCATCAAATTGTTTAGTCTGCGTCCAAGAGTCTTCTTGGCTCAAACAGTAACACATGGCACAAATTTTGATGAGGTTACAGCCCTCCAGGGCTTTAGTCAGAGAGGTCTCCTTGTCGCGGTGGATAGAGCCATGTTCATAGAGGCTACTATCAATTGTTGACGGGAGGCTTCGCCCATGAAGTCAGCATCCATAAACAGGGAGGACATTGAGGAAGTTATGTCGTCCTTAGGGACCCCGGAATCAATAACCCGTTCTAGCTGGGCAAGACAGGGAACATAAGCTATCCGCTACAGTAGTGGAGGCTATGGCCACAAAGGCCGAAGCTGAGGCCGCGGAAATAGCATTCTCTCAGGGTCCCACACACGTCAGTCCAGAAGGTCTTGTAAGTTGGAACCATCATCCAGAGGGACCACCGTAAGTCGAGAGAGCTCTGCAACTGCCAAATCAACCTTAGGAGGCAGATCTAAAGGATCTAGCTGTGATGAGTCTATGGGGTACATGTTCTTGACCTCTGACAGTCCTCTGTTCAGAAATAAGGACTGGAATTAAGATGAGCTCTCTCAGCATGTTTCCACTCGGTCTCCATCAGCTTGGCCAAAGCTGCGTCCATTTGGAAAGGCACCTGCCCCCCAGAGGTGGTTGGGGAGGCTTCCCCATCAACATCCTTGGTCGCCTGACCGGATGGACTTCAGCAGCCTTCTTTCCCCTGGGGAGTATAGGTCTGCTGGTACTGGAGCTTCGTCATCAGCTGAGATGGTCTGATCATTAACGCGTAGATGCTCCAGAGATGGAAGGGATAAGTGCCTATCCGTGCACAATTTCTTATGTTTTGGAGATATGGGATGTAGAACCCCTATATCCTTGAGAATCCTCCCTGAATTCTTCTACCTCAGGAGGAGGGCCTCAGCAGGAGCGGCAGCAGGATCAATGCAGATATAAAACCCCCATACGTTTTTTTTTTTTTTTCTCCCTGAATATCAGGCTAAAGAAAACTCTTCCTACTGTCAGGAAGAGGTATTTTGCAGACAGCGCAGCCATATACCTCCACTTGGAGGAAGACACCCGTCTTCTGTGGTCACCCGGAGATGGGGTAGAGGACCTATGTGGAGCCCACTCAACTCTGGACCACAGGTAAACCAAGACCTTCTATTTTACGGGGCTGAGGCACTTCAGCGCTAATACACTTCTGTGAAAATACACAGGAACCAATTCTCAACACCTAGGGTGGTTACAAATGCAATTTCCCAGATATGCCTGTAGCTATAGCCCGCTACAGGTACCCGACCTAGAGAAAAAACTAGGTAGCCCCACCAGAAACTAATATGGCAATGCTCCAGTGCAAACTGCCCTTTAAATAGGTCCAGGGCCCAGCGCCCAGCGCCGCACCTCCCATGAGGTGACCTGAAGCGAGTGCTTCAGGCGGGGCTATGCCAGGGAGGGCAGCATTTTTGCTTCCCTAAGCCAGTCCAGGACAAGCTGTCCTGGACTGGCTTAGCACCGAGCGGTGGTTTGGGGAGGCCACTGGAGAAGCACTGCTCCAGCAGCCTCCCCTCACGCTCAGGCAGAGAGCAGGTCATCTCCGTGCCTGCTCTCTGCCTGCGAAAGGCGCTAAGCCACGCCCCTCTGCTCGGCCACGACCCCTCCATTCTGATACGCCCCCTCCTCCTGGGGGGGAGGGGGGGTTCTGTAGTTCGCCTCGGGCGGCGAAAGGGGAAGGTTCACCCCTGCCAGGGCCAGAGGGGGCGTGGCCTGCCGCTGCATCAGGCCCTCAAAGTTAAAACAAACCCTCGCCAGAGGAATTTAATAATGGTGGTAAAAGAAAACCGCCGCTCGCCACCAAGGGAGCTCACTATCAAGAATAGTCTTCCCTTGAGCACCTTCAGCATACCCCGCCTGGGGCTGTGAGAGTTGCTGAAAATCAGTGATCCTCACTGACATAAGACTGGCTGCTGTTCACACTAGCTACGATTTAAGGCTGTGGCAGCGGCTCTGCCTAACAGCTGAGCGAGACCACAGAGCCTGATGAGGGAACAGAAGCTCCCCTCACCCCCAGCTGTGACTGCAGCCCAGGTCAGTGTGCACAGGCACTGACAAACACAACAGCAAGAGAGTTGACAGACTGCCCATAGCAATAGACATTTAGTGCTTTAGTTTCTGCACTAAACACAGAGAAAAGCTGAAAGCTGCCCACAATGTCCACCGCTGCAACTGCAGCCCAGGTAAGTGTGCACAGGCCAAACACAACATAACAGGAGTTGACAGAACAACCACAGTAATAGATATTAGTGCAAGCTGCACTAAAACAAAAGGAAAAGCTGAAAGAGGATTCAGCTTACCTTACTGCTGGCAATGAATCAAACTGCAGCAGCCGAAAATATGACTGCAATATAAACCTCAATCTATGTCCGAAAGAAAGAAAAAGGAAAAGAAGAGAAGGTTTGCAAACACCTCCCTCCAAACCATACAGGAGACCACACAGGCCTCCTCCACCTGTCCCACCATCACAAGACAGAAAAAAACACGCAGGTGGGAGGTCCTTGTGCCCTCTTATAGGGCCAGGTTGTGGCTGGTTAATGAATTAAAAATTCCATCTGTCCTACCAGCGCACAGGGGCAGAATACCCCACTTGTGCTGCTGTTTGACGACAGGGAAGCCTCTTTTATTAGTGAAGTGGTAACGCTTGTATCTTTCTTCTTTTTTCGTCATAGTATAACAATCAGAGAGAAAAGTGACAAGTCCTCGGTCTCCCTGCTGGGTGTAGAAGAGAATCCTTTCAGGCATTAGTAATGATGGGACTATATAATGGTGAAAAGATCTGACATACACGTACTTGAGCCACTAGGACTTCATTGTGTTCAACTCCTAGGTTTCTAAACACTAGGAAAGGTGAAGTTTATTACTTATTTGGAGAAGAGTAATGGCACTCTTTAACCTCCACCGTTTGGGCATCTCAGGTCTGGGTATAGCCTAACAGCTTGTGACTACTACCCCTATCGTAAAGCTGCACAAGTTCACTCTTCTGAGTTCCCTGAGCAAAGTTCACTTTGTTTCAACTGCACCACTTACTGAGTCTGAGTCATTCATGTGTTTACCATTAGGAACCTTCCGAACCACACCAAACAGCTCAGGTTAAGAAAGGTCCCCTCTCCAACTGGAAGGAACCCAGTGGAACAATTACCACCACCATCACATGCCATGCAGGCCTCCTTTCTTAGTGTTCAGACTGGAAGATGAGCTGAAGGAACTTGGTTGGGTTTACTCAGCCTAGCTGTGACATTATCACTGTCACTACTACTCCCATCCCCCAAGTCCCTCCATTGGGTTAGAGCAGATGAACCTGCCCACAATGCCCTTCACTTGGGGAACTGCATTGTTATCAAGGTCAGCACATGGCCATAGAGTAAGGAGGTGTAATAAAAAATCTCTAGGCTCTTTTTTATTCTATGGACATGGGAAGTAGCAAAAGATTGACTGATATATAGATAGATAGATAGATAGATAGATAGATAGATAGATAGATAGATAATAGATAGATAGATAGATAGATAGATAGATAGATAGATAGATAATAGATAGATAGAGAGATAGATAGGAGATAGATAGATAGATAGATAGATAGATAGATAGATAGATAGGAGATAGATAGATAGATAGATAGATAGATAGATAGATAGATAGATAATAGATTTTCTTATTAAAATAAGACCCTTTCCCTGAGGGTTGAAACTGCTAATTTATTTTTCATTGATAACAAGAACATTATTATCTGAAAATTTAGAAAATCATCCTTAAGAATTCCCTATGGTCAGTAATCATTTTTGTAACAAACAAAATTAATAGAAAATAATTAAGCTCAAGCGATTTTGCTTACAGCTCAGCACAATATACAAAAATAAAAGAATATTAGGTGATGGCTAATGGAAAATGTCACATTATTAGTTAGAATATTCAAAACCATTTTGTATTTGCAGGCAAGTTCTGTATCTGTCATGTCCATTCCTAATCTAAAGCTGTTCTGTACATTTTTGACAAGATTTTATTGACCCAGCCATGAAATAAAAAGGGGCAAGGGACAGGCAAAAGGAGGGCGAGAAGGAAACACTTGTGCAAGTACTAGTACTAACAATAAGAATGTGGATGGCAACACTAACACTACCATGTTTGAGTGATGTAGAGCATTCAATGTATCTGTATTACTATGCAGCTGAAACATACTGAAATTTCCCCACTGTGGGACTATTAAAGGATTATCTTATCTTATCTTAAATACCTTCTCTGCCTTTAAAGAAAGCAACATCTATGGGATATGACGCTGGCTGGCATGGTGAATGATAAAATAGGTTTTTAGGTTTTTATTTCTTAGCTCTCTGAGTGGAATGAATCTAACCTGGCTCAGATGAATAAGGTGTCCCACGAGGGAGAAGTTTAGCAAAAAGTTTTGTATCAGTGAGCTGGTTCTATAACTGGGGCATAATTACCTTCTTTTGGAATAATCATGATGTTCGCATGTAAGATAGAGGCAGAAAAGAGAGGCCACATGATGTTACATTGAAAGTTAACAGATGAGAGTTATCTCAGTACATAGGGATTTATAGAATTGAGCAGTAATGCTATCGGTTCCCAGACTCTTTCCGATGTCATAGGAGAGTCTAATTCCCTTCTGGCAGGATAGTAACTCATACCTCGTGCAAAATCATATCACACTGAAACAGATATAGAACATGTGACACGTCCATCTGGTCCAAACATTGCTTCTCTTGTGGTCAGGGTGTTCCTCACAACATGAGTGTAGTCTATATCATTTTAGTTTAAGCTATAGATTTTCATGAGTTGTGATGATTCATGACTCAGGCGCCATCTTAGGTATATAGAGATTCAAACAAGTTACACACAAACCGATCAAAATGGAGTCCATAGTTCCGGCAATCTTGAAGGGTCAAGCAATCTTTCTGAGGTCTTCCATTTCACCAGATGAAAGGGAAGAAACAGCTAGCTCTAATTCTATGGTAAGAGGTTCCTCTTACTCTTACTTAGAGAACCATGTCTAAAACATATCGGGAGATGGATCGTGGTGAGTTTGTCTTTGGATTAGACATATGAGGAGGTGGAAGATTAGATAAAGAGTTATACTTATCTCAGAAGCCTTGCGCAATGCCTTGAATAAGGCAGATGTACGATTAGGGTGCTTATCAATAGCGATGTAACAGGAGGTTTGGTGTTCCCTTACTGAACCTCTTTATTGCCCCACTCATAAAACATTTGGGAGCCAAGCTGATGTATGTGGTGTTGTTTATGTTCAAGGAGTTGTAGAATTTCATTACGAGTTTCAAATAATGAAAAATCATAGAGGAGACACTGAGCGCTCTGAGTGTAGTATATAAGTCACGGATTGTGAAAGAATAATGACAAGTTAGTGAAGTGACCAGTTGGCCTCGCACCTGAAGGGGTTGTGAGCAGTCACAACTCCTTTGATGGTTTTAGGTTGAAGAATCCAGGTGAGATCTGACAGTGCTCTGGGTGACCGGAGGAGATATTGGTGAAGGATCTGCAGCTGGCCAAACGTGTCCTGCACATTTGCACTTGAGAGAATGCCTGAGTTGGCCCGAAACGCATTGTGCTGTTTTATCTGCTTCAATAAATATATTCCACATTAGATATTCTGGTTCCCACGTCGTTCTTCTACCAGTGAGCGCAGTTCTCCATTCCACCACGTACCTCTGGTTCTTGTTCTTCACGAGTTTCAAATAATGAGCAGATCACGTTGCTTTGAAGGGTTTGTTTATGTTGGGTTTCTAGGGTATTTAGTGTAGATAGGAGTCAATTGAGTTTGGCATTGGCCACTTTTTTTTTTCTACAGAAGCCATGTTCCATGTTTAAACAATACTCGTCATGCCCTCCCATTGAGTAGGGTGGAGGGTCAAACCCAGTAATAGGGAGTCACTGAGTCTTGTTCAATGTCTGTAGTTCAGAAAGTGCTTAAAGCATAAAAGAGATAGAATTGGGGGCATTTTTGTTAGCAATAGTGTAAATATTATTGCAGATCTCACATTTAATATAAGAAAAGGGAAGTGGAATTAATATCAACCATAGTGTACAAATCTGTATGAAAAAAGTTGCCAATACCTTTGTTTTTCCAATGAGGTTACTACTATGCAACCAAGAGGGGTATTAGTGATTTTTGACCGAGGGAAGGCAGCTAGCATGGAAGTATATCTCCTATAAGAGAAAATCTGAGCTTTGCAATAGTAGGAACTATAGCAAACCTGCGAGTGTTACTCAGGGAGGTTGGAGACGTGTGTCTAAGGCTGCGGCCACACCAGCATTGGGTAACTGTTCAGGGATTCTGTCCCGCATTTTACTTTAATATGATGAGAAAAAACTTGTGCAAGGAAGACTTTTCTCTCCTCCGATATTGGCCGTAAACATGACAGACCCCATAGACTACGATGGGTAGGGTTGAGCAATTGGGATCGGAAAAGATTGGATCCCAATCGGCGATCGAGCAAATTTCACGATCGGCTGCAAAATGATCAGAAATCGAATTTTGAAATCTCAAGATCGGCTCAACCCTAAAAGCGACTTTTCTGATAGAGAAGCATTGACTTGGGTTGAGCGATTGGGATTGGGAAAGATCGGATCCCGATCGGCGATCGGGCAAATTTCACAATCAGGATCGGCTGGAAGATAATCGGAAATCAGATTTTAAAATTGATCCTGAAATCTCAAGATCAGCTCATTCCTAATGATGGGGTTTCCAGGGTTTCCACAGTTTTCCGTAGGTAACTGCTTTTTAAGCGGTTAGACTTATCAGCGATCGAGCAAATTTCACGATTGCAATCGGGATCTGCTGGAAAACGATCGGAAATTGGATTTTGAAATCTCAAGATTGCCTCAACCCCACTGTATATATAATATAGAATTAGGCTTGAGCGATCAGGATCAGCTGGAAAATCGGATTTTAAAATCGATCCTGAAATCTCAAGATTGTCCCAACCCTAGTGATGATTTTTCCAGCCTAATGGAGAACCATGTCACAAGGCAGTGGTAATAACTAAAAGACTCAGTGAGCAATACTTTAAAATTTTGAGTTTATGGTCTGGATATAGTCCTATTAGGCTATCTTTGATAAAAATATATTACAAAATGTTTCCTCCACCCTTTCTATTGATGTATCTTATTGCCCATAGTTCGATATTATAGATGAGCAAAAATGGAATCCAATAAAACAAAGTATAAATAAGACAAACAAGGGAATATACACCCTGCATGTGATTCCCCATCGTCTCATTCTAGTACGTAAAATTGCCTTGTTATAATTGACCCCGGGAGCTTATTACACGTATATAGCATCCTGTTTTTCCAATCCTTGATCTGGTTGGCACTTTGGGCTGCTGAAAATCTCAGATAACTTGAGTTATCTTTCGAGGGACCCTCAACCAGTCCTTCTAAGCCCTATAACCATCAAGGATCTCTCCGCACCTCTATGGTGTATGCAATCTGATATCACATATTGTAGAAGGATCTGAAAAACTTACATCAATTTTACATCAAAAACTTACATCAATTTTAATTCTCTGAAAAATTTAAAGAAAGCAACTCCAAAAGTCATTACAAGGATCAAGGTTCTGACCCAACTTCTTGACAACTTTAATGGAAATTGAGCAGAAAGCCTTAAATCCAATTTATCAAAGACTTTTTTAAACATTTTTATATTGCTGACACCCTAATGATTTCAGCTCTGAAGATCCTTTTCCTTATAGCGATACTTCTTAGTGCTTTAGCATTTCGGGTATTGGGACACGATACATCACTGTTTAGAATGATCTAGTGAAGATCACCCTGACCTACAGAGCAGTATACAGAGCAGTGCTCATCTATAACAAACCATAAGGACACAATAATAACATTTATGGCCCCTTTATTATAAAATTAGCCATAGGGGAGACCAATATTTGGTGTTGACCCATAGGGTTATATTTGATGGACCTACGACTCCATAGCTATGTAACCATGTAACTTATATATCAGGTAAGTGAAGATTAATTTATCATCTTGAATAATAAGAAACAATGTGCTAAATCTCGCCATGTGTCTTCAAAAGATATACTATAGTGCTTTAAAGTTTGTGAACCCCTCAGAATTTTCTGCATACATTTGATGTAAAACTAGAGCAGATTTTCACACAAGCCCTGAAAGCAGATACACAAAACCGAATTACACAGACTGGGACATGATGCTAAAATATCACATATCTCTGAGGGGTAAAAGTATGTGAACCTTTGCTTTGGGTATCTGCTGTGACCCTCTTTGTGCAGGAATAACTACATGTAAGCATTTCCAATTGGTGATCGTTCTGCACATTGGTTTTGAGAAATTTTAACTTCAACTCTGTTATGTTGGTGGGTTTCCTCCCAGGAACTGCTCACTGCTTGGTCTCTGCTTTCCACCAAGCACTGGTCCAATCGCCTTCTGGTTAATTCAGGTAATCTTTAGCGTATTGCAGATAAATTCCAATTTTTGGAGACTTTCTCCTGGCAGTCTTACCATGCACACTATTTTTGTCCGGTGTCCTCCTGACATTGAATTCATGAACATTAACATTAGCTAATGCGAGATAGGTCTTTGGTGACATAGAAGTTATTTTGAGCTCCTTTATAACCTTGGTATGGTCTTCATTGCTCAGCCACTCCTGGGGAGAGTAATAATAATTAGAGATGAGCGAGTAGTATTCGATTGAGTAGGTATTCGATCAAATACTACGGTATTCGAAATACTCGTACTCGATCGAGTACCACTCGCTATTTGAATGTAAAAGTTTGATGCAGAACCAGCATTGATTGGCCAAATGCTATACAGTCGGCCAATCAACGCTGGTTCTTCTCCTACCTTTAGAAGTCTTCTCCGTGCAGCGTCCCCGTGGCGTTTTCTGGCTCTGAATTCCCTCTGCCAAGCATCGGGCCTGGGCAGAGCCGACTGCGCATGCAGTCTACAAGACTGTAAGCGGCCATTATCTTGTAGTGCGGGCATGCGCAGTCGGCTCTACCCAGGCCCGATGACTGGCAGAGTGAATTCAGAGCCGGAAGATGCCGCGGGGACGCTGCACGGAGAAGACTTCTCAGAGGATCCAGCCCGACCCTCACTCGTGGACTTGGTAAGTATAATTTGATCGAATGTTGCCTACCCCTGAAACGAGCATTTTCCCCCATAGACTATAAAGGGTTCGATATTCGATTCGAGTAGTCAAATATTGAGCGGCTACTCGAAACGAGTATCGAATATCGAACATTTTACTGTTCGCTCATCTCTAATAATAATTAGAGATGAGCGAACAGTGTTCTATCGAACTCATGTTCGATCGGATATCAGGCTGTTCGGCATGTTCGAATCGAATCGAACACCGCGTGGTAAAGTGCGCCATTACTCGATTCCCCTCCCACCTTCCCTGGTGCCTTTTTTGCTCCAATAACAGCGCAGGGTAGGTGGGACAGGAACTACGACACCGGTGACGTTGAAAAAAGTAGGCAAAACCCATTGGCTGCCGAAAACATGTGACCTCTAATTTAAAAGAACAGCGCCGCCCAGGTTCGCGTCATTCTGAGCTTGCAATTCACCGAGGACGGAGGTTTCCGTCCAGCTAGCTAGGGCTTAGATTCTGGGTAGGCAGGGACAGGCTAGGATAGGAAGGAGAAGACAACCAACAGCTCTTATAAGAGCTAAATTCCAGGGAGAAGCTTGTCAGTGTAACGTGGCACTGACGGGCTCAATCGCCGCAACCCAGCTTTCCCAGGATCCTGAATGGAATACACTGTCAGTGTATTCCCGTATACCCGATATATACCCCCGATACCCGTTCCAACGGTGTGCCCCCCCACCTTCACCCCAGAAATACCCTGCAAGTCCCCTAGCAATAGAATTGGGGCTATATACACCCACTATTTTTGCTACTGCCATATAGTGCCATTGTCTGACTGGGAATTCAAAGAATATATTGGGCTTACATATAACTTCAATTCCAGGGAGAAGCTTGTCAGTGTAACGTGGCACTGACGGGCTCAATCGCCGCAACCCAGCTTTCCCAGGATCCTGAATGGAACACACTGACAGTGTATTCCCGTATACCCCATATATACACCCCAAATCCCCGTTCCAACGGTGTGCCCCTCCACCTTCACCTCAGAAATACCCTGCAAGTCCCCTAGCAATAGAATTGGGGCTATATACACCCACTATTTTTGCTACTGGTATACAGTGCCATTGTCTCACTGGGAATTCAAAGAATATATGGGGGTTACGTGCACCCACAATTTTTGCTACTGCTATACAGTGCCATTGTCTCACTGGGAATTCAAAGATTATATTGGGGTTATGTGCACCCACAATTTTTACTACTGGTATACAGTGCCATTGTCTGACTGGGAATTCAAAGAATATATGGGGGTTACGTGCACCCACAATTTTTGCTACTGCTATACAGTGCCATTGTCTCACTGGGAATTCAAAGAATATATTGGGGTTATGTGCACCCACAATTTTTACTACTGGTATACAGTGCCATTGTCTGACTGGGAATTCAAAGAATATATGGGGGTTACGTGCACCCACAATTTTGCTACTGGTAGATAGTGCCATTGTCTCACTGGGAATTCCACAAATAATTTGGGGATTCATTCACCCTACATCTCAGGCTCTTGCCATATTCACCCAGGTTGTCAGTGCTGCACCAGCTCGTTCCCAGACAGCTCGGCCCGAAAAACACGTTACCTATATAGAGGATTTGGACAATGAAGACAACATGTTCTAAATCTAATGTCTGCACCTTCTCCAGAATTAAAATAAAGGCAGCGTTTAACTTTCAAATAGCACTGCACAAAGGAAGAGCTTATCAGCTTGTCTCATGACATGCTACTGAAAAGTGTCATTTGTATATCTTAATGTAAATATAGTTGTATAAGCTTTTTGGGTTTTAGGCACTGCCAAGTTATTTATTACCACCCGCTCCCTTATAATGATGATGACGCCAAAGTCACTGTGGGTGTTCAGAGCTCACAGCTTTGGTTGACATTTGTCTTGCTCTCTGTCGGTACCAGCTGTCGGTACCAGCTGTCGGTACCAGCTGTCGGTACCAGCTGTCTTTTTGGATACCGTAAAGTTATGTTGACTTTATTAACAGCTATAGAAGCTTTAGCCAGGTTGTGACGGTGTGTAACCCTAACAACACTAAGTGGGATACACATTAATAGTCAGTCTATGTACGCTAAACGTATCACTGAAGTAATTTTTTTTTCCCTCTCCCCTAATATAAGAAAGGAACAGACATTAGACCTAGACCGGGGTTCGAGGCTTGTAAAAATCCAGTATTATTTGTTCTTCATGATGTGAAATATGTGTTGAAAAGGCATGCCTTTGCTGGCCCCAACTGTAAGGGTCACTCTCCATTTCCTCCATTTTCCACTCCCCTTCACACCATTTGTGGTGAAGCAATGGGATGCACTGAAGTGCACCCTCTAGCCTCGTGTGGGATAGGGACATCAGATGCCACTCCAACCCTCTCGTCTTCCTCCGCCAGCCAACGGTGCGAAGATGAGAGGAGTGTGCTCTGAATGTTTTCTGCCTAGCAGAGGCTAGTTCTCACTTACGAAAATGGCCCCACTTTGACCTGTATATCAGGCACAATGGTGTAGGTTTCAAAGAAACATGGCACCAACAAGTTGGAAAACGTGGGCCATGCGTGGACCGTGTTTGAGTCTGGCAAGCTCCAGATCTGCTACCAGGTTCCAGCCATTATCACAGGCGCAAAAATGCCAGGCCCCAGGTGTAGCAGGGAAAAAAAAATGCCATCTCAGCCAGGATGGCATCCCTGACCTCGGAGGCACTGTGCTGTCTGTCCCCCAAGCTGATGAGCTTCAGCACCGCCTGCTGACGTCTCCCCACGGCAGTGTTTTAGCGTTTGCCGCTAGTAGCTGTGGTGGAGGTTGAAGCGTCGTAGGGTTTCAGTCTACTCCTGCCATGGCCTGGGAGAGGAGATAGGCCACCCCAGTTTGCACCCGGGGAACAGACTCCACCACATTCACCCTGCCTGTCATTAAAGATAAGCACTGCAGCATCCCTGACCACAGGCGCTTGTCCAAGTGTCGGTGGTCAAGTGGACCTTGCAGCAAAGCGCAGAACTAAGGGCCCACCTGATGTTGAGTGACACGTGCTGGTGCAAGGCGGGGACGCCACACCGGGAGAAGTTGAGACGGCTAGGGACGGCATAGTGAGGTGCCACAGTTGCCATCAGGTCCGGGAAGGCGGGAGTTTCAACAAGCCGGAACGCCAACCTCTCCTGGGCCAGCAGTTTAGCGATGTTGGCGTTCTAGGCTTGCGTGGGTGGGTGGTTAGCGGTGTATTTCTGCCGGCGCTCCAATGTCTGAGAGATGGTGGGTTGTTGTAAAGAACCGCCTGATGGTGCCTTTGATGGTGCAGGAGAAGGAGATAAGACAGAAACAGGGGAGGATGAGGGAGAAGTCAACAAAGTGGTGGAGGCAGATGAAGTGATGTCCTGGCTCGTCCTCTGGAGTGCATCGCCAGCACTGTGAGCAGAGGCAGTGGCATGAACGGCGGGCGACGTTTGTCCTGCCGTTGCTGCCTGCCACTGATTCCATTGCTTGGATTCCAAATGACGGTGCATTGAAGTGGTGGACAGGTTGCTCTTCTCAGGGCCCCTACTCGATTTCGAGAGGCAAATTGTGTAGACGACACTATATCTGTCCTCGGCGCATTCCTTGAAAAAACTCTACACCTTCAAGAAACGTGCCCTCGATGGGGGAGTTTTTCTAGGCTGGGTACAAAAGGGAACATCTTTGGACATTCCGGGTCTGGCCTGGCTTCGGCAAAGCAGCTGACCTCTGCCTCTGGACATGTCTCTGCCTCTAGCTACCCTTTTTGGTGCTGCACCTGCCTCAACATCCACACTATTTTCCCAGCTTGACATCCGCCTTGTCCAGGTGGGGTCGGTGTCCTCGTCGTCCACCACCTCCTCTTCCAACTCCTGTCTCGCCTCCTCCTCCTGCACAATGCGCATGTCAACTGGCTGCCCTGACAGCAACTGCGTCTCATCATCGTCGATGAGGGTGGGTTGCTGGTCATCCGCCACCAAATCGACCGGAGATGGAATGGAGGAGACTCTAGTGTTTGAGCATCTGGACACAGATACTCGTCTGTTAGGTCCGTGGAATCGCGAAATGGAGGGGCAGGTTGCGGTACAGTCAAAGGAAGGGAGAACAGCTCTGAGGAGCAGGGACAGTTGGGGTTATTGTTCTGGGAAGATTGGGAATTTTTGGTGGAAGGAGGACAAGACTGTTGGGTAAGAGGAGGTAGAGGCTGCCTGGCTGGTGGACAATGTGCTTTAAGCGTTATCCGACAGCCATTGCAAGACCTGTTCCTGGTTCTCGGGCCTACTAATCTTTGTACCATTCAGCCTAGTTAATGTGGAACTTTTGTGCAAAGCGCAGAACTTAGGGCCCGCCTGATGTTAAGGGACACACGCTGGTACAAGGCTCAACTCACCCTAAGTGCCAAAAACACTGCTGGTGCAAGGCTCTACTCATGCCAAGGGCCTCAATCTCTGCTGGTAGCTCAGCTTAAGGTCCTGTAACTTTGTTTGGAAGGGCTCATGTTAAGGGCTAGAAAAGTGAATTTTGGAAGGTCTTACCACATCACACACACACACACACACACACACACACACACACACACACACACACACACACACACACACACACACACACACACACACACACACACACACACACACACACACACACACTCAAAATGACAGTTAAGGGTGAGGGCTTTTGGAATTCCCATTGCCTATTCCATTTGTGGTTGTCATGGGGAACGTGATTTAAAGGGGTGGTTGTTACTGTTTGTTGAGCTTAAATTGGGGTTTGTGTCCATCCATTTGGGGAGTAAAGAAGGTTTCCAGGTATTTTCCCACTTTGATAGAGGTTTTTTTGAATGTGTAAAGTGTGTAGTTGTTAGGCTGTGATGTTGGGGTAATAGAGGGTCTTGGGTGTGTTAGATGCCCCCAGACATGCTTCCCCTGCTGTCCCAGTGTCATTCCAGAGGTGTTGGCATCATTTCCTGTGGTGTCATAGTGGACTTGGTGACCCTCCAGACACGGATTTGGGTTTCCCCCTTAACGAGTATCTGTTCCCCATAGACTATAATGGGGTTCGAAACCCGTTCGAACACACGAACATTGAGCGGCTGTTCGAATCGAATTTCGAACCTCGAACATTTTAGTGTTCGCTCATCTCTAATAATAATCTTTACTATCCTCCATTTGTGCACAGTCTATCTGACTAGATTGGAGGAGAACAAATAATTTAGATAGTTTTGTAACCTTTTAAAGCCTGATGATCATTAACAACTCTTCTTCGAGCTCCTCACCTTTGTCCATGCTATCATAAACTTCCACAATCATTCCTTCTCATATCCCTATTCTTTAAATGTAACAAGTCATGTGGCAATATGATATTGTTGTGACCAATAAGCAGTAAGCCAACAGGGTGCTCTACACGTAACCTTATAACTACCATAATAAAAGTTGTGTATATTTGCAAATATTAAGCTTCCACCCAAACGTAATATGTGTACCTAGATGTTCATTAGCTTGATTTCTGGGTGACCTCCTTAAGTCCCCTGCTTCTAAGACCCGAAAGAAACATGGACTCGGTAGACAGGGATTTGGTTCACCATTTAGGGGATTTTCTGCCCTTCTATGGATCAAATGGAGAAAAGTTCCACTTTATCTACACATTTTTTAAGTGTTTTTCAAGACATTAGAGGAATATAGAGAATCTGCTTAAATTTGCACATTGTGAGACAATGTAGTGGATGAGATCCCACAAACTTCCCCACTTCATAAGATACCAAAAGGGTTGAGCCGATCTTGAGATTTCAGGATTGATTATAAATCCGATTTCCGATCATTTTCCAGCCGATCCCGATCGTAAAATTTGCTTGATCGCCGATCAGAATCCCGATCGCTCATCCCTAGTCAATGCTTCTCTATGGGAAAAGTCACTTTTAGGGTTGAGCTGATCTTGAGATAACCTCCAACCTCGATCCTGCTGAAAAAGATCGGGATAGGAATTCCGATCGCGATCATGAAATTTACTCAGAATCCGATCTTTTCCGATCCCGATCGCTCAATCCTAGAGACCAACAATCTACTCTAAGCAGGAAACGATGACACAGAATAGTTTGCATTCTATGAATATATCATTTAAAGTTTTTAATTTTTTTCTCCTCCTCTCTGCAGTGTCCCTATTATTATGAGACATCCGTACAGAACACTATAGGATGAGCGTTAAGAACCGGACGATCGCCACTGAATTCTTTCTTGTAGGATTTTCAACGGATCCACTCTTGAATGTATTTCTATTTGTCCTGTTTTTGGCCATTTATTCTATAACCATTAGTGGGAATTGTCTCATCATGTGCCTGATAGTCATCACTCCTCAGTTACATACCCCAATGTACTATTTTCTCCGTATTTTAGCATTTCTGGACTTGTGTACCTCCACCTCTGTGGTGCCCAGACTTCTGGCCGACTTCCTTTCCACTTGGAGGACCATATCATATACGGCTTGCCTTTTTCAAGTCTATATTGTAATTTATGTTGTAGGAACCGAATGTTTCCTTCTTGCCCTCATGGCCTATGACCGCTATGTTGCCATCTGCCGCCCGCTCCACTATCCGGTGCTCATGAGCTGGAGAACTTGTCATTGTCTTACAGCCTTGGTCTGGATACTAAGCTTCCTGATTGTTCTTTTTCCAGCTCTTTTGATGAAAATAGACCTTTGTTATCCAAACCAAATTAACCATTTCATGTGTGAAAGCCTCGCTGTCCTGCAGTTGGCTTGTGATGACATTTTCATAAATAAGATTATTATGTCTGTGACTTGTTTTGCAGTCATGTTCCTCCCTTTTGTGGTTATTATTGCTTCTTATTCCTGCATTATATTCTCTGTACTGAAGATTCACTCTACGGGAAGGTCTAAGGCCTTCTCCACCTGCAGCTCTCATGTTACTGTGGTGGCCCTATCTTATGGAAGTGGAATGATCATGTACTTCAGTCCATCCTCTCAGTTCTCCATTAAGCAGTCAAAATATCTATCATTGATTTCTCTTTCTGTCTTTCCAGGGGTAAACCCTCTTATTTATACCTTAAATAATAAAGATGTTAAAGATAGAATGAGAAAAGTCTTCATATAAGTTACTGTTATCATTAGAGATGAGCGAGTAGTATTCGATGGAGTAGGTATTCGATCGAATACTACGGTATTCAAAATACTCGTACTCGATCAAGTATCACTCGCTATTCGAATGGAAAAATTCGATGCAGAACCAGCGTTGATTGGCCGAATGCTATACAGTCAGCCAATCAACGCTGGTTCTTCTCCTACCTTTAGAAGTCTTCTCCGTGCAGTGTCCCCGCGGTGTCTTCTGGCTCTGAATTCACTCTGCCAGGCATCAGGCCTGGGCAGAGCCGAATGCGCATGCCCGTGCTACAAGAAAATGGCCACTTTGACTGTAAGCGGCCATTTTCTTGTAGTGCGGGCATGTGCAGTCGGCTCTACCCAGGCCCGATGCCTGGCAGAGTGAATTCAGAGCCGGAAGATGCCACGGGGACGCTGCACGGAGAAGACTTCTCGGAGAATCCAGCCCGACCCTCACTCGTGGACTTGGTAAGTTCAATTTGATCGAATGTTGCCTATCCCTGAAACGAGCATTTTTCCTCTATAATAGGATTCGATATTCGATTCCAGTAGTCAAATATTGAGGGGCTACTGGAAACGAATATTGAATATTGAGTATTTAACCACTCACTCATCTCTAGTTATCATTGATTATATCTTTGGGATTATTTGCTGAATAATATTCAGAACCTTATCACCTCTTTGCTTTAAAGCCGGTGAAATATTTTATCCTCTGCATCCTCCTGTTGATACACCTCAGTAATAAGCTACCTTCACCCTACTCATTCCAGTTGTCAACTGTTTTCTTACCCTTCTCCTTTGTTCACATCTGCATTTGGTAATCCGTTTGGGGAGACTGCACATAACATGCGGACAGCAAAATAGATTGAGAAGTACTTTCCTATCCGCATGTTCCCTGCGGAGATCTTGCAGAAAACACACAGACCCCATTATAGTCTATGGCAGTGATTTTCAACCTTTTTTGAGCCGCGGCACACTTTTTACACTTAAAAAATCCCGGGGCACACCACCAACCAAAATGGCACAAAATGACACTAAAACAGTACATATTATACATATAGTTAATAATATAGATTCTAAATGTATTTATACTCACTCAGTGTGAAACCTGGGCCTGTTTCGATGAACACAAAATTTCATTATCATTCATTATCTGTCCCCAGATTCATGTCCCCTCCATGTCTGCCCCCAGATTCATGTCCCCTCATTCATGTCCCCTCCATCTCTGCCCCCAGATTCATGTCCCCTCCATCTCTGCCCCCAGATTCATGTCTTCTCCATGTCTGCCCCCAGATGCATGTCCCCTCCATCTCTGTCCCCAGATTCATGTCCTCTCCATGTCTGTCCCCAGATTCATGTCCTCTCCATGTCTGTCCCCAGATTCATGTCCTCTCCATGTCTGTCCCCAGAATCATGTCCTCTCCATGTTTGCCCCCAGATTCATGTCCCCTCCATCTCTGCCCCCAGATTCATGTCCTCTCCATGTCTTCCCCCAGATTCATGTCCCCTCCATGTCTGTCCCCAGATTCATGTCCCCTCCATGTCTGTCCCCAGATTCATGTCCCCTCCATGTCTGTCCCCAGATTCATGTCCCCTCCATGTCTGTCCCCAGATTCATGTCCCCTCCATGTCTGTCCCCAGATTCATGTCCCCTCCATGTCTGTCCCCAGATTCATGTCCCCTCCATGTCTGTCCCCAGATTCATGTCCTCTTCATGCCTGTCCCCAGATTCATGTCCTCTCCATGCCTGTCCCCAGATTCATGTCCTCTCCATGTCTGTCCCCAGATTCATGTCCTCTCCATGTCTGTCCCCAGATTCATGTCCTCTCCATCTGTACAGACAGTGTACACATTAGACTTACCTTTCTCCTCGTTCCCTCGCTGCTCTCTCTCTCCGCAGTCTTGCTAACAGTTAGAGACACGATGTGATGACGTAGCCAGACTACGGAGAGAGAGAGAACGGCGAGAAGAGCGAAGGGAATGAGGAGAAAGGTAAGTGTAATTGGGGAACTTTCCCCGCGGCACACCCGACCATGTGTCGCGGCACACTGGTTGAAAATCACTGGTCTATGGAGTCCATTTGCTTTCACTGGCACACCACTTGCCAGTGCATTTGGTATTCCATTCGGTGGGGTCCCCATGCAGACTCCCCCAAACGGATTACCAACGCAGATGTGAACGTGGCCATTCTCCTTCAGTTGTGCTAGTTGTTACTAGAGTTGGGCAAACCAATATGTTCTGAGCCACATGCAGCACAATTTATTTTTTTTTAACAAAACCGAACAAATGGTGATTCATCTTGGAGAAAATAAAATGTGTGCCGCCACATGTATTGCACAGGACAAATACAGAAGAGACATGTGTCTTGTTAGTCAGTGGGGTGTTCTAGGACTGACTGACATCAGTTGGCAGCTTCTGATCCAAAAGACAGTGGTAAGTAGACTTCATATACAGTATATAAGGTGCTATAGGTATGGTCATGAGGCATTTGCAGTAATGGTGGAGACAGTGAAGGATCTGTGATTTATCTGACTACACAATACAGAGCACAATTGTGAAAATCTTGCACATTTGAACTAGAAAATCAAGTTAGGAATTAATTAATAATTTAATTGGATTTAACAATTACAATCAGATAGTGATAGAAATCATATATAGGACGCAATGAGATGCATATCTAACAGAAAGAGAAATGACAGTTAACTCTCTTATTGCCAATAATCTAATTTTGTCTGTCTGTTGTGCAACAGTTTCTTCTATATACAGTGTGGAACATCTTTTGTTAAGTTTCTTTTTTTTTTTTTTTTAATGGGGCAAGAGATTCATTCTTTACAAACTTATGTTGTAACAGCTCAGCTAAAAATCCAAGGTGACTACTTTAACCACTTCAGTACCGGGCCAATTTGTGCTCCAGGACCAGACACATTTTAGGTTTATTTTGTATGTGCGGTTTTGAGGGCTGTAACATTTTTCCCGTATGTCTCAGTCAACTAATTTTTCCGGGGACACATAGGGCTTTATTTTTATGTTATCTTTATTTTCGAATGTGTTTTAATTTTTTTTATATCTTGGAAAATATAAACAAAATAGGAGGGAAATTGTGTCTGGTTTTCAATTTTTTTTTTTTAAATTTAATAACACAAAGTGTCACTGAAAAACTTTATAATATAGTTTTTCCTCTCCGTTACAGTAATTTTTATTTTGTATGGTGTCGTCGGGGGTGGGGCTATAACCTTTAATAACAGTGTTTTATTAGCGTATTATTTATTTATTTTTTATTATTATTTTATTTACATTTTTTTAAAACTTCTTTATTATATTTTTATTTTATTTTTTTTTCAGATTGTGTCCCCATAAGGTGATAAGAGACCTTTGGGGACATCTGATCACTTATTTTTTGTACTGGAGGCTGATTTTTCCTATAACTGGGGCTGCTACATTTAACCTCAGATACAGGAGGAATCCAGCCTCCTGCACGTTGTGTATATACAGCTTACTGAGCTGATCTGGGGTCCTGTAGGACCCAGCAGCTCTGGTAAGACTCTGCTCCCGGTGGATCACGTGTCCGCCGGGTCAGAGGGCAGCTGAATTATGGCTGCGTCCATAGCTGTGTATACAGCACTCATTGAGCATTGTATACACAGCGATGGAGAAGGCAGGGGAGGTAATAAATCTGCCCTGTCTTCTCTCTGGGAGCTCCGGCTGAAGTTACAGCCGGCTCCTAGTGAAAGCAGCTACATGATCTCTGTGCAGCTGCTGTGTTCTGATGGACGTACAGGTACGTCCTGGCAGAACTAGGCAACCACTTCCTGGACGTATATAGTCTATGGGCGGTCCGGAAGTGGTTAATAATCACTGATCGGTCTCCTTTTTAGTGCTTTAAGTGCTTTGCTGTTTTTCTTGAAATAGTTTTTTTGTAAATGCAAAACTAGTCATCAACAGAACAGAAAGTACTGTCAATAACTATTATGTTTAAAGGGACTCATAGAGCAAAATTATGCTGTATGGGCCCCACATATGCATGAATAGCCTTTAAAAAGGCTATTCAGGCACTGCTAATCTTATTTTACACCCCTTCCCCCGTTTTAAAATAATACCCTAAAAAAGAATATGCAAATGATACCCGTGCACGGTGGGCGGTCGTGCACTGTCCGACGTCATCTTACTGGCACGCCTTCCTCTTCTTTTTTCTTCCAGCGACACCCTCCTGTCCTGGCTTTTCCATACCTTGATTTTCTGTTCTTCCGGAATGAAGAGGTTCGTGACTGTACTGTGCATTCACAGTATGCTCACGTAGTTCTAAGGGAAACTTAGAACTACTACAAAAATGGCCCGGAGCGTGCCCAGTAGCACTCCGGAGGGAGTGCTACTGCGCATGCGTGGGATTTGAACCAAACCCGCCGGAAGAACAGAAGATCAAGGTGGGGAAGAGTCAGGACAGGAGGGTGTCACTGGAAGCAGAAAGAAGAAGAAGCCATGACAGCAGATGACGTTGTACAGTGCACGACCGCCCACCATGCACAGATAAGTATCATTTGCATGTTTGTTTTTAGGGTATTATTTTAAAACTGGGGAGGGGGTTAAAATAAGATTAGCGGTGCCTACATAGCCTTTTTAAAGTCTATTCAGACATATGTGGGGATCATACGACATAATTTGGCTGATAGTGCCCCTTTAAGGAGTGTGCAGTAAAATGACTGGAAAAAAACAGGGCAGAGAACATGAAAAAGGGGGAGAAAAGAAAACACTTGTGCAAGTACTAACAATAAGAATGTGGATGGAAACAGCAGCACTACTTCTGGTCTTGACAGCCATGCCAGTAGCTGTAGTGTTGTCATACTTCCTGAGATTAAAACATTTTCAAAAAGCAGTGAACCACAAAAGTAGAGTGAGGCTTCTGTGCATTCCTTTTCTTGCTTTGTTGCAACACATAATTAATCACGCTGTTTTTCTGTACTTTCAACCATGTCTTCAATTACACAAATCCAATTCTCTAGTAGTCACATGGCATCTGCTGAGAAAGATATTCCTCAAAGTCCAAGACTTCCTCTTCCTCTTCTTGATGAGTTGGATGAGAACTGCAGTGTTTTTTTTTTTTGGATGTAGAGGAAGTAGAGGTAGAAGACAAGAGTATTGGTGAATGTAGTAGAGGCTGAAGGTGTACGTTTGGTAGCAGTACTGCTCGAGCAATTAGGGAGAAATCTGTTAGGAATGTTGAGGATATAAAGGAAATTCCACTGCCACAGTGAGTCACAAAAAGTGGGGAAGATGTACTGAATATTCTATTACAGATAGGTCCTGGAAACTGGCTCAGGGTGACAGCTTTACATCACAAAAAGAGCATGGTGGCAGATGCACTAGTAATAATTGCTGCCTCGACATCCAAAAGATCTGCCTGGTGGGGGCACTGACAGACACATTTTGACAAATCGATGGCAAGGTTCAAAATCTACAAGTAGATATTAAGCCATGGGCATGCAGGAACAAGGTCTCCCTGCACTCTCATGGAATGGTGTCACCAGCAAATTCGACAAAATGGAATTGGCAGTGGCAAGATCGCTTTTTTCCTTAGCCCCATGACCATATTGGTAGGCCGGCCATATCCACACCTAGCACATGGTCATCAACATTATCATCTCCATCTACTTCTCCTGCTCTCCTCCTCCTCCATACTGTCAGTCATCATTTGTAAAGGAATGTGTGTTCAGTAAACAGCGATCTACATCAAGTCATCCAGCTGGCCAAGGTCCTACCGGTGCATTTTCCATTGTGCTACTTAGTGGAGGTGCAGTCTCAATAAACAGTCTCCATTATTTCTTTAAGAAAGCTGTCCCTTCTTGAAATTGTCATGTGTGTCTCTACTTGAATATGTGCATGTGGCGAAAGTTGCACACCACCGTCATAACATTTGTAATAATTGATTGATTGTAATTGTTTATGTAGACACCTTTGTGTTTCCTATACAATTGTGCTGTGGTCACTCATTGGTACTTGAGAAAGATTCTAGATGGGACCGAAACGTTACTCCTTGGAATAAAGACACTTACTTTGTTTTTTGTAAATCTGTGGAGGGCTGTCATTTTTTATTCTTTGTATCACAATTGGAAGCGGCCACCTTATTGTGCTGCTTTGGATTTTCGTTTCCTAGATGGATATATATATTTTTTTTATTGTTCTCCCCTCCCATGGGCCTCCACCCTGAAGAGACCCCAGAGTATAATAATTTCACTTCCGGTTCTATCCAAACACATTTGGGTCAAACCAAACCAGGGGTTCGTTATGTCAGAAATCAGGATGAATTGATTCTCCAGAGGTTCACTCATCTGTATTTAGCAGAGGGTGGGGGATCAGGAGAACGGCCTGATAGGAGTAGAATGAAGCATGTTTCTCTGATAGTATCTAATATAAAGTATCTTACATTTGCCTGTACCATTTGTTTATGCAAAGTTTGTTGAAATGGCTGGAAATGACAGAGATTATTTCTGGAGATGAGACATTGATATTGATAGGAATATGATTACAAAAAATTGGAAGAAATTTCATTCTAATACAGGATGATTGGGATGGATTTGACATCTTCTGGATCATTAGGAAAGCATTATGGGCTGGATATTATAAAGTAGCAGTCTAGAATTCTTTTTGACTTTTCCATTATGATGAAACAATTTGTAGTATACAACTGGCATACTGACAGTTTTACTATGAAGTTATGTGCTTTCTACTGGAGCGCTGATCTCTCCTGTGGTCGACTGGTGTACGTAATGTTTACCATATGAACAGAATATCAATCTCACAATGCAAGTCTCAAATTCTCCCACAGAGGATATAGGGTATGCAGACAGAGAGGAGGTCAGTGCTTCAGAGTGGAGCATATAACTTCAAAATAAGGCAGTCAATAACATTACATCACACACGGGTTCATTTACAAATGATAATCATATTAATAATGTTGGGTCAACCCTGCAAGATTGTTTTGTTTCGGGTTTGGTTGGTTCAGGTTCCTGATTCATTTTGGGTCGCACAAGTTTGGTATGAATAACACCTTAACCTGGTTTAAAACATAGTGTAGAACACTTTCAGGGCTGCTAAAAACCTTAGCCCTCCTGTGGGCCAATTAGGGAATGTGGGCTGGATCAAAATTGTGTTGCCAAGCCCATTCTATGTATGTTAGGTGCAGAATTTATACAGGATACTGATCAGTTGCCTTGACAGCCAAGATCCATTTTGGTGCTTCTTGGCCTTACACCATAGCTAGTGGGTGATATACAGAGGTATTACAGCTGTACAAGGCATAAAGCCCTATGCACGTAGGGCTGGATAATCTGGTCCTTACATTTGTCAGGGTTGTAATCAACAACACTGGGTCAATCAGTCAGATCCAAATTAGTGAGAACATGTGTGCACCGTCGCTTTAAGAAATGAATCAGACTCAATCTGCTTCAGAACTTGCTCATGCTATATCGTCTCGGCTAGCACTGAACTGCCTTTATTTCACGTCACACATAGTTATACAGGAAAGGAAAGGGTTAATGCATAACATAACATGAAATTCTTCTGACGTCCCAGAACTGCACACTCATGATTGGCTCTTGATCTTGACGAATAGCAGGTTGTAGTCTTGGTTACAATCTAAGGAATTCTGCAAACCATGGGAGTCGGCGCCATCTTAGATACACTCTTTGTTCCAAAGCTGATTTCTTTAGTAGCAAGGAAAAATTTGTATTTGTAACACACAACATGTATAATATAAAAGTATAAAAATATTGATTCATCATCTCAGATCTGACATATTGACTGTTCCAAACCTAGTCAGGGCTGGCATGTAATGGAAAGGGGTCCAGTCAGGCTCCTATAGTGGTCGGGGAACAAGGCTTTTCTCAACCATTATCATGGTGGTTCATTTCCAGCTGGCCGCACTCCTCCCTGCGACCACGATTGTTACGCCACTGGTTCTATGCAATAGAATGATCTACAAAGCCTGGAGTCCTTGCCTCCCTCATACTTTACTGTCTGCACAATATACTGTACAGGACAGTGGAGCCGCGGTGAGACATTAACTCTCTACATCACAGATCGTGTCTAAGTGTCCCATCTTTTGACTAGGGTTAGATTGGAATTTTCGGGTCTGGATTGCCCCATGGGCATGGGGCCGTAAGATAACTAACAAAATATCCATTATTGGTACTGCTAAATGTGAAAATTACAGTATAGTACAGTATTCACAGTTAGGTGGAATCTTTCTTCATGATAATATTACACAGGCGGAATTTGAAGTTACAAAAATTGTCCCCTTTAATACTGTTCCCGCACCTTGTGGATATCTTGTGGTTTGTGGATACTGAAGTAATTTTAGATGCCCTGACATGTGAAATAAAGAAAACCAATAGGGCATGTGTCCACAATGGTATGGAGGGGCTTTAGGGCGAAGTGCGCACAGGAAATGGCTGGAGTCCCAAAGGTAGACAATCCTTCAATTCAATTGTTTAAAAGAACAACGCGTTTCAGGCTGAGCCCTTTCTCAAGTGCAAACAAAAACTACAAGATAAAGAAGGTGAGCTATCCACCAAATCTTATAAAGTCATCTTAGATTGGACACAGACGTTATAGATGTGACTTATAGTATACAGTATATAGATGGAGTCTGCAACCACGTATAGATTTCAAGGATTTATTGGAAGATTTCCCAAGCCAGCAATGAACCATTAGTGATTGTCTTCCCTCTTGTCCTGAACGGTCTTCCATGAGTCAACGTTGTCCATGCCAATGTCTGCAAAATAAGTTAATATTAAAGGGCCATGCATAATGGGGAGAATTCAGAACAAGGGAAGGTAGAAAATCTTTACTTACCACAGTGTATACAACACATCAGTAAAGCAGCAAGCAAAGCCAAGAAAACCAGAACCATCCTGAGGATGACCATCTGAGTCGAGATGCTCCTGAAACTTTCAGAGGAACAGCACATGTAATGTGGCAAATACAGCAAAATCAGGTTCCAGCAAATTCATCTGAATTGCCAGGCAGCACTTTCCCTTTCCCTTCTCTCCCACCCCATCCCTGCAGTCAACAATAAAAAATCATTGGTGACAGTGTGAGAACTACAGTATATAAATTTGTATAAATTTGTATGTATCATTTGTATGATGTCACAGTACAGGGATAATTAAAAAAAAAAAATGGTGGCATTGGTTAAAATAAAAAATAAGAAAATCCTGCTATGAGTTGGCCCTTTGAATTAAGCACCAAAGCAGGTACTCTCAGTCAGTCCTGAGGAGCGGTGGGTGCAGAGGTCACTGATGATGTAATAAGATAATCCTTTAATAGTCCCACCTTGGGGAAATTTCATAGGCAGCAGAGTAGAGAAATTATAGATAAGGGATCATGAATAGCAAGGAGAAGAGATATATCTAATTAATTTAGACAGACAGAACAAACTTTGTGTAAGGCTGAAGTCCAACGTTGTGGAATCACAGATTTTTTTGTTGCAGATTTTGTTGCGTTTTTTTTTTTTTCTAACCAAAACCAGGTCTGCATGAGCAGAAAGGAGAAGTATCTGTCTTTGGTGTTCACTTGAGGTCTCTTGACGTGAGCCTCAGGTGTTTGACATTCTCATTAGCCTATTAGATTATTCCAGGGTCTGTATAAGGCAGAGGGATGGCTTCTGTCTTTGCTAGTTTTTGTTGTGTCTCAGCAGAATCCTTGGCCCAGCTAGGAGGAGTTATTTGGAAGTGGCGTGAGTTCATCTTGTTAGAGTCTGTTTTCCCTCTACTAGGGTTGAGCTGATATTGACTTTTCAGGATCGATTTTGAAATCCGATTTCCGATCATTTTTCATTCGAACCCGATCTCGATCCCAATTCCGATCCCAATGCAAGTCAATGGGATTTTTTTACTATTCAGAGATCGGATTTTAAAAGCAATCCTATTCGCTATACAGCATGGAATCTAACAATTGAACGCTTTAATTGTTAGAATCCACGCTATGTAGTGATTTTTAATCACTAAGTAGCCAGAGGATTTTTTTTTAATCCTCTGGCTACTGAGTCCCCCCTGGTGTCCACTTACCTGCAGAGATGGCTGCTCTGGTGCCCCGTGTTCTCGTTCTTCTTCGCCTCGCTTCCCCCTGCCTCCCAGGTTAGGAGAGTGTGGGCGGGTTAGGAGAATGTAGGTGGGTACTGGAAGGGGAGACGTCATGTCTCCCCGCCCTGTACCCGCCCGCACTCTCGTAAGCCACTAGGCCCGCCTTTTTCCTAGCTCTTTAACACTTACCTGGGAGGCGGGGGCCGCAAGGCGAAGAAGAACGAGAACACCGGGCACCGGATCAGCCATCTCTGCAGGTAAGTAGCTACTAGAGATGTTAGCTAGTCTCCCATTAGAATGAATGGACACAGCCGGCGCGACGGGGGTTAAGGCTGTGTGCCGGCTGCTTCCATTCATTCCTATGGAACTGCAGCAGAGCCTAGTCAGCTGCAGGGCCTAGTCAACTGCTGTAGTGCCAGGGAGAGTTTCCTACCCCTATTTCCTTAGAGGTGCATTCCATCTTAGGCATAGACACATGGCTATTGTCATAATCACCACCAACTCCTTCTCCCACACTTTCCATGTCAACATTAGGCATTCATAAGGCAATGTTTGCCCAAAAAGAATCAGCATATGTCCAGTCATCCAGTGGTTTGTCAACTTGGCAGAGCAGTCTCAGCCACAACGCTTGGTGAATTTCATCAATTGATGGCATGTGCTCAGCCTCAATGGAGGATACCTAATCGCCTCTGACTTATATTGCTTTATGTTGAAGAATTTGGCCAGACCCTTGGATATATCAGTGTGGGAAGCTGCATGATACCATCAACACATGGACAGGGATTATGTATGGATTGCACAATCCATTGGGCCACTAGGAAGGGTCACGTGCCACATCAATTGTGTCTTCCCCTTAAAAATTGTATTACAGAAAACACTCTAAGATACTGAGGATCTCCATCAACAAGAGGAACTGGAGAAGGTAAAAGAACTTTGAATCATGGTGGTTCTGGAATTGAGGACTAGCAGGAGTAGGGGAGGGAGGAGGACCTTGCTGATGTAAAGGGGGAAGGTTATATTTATTGGCCTTGGGATGAAATTGACTCATATTTGTGTGGAGATGATGACAATGATCATGCTGGCCAAGGTAGTCCCTGAGTCCATACATACTGGCAGTGGCAAACATGGCGCCCTGTAAGCTGCCTCATTGCTTATTATAATGATATTACATTTTCCATTACTAAAACCATAAAGGGATCATTTCATTAAAAAAATTTCACTTGTGTATAAAAAGCCTTTTCTTCCTTTTTTTTTTAACCAGCAGGTACTAACAGTCTGACAGTCATTTCCCTTAAGCTGTGACGGCTCCAAAGCCGAATTTCTTATATTTTTTTTTAACAGCCACTTCCTCGTACTCTTTACAGCTCGGCCGCCTGTTACACTTACAGGTCCATAAAACACAATCAATTGTTGTAAAAGCCATTATTATTACTTTCACTACAATGGATAGATAGATAGATAGATAGATAGATAGATAGATAGATAGATAGATAGATAGATAGGAGATAGATAGATAGATAGATAGATAGATAGATAGATAGATAGATAGGAGATAGATAGATAGGAGATAGATAGATAGATAGATAGATAGATAGATAGATAGATAGATAGATAGATAGATAGGAGATAGATAGATAGGAGATAGATAGATAGATAGATAGATAGATAGATAGATAGATAGATAGGAGATAGATAGATAGATAGATAGATAGATAGATAGATAGATAGATAGGAGATAGATAGATAGATAGATAGATAGATAGATAGATGATAGATAGATAGATAGATAGATAGATGAGAGATAGATAGATAGATAGATAGATGATAGATAGATAGATAGATAGATAGATAGATAGATAGATAGATAGATGATAGATAGATGATAGATAGATAGATAGATAGATAGATAGATAGATAGATAGATGATAGATAGATAGATAGATAGATAGATAGATAGATAGATAGGAGATAGATAGATAGATAGATAGATAGATAGATGATAGATAGATAGATAGATAGATAGATAGATAGATAGATAGGAGATAGATAGATAGATAGATAGATAGATAGATAGATAGATAGGAGATAGATAGATAGATAGGAGATAGATAGATAGATAGATAGATAGATAGATAGATAGATAGATAGGAGATAGATAGATAGATAGATAGATAGGAGATAGATAGATAGATAGATAGATAGATAGATAGATAGTTCTCTGCTTACCTCTTACGTTGAGGAAGGTCCCTGCACCATTTCCAGATATTTCTCGACCATCTGTTATACTGACTTCACAGTAATATGTGCCGGTGTCTGTGAGATCCACGTTGTGTATAGTGATAGGGGCAGATCTGGTTTTTAGGAATTGATCTGTATCTGGTCTGGAGATCCGGCCAGTGAAATCCTTATTACTATCAGACAACTCTGGCCCAATCTTCACTAGATGTCTGTACCACCTGTAGGATCCAATGGTGGCATCAACATCTCCAGAGACATTGTAGGTACACGGTAAGGTGACATCACTACCTGGAGTGGCATGTATCTCAGGGACCTGGAACACCTGGATCTCCTGGAGGAGGACTCCTAATATACAGAGAGATGACATAGGAGGACTCCTAATATACAGAGAGATGACATAGGAGGACTCCTAATATACAGAGAGATGACATAGGAGGACTCCTAATATACAGAGAGATGACATAGGAGGACTCCTAATATACAGAGAGATGACATAGGAGGACTCCTAATATGCACATTGATAACATGGGATAATGATTGGACTATATAATAGTGAGAAGATCTGACGCCCCATGTCAGGCTCCCTGTGATCTCATCTGCAGCCACCAAGCTGGGCACAATACTCACCTCCCAGAGCCCCCAGGATGATCAGCCCCAGCACTTGTCTTATCATCATGTGTCGTGGTCGGGCAGTGAAGTCTTTATGATGATCTCCTCTGTACAGTAAGTGACCTGGAGAATAGTCACAGCCGAACAGAAACTGTACTAAGAGTGACTGTCATAGAGAAGGTCTCAGATATTAATAAAACTTCTAACCTGCGGTCTAATGACCACAAGAGCTTCTTTGCAGAACACAACACTGAGGACGGCTTCTCATTCACTGGAAATATCTTTACAGGAAGTATAAATGATCGCCATTGCCGTAGCTGAAAATAGTTGGAAGCAACTGAAGACAAAAAGAGTTGTGCGTTCTGCTGTCATTGAAAGGAAAGCTGCCGTGTGTGTCCATGAAGAATGACACTATCCCTGGCCATTCAATGATATGTTATTAAAGAACTGTATTACCAGTATTTCTGACCATTAGATTTTGCATTATTAGGCAGTTTTCTCCTCTGCAGGCTAGATCTGTAGTTTTCAGTTCTCCCTGAGCTGGTAGGTAGAGTCTAGTTGCCATACACTGCTCACAGCAACTACAGGAGAATCTGTACCATGGATATATCTCTCCTGCACTATGCAGGACATGTAAAGAGACGTACTGACAAGTATGGGTGTGAATAAGGTTCTTGGGCTGTGATAGAAAGCTCTTACATAGCTCCAGCATTGCACTATGTCTATGTGTTTTCTGCTATCTCTCTCCTTCTGCTTACTCCTCCCTTTCCCTCTTCATACATTTCTATAGGCATGTATAATCTGAGTCATGTAACCTGCAGTCCATCTCAAACTGGATAAAGCAGAGTTTTCAGAGTGAAAATCAGTTTAGTAGAGGGAAAGCAGGGAAGCCGCCTGATAAAAGCAGCAATGAAACAGGTAACACTTTGTGGCACCATGATGAGGGCAGAGTAGATGTAATAGGCGGGTACTGCCGCAGGCCTCATTTCATTTATTATTTGTGTAGTGGCCCCATAAGAATTGTCCAGTTTTGCACTGGTGTATTTTGTGTGTTGTTTGTGTGTATGTCCATAAGCGTCATGTGATCATGTGTATCTCAGTTTGGATATCAGTGAAAAACCTGTGATCAGTTGTTATGGATACCTGGAGTAAAGCTGTGTGAATGTGAACTTGTGTCATCAACAGCGCTCTGTCCCTTTAAAGCTGACCTACAGCAGTGAAGAAAAATGGCTGGGTTGTTATGGAAACCTGGAGTAAAGCTCTGATGTGTGATGGTGTGCGTTGAGCTGTGTATGTAATCCCATGATGTGTGATAGTGTGCGTTGAGCTGTGTATGTAATCCCATGATGTGTGATGGTGTGCGTTGAGCTGTGTATGTAATCCCATGATGTGTGATAGTATGTGTTGAGCTGTGTATCTAATCCTCTGATGTGTGATAGTATGTGCTGAGCTGTGTATCTAATCCTCTGATGTGTGATAGTATATGCTGAGCTGTGTATATAATTCTCCAATGTGTGATACTGTGTACTGAGCTGTGTATCTAAACCTCTGATGTGTGATACTCTGTGCTGAGCTGTGTATCTAATCCTCCAGTGTGCAGTATTGTCTGTTGATACACATATCTACTCCTCTGATGTGTGTATCTCAGTGTTGGACTGTACATGTGGAGTGACCGTGTGTACGCAGTCAGAATATGAGTGAAAGACTTGCAGGTTTGTATTGGCTAATTCAGATCATTGTTTTGGGAATACTGTATCTCAGGGATGGTATGTCCAAGAGAGTTGAGGCCTGGTCTAAAACTTTCCCAGACACCTGAAGAATCTATGTGCCAAATTTAGTGAAGATCGGTCCAGTCATTTGGTTGTGCATGTAGGACAGACAGACAGAATTTTTTTTTTATGTATATGTTACAGGCAAAGAATGAAAAGAACCCCAAATGAGCTGCTGCTGTTCCGTGAAGTGGCGTGAAAGACTAACTGGGAGTCCGTGACATCATACTGGATAGTAGTTACTGACGCCTTCTTTAAAGGGGTATTTCCAACTCACCTGTTCACCAACATGCAGGCTGTATGATCTGTTCACAGTATCCCTGGAAGATGCACAATACAAAGCTGATGTAGCAGAGCTGTATTTGATAGGTGATGAGAATCCCACATTTACATGCTACAGGATCAAGAGTCAGCTTGCAATAAACTCCATTTTAGGTCTGTGCCTACATACAGAGGTAACGGACTCCCTGTCTCAGCCCTTATCAGCAAATTTCAATTAGCCCGACCTGATAACTGGAAGAGGAAAATAAACAGCTCAGAGATACAAGCTTCTCCCGAGCATTCAGCCCCCCTCCCCTGCTGAGAGCAGGGAGCTACGTGACTTGTCCTGAGCGGAGAGATAAGATCATCCCCAGGTCGGGATTCATTGGCTTTGTTTGTTTCCCATCCCACCTCTGCTTGAACTTTTGCAGGAAACCACAGGCAGAGCTAAAGTTCCAGCGGACACGAGGGACAAGAGGGAGGATGCTCGAAGGGAGCTCAAGCTGCTAGCCTAAGATATTTCATACTTTGCCAGCTTCTAGTCCGGCATTGTATAGAATGCCTAGGCAATGTGAAATGATGAATCATTTCATACACTGCCGGCTAGTTTTAGTCATTCTATAGAATGCCGGATTGCATACTTTGCCTGTAACATATATAAGATACAGTATTTTTCCCATACTGTGAAGGCCCTATCAGGAAAAGAAATCAAAAGTGCTGAATTCCATTTTTTTAATGTTTCACCTCTGATAAAAATTTGAATAAAAAGTGATTTACGCAATAAACATTCTTCAAAATGGTATAACGGAAAAGTACACCTGGCCCTGAAAATAGACTCCTCATTAGGGTTGAGCCGATCGATAGATAGATAGATAGATAGATAGATAGATAGATAGATAGGAGATAGATAGATAGATAGATAGATAGATAGATAGATAGGAGATAGATAGATAGATAGATAGATAGGAGATAGATAGATAGATAGATAGATAGATAGATAGATAGATAGATAGGAGATAGATAGATAGATAGATAGATAGATAGATAGATAGATAGGAGATAGATAGATAGATAGATAGATAGATAGATAGATAGGAGATAGATAGATAGATAGATAGATAGATAGATAGATAGATAGATAGATACAGTCCTATGAAAAAAGTTTGGGCACCCCTGTTAATCTTAATCATTTTTAGTTCTAAATATTTTGGTATTTGCAGCAGCCATTTCAGTTTGATATATCTAATAACTGATGGACACAGTAATATTTCAGGATTGAAATGAGGTTTATTGTACTAACAGAAAATGCGCAATATGCATTAAACTAAAATTTGACCGGTGCAAAAATATGGGCACCTCAACAGAAAAGTGACATTAATATTTAGTAGATCCTCCTTTTGCAAAGATAACAGCCTCTAGTCGCTTCCTGTAGCTTTTAATCAGTTCCTGGATCCTGGATGAAGGGATTTCGGACCATTCCTCTTTACAAAACAATTCAAGTTCAGTTAAGTTAGATGGTCGCCGAGCATGGACAGCCCGCTTCAGATCATCCCACAGATGTTCAATGATATTCAGGTCTGGGGACTGGGATGGCCATTCCAGAACATTGTAATTGTTCCTCTGCATGAATGCCTGAGGATTTGGAGCGGTGTTTTGGATCATTGTCTTGCTGAAGTATCCATCTCCGGCGTAACTTCAACTTCGTCACTGATTCTTGAACATTATTCTCAAGAATCTGCTGATACTGAGTGGAATCCATGCGACCCTCAACTTTAACAAGATTCCCGGTGCCGGCATTGGCCACACAGCCCCAAAGCATGATGGAACCTCCACCAAATTTTACAGTGGGTAGCAAGTGTTTTCTTGGAATGCTGTTTTTTTGGACACCATGCATAACGCCTTTTTGTATGACCAAACAACTCAATCTTTGTTTCATCAGTCCACAGGACCTTCTTCCAAAATGAAGCTGCCTTGTCCAAATGTGCTTTTTCATACCTCAGGCAACTCTATTTGTGGCGTACGTGCAGAAACGGCTTCTTTCTCATCACTCTCCCATACAGCTTCTATTTGTGCAAAGTGCGCTGTATTGTTACCGATGCACAGTGACACCATCTGCAGCAAGATGATGCTGCAGCTCTTTGGAGGTGGTCTATGGATTGTCCTTGACTGTTCTCTCCATTCTTCTTCTCTGCCTTTCTGATATTTTTCTTGGCCTGCCACTTCTGGGCTTAACAAGAACTGTCCCTGTGGTCTTCCATTTCCTTACTATGTTCCTCACAGTGGAAACTGACAGGTTAAATCTCTGAGACAACTTTTTGTATCCTTCCCCTGAACAACTATGTTGAACAATCTTTGTTTTCAGATCATTTGAGAGCGCGCTGTCCATGCTCGGCGACCATCAAACTGAACTGAACTTGAATTGTTTTGTAAAGAGGAATGGTCCAAAATACCTTCATCCAGGATCCAGGAACTGATTAAAAGCTACAGGAAGCGACTAGAAGCTGTTATCTTTGCAAAAGGAGGATCTACTAAATATTAATGTCACTTTTCTGTTGAGGTGCCCATACTTTTGCACCGGTCAAATTTTGGTTTAATGCATATTGCACATTTTCTGTTAGTACAATAAACCTCATTTCAATCCTGAAATATTACTGTGTCCATCAGTTATTAGATATATCAAACTGAAATGGCTGCTGCAAACAGCAAAATATTTAGAACTAAAAATGATTAAGATTAATAGGGGTGCCCAAACTTTTTCATAGGACTGTAGATAGATAGGAGATAGATAGATAGATAGGAGATAGATAGATAGATAGATAGATAGATAGATACAGTCCTATGAAAAAGTTTGGGCACCCCTATTAATCTTAATCATTTTTAGTTCTAAATATTTTGGTGTTTGCAGCAGCCATTTCAGTTTGATATATCTAATAACTGATGGACACAGTAATATTTCAGGATTGAAATGAGGTTTATTGTACTAACAGAAAATGTGCAATATGCATTAAACCAAAATTTGACCGGTGCAAAAGTATGGGCACCTCAACAGAAAAGTGACATTAATATTTAGTAGATCCTCCTTTTGCAAAGATAACAGCCTCTAGTCGCTTCCTGTAGCTTTTAATCAGTTCCTGGATCCTGGATGAAGGTATTTTGGACCATTCCTCTTTACAAAACAATTCAAGTTCAGTTAAGTTTGATGGTCGCCGAGCATGGACAGCCCGCTTCCAATCATACCACAGATGTTCAATGATATTCAGGTCTGGGGACTGGGATGGCCATTCCAGAACATTGTAATTGTTCCTCTGCATGAATGCCTGAGGATTTGGAGCGGTGTTTTGGATCATTGTCTTGCTGAAATATCCATCTCCGGCGTAACTTCAAGTTCGTCACTGATTCTTGAACATTATTCTCAAGAATCTGCTGATACTGAGTGGAATCCATGCAACCCTCAACTTTAACAAGATTCCCGGTGCCGGCATTGGCCACACAGCCCCAAAGCATGATGGAACCTCCACCAAATTTTACAGAGGGTAGCAAGTGTTTTTTTGGAATGCTGTTTTTTTGGACGCCATGCATAATGCCTTTTTGTATGACCAAACAACTCAATCTTTCATCAGTCCACAGGACCTTCTTCCAAAATGAAGCTGGCTTATCCAAATGTGCTTTTGCATACCTCAGGCAACTCTATTTGTGGCGTACGTGCAGAAACGGCTTCTTTCTCATCACTCTCCCATACAGCTTCTCCTTGTGCAAAGTGCGCTGTATTGTTACCGATGCACAGTGACACCATCTGCAGCAAGATGATGCTGCAGCTCTTTGGAGGTGGTCTGTGGATTGTCCTTGACTGTTCTCACCATTCTTCTTCTCTGCCTTTCTGATATTTTTCTTGGCCTGCCACTTCTGGGCTTAACAAGAACTGTCCCTGTGGTCTTCCATTTCCTTACTATGTTCCTCACAGTGGAAACTGACAGGTTAAATCTCTGAGACAACGTTTTGTATCCTTCCCCTGAACAACTATGTTGAACAATCTTTGTTTTCAGATCATTTGAGAGCGGGCTGTCCATGTTCGGCGACCATCAAACTGAACTGAACTTGAATTGTTTTGTACAGAGAAATGGTCCAAAATACCTTCATCCAGGATCCAGGAACTGATTAAAAGCTACAGGAAGTGACTAGAGGCTGTTATCTTTGCAAAAGGAGGATGTACTAAATATTAATGTCACTTTTCTGTTGAGGTGCCCATACTTTTGCACCGGTCAAATTTTGGTTTAATGCATATTGCGCATTTTCTGTTAGTACAATAAACCTCATTTCAATCCTGAAATATTACTGTGTCCATCAGTTATTAGATATATCAAACTGAAATGGCTGCTGCAAACAGCAAAATATTTAGAACTAAAAATGATTAAGATTAATAGGGGTGCCCAAAATTTTTCATAGGACTGTAGATAGATAGGAGATAGATAGATAGATAGATAGATAGATAGATAGATAGATAGATAGATAGATTAATAGATAGGAGATAGATAGATAGATAGATAGATAGGAGATAGATAGATAGATTAATAGATAGGAGATAGATAGATAGATAGATAGATAGATAGATAGATAGATAGATAGATAGATAGATAGATAGATAGATGATAGTGTTAAGTCTGAGAACATGAATCAAGATTCTTATACTTTATATTGTATGTTGTGTATTAGAAATACTATTTTTTCCCTTGCTACTAAGTGCTGATAGTTCTGAGACAAAGGAGTCTGGAATCCAAGATGGAGCTTGATTCCTGTTTGGTACACCCTGTAACAGAATTCCACAGACTGGAGCAAGGAGGTGTCTGGCTGGACATTGAAGTTTGGAGCCAATGGGAGATGGACAGCAGCTCAGGAATGCCAAGGAGATAGATAGATAGGAGATAGATAGATAGATAGATAGATAGATAGATAGATAGATACAGTCCTATGAAAAAGTTTGGGCACCCCTATTAATCTTAATCATTTTTAGTTCTAAATATTTTGGTATTTGCAACAGCCATTTCAGTTTGATATATCTAATAACTGATGGACACAGTAATATTTCAGGATTGAAATGAGGTTTATTGTACTAACAGAAAATGTGCAATATGCATTAAACCAAAATTTGACCGGTGCAAAAGTATGGGCACCTCAACAGAAAAGTGACATTAATATTTAGCAGATCCTCCTTTTGCAAAGATAACAGCCTCTAGTCGCTTCCTGTAGCTTTTAATCAGTTCCTGGATCCTGGATAAAGGTATTTTGGACAAACAATTCAAGTTCAGTTAAGTTAGATGGTCGCCGAGCATGGACAGCCCGCTTCAAAACATCCCACAGATGTTCAATGATATTCAGGTCTGGGGACTGGGATGGCCATTCCAGAACATTGTAATTGTTCCTCTGCATGAATGCCTGAGTTGATTTGGAGCGGAGTTTTGGATCATTGTCTTGCTGAAATATCCATCCCCGGCGTAACTTCAACTTCGTCACTGATTCTTGAACATTATTCTCAAGAATCTGCTGATACTGAGTGGAATCCATGCGACCCTCAACTTTAACAAGATTCCCGGTGCCGGCATTGGCCACACAGCCCCAAAGCATGATGGAACCTCCACCAAATTTTACAGTGGGTAGCAAGTGTTTTTCTTGGAATGCTGTTTCTTTTTGGACGCCATGCATAACGCCTTTTTTTATAACCAAACAACTCAATCTTTGTTTCCAAAATGAAGCTGGCTTCTCCAAATGTGCTTTTTCATACCTCAGGCGACTTGGTTTGTGGTGTACGTGCAGAAACGGCTTCTTTCTCATCACTCTCCCATACAGCTTCTCCTTGTGCAAAGTGCGCTGTATTGTTACCGATGCACAGTGACACCATCTGCAGCAAGATGATGCTGCAGCTCTTTGGAGGTGGTCTGTGGATTGTCCTTGACTGTTCTCACCATTCTTCTTCTCTGCCTTTCTGATATTTTTCTTGGCCTGCCACTTCTGGGCTTAACAAGAACTGTCCCTGTGGTCTTCCATTTCCTTACTATGTTCCTCACAGTGGAAACTGACAGGTTAAATCTCTGAGACAACGTTTTGTATCCTTCCCCTGAACAACTATGTTGAACAATCTTTGTTTTCAGATCATTTGAGAGCGGGCTGTCCATGCTCGGCGACCATCAAACTTAACTGAACTTGAATTGTTTTGTAGAAAGAAATGGTGCAAAATCCCTTCATCCAGGATCCAGGAACTGAATAAAAGCTACAGGAAGCGACTAGAGGCTGTTATCTTTGCAAAAGGAGGATGTACTAAATATTGATGTCACTTTTCTGTTGAGGTGCCCATATTTTTGCACCGGTCAAATTTTGGTTTAATGCATATTGCGCATTTTCTGTTAGTACAATAAACCTCATTTCAATCCTGAAATATTACTGTGTCCATCAGTTATTAGATATATCAAACTGAAATGGCTGTTGCAAATACCAAAATATTTAGAACTAAAAATGATTAAGATTAATAGGGGTGCCCAAACTTTTTCATAGGACTGTAGGTGCGTGTGCTATAGCAGAGGAAGGATTTCTGGAGGTTAAATGTAAGGATGGGTAACTTTCAAAGCAAATACAAAGAATCTGATACATTGCCAAGAGAAATAATCCCTTGTATAACTAGTGATAAGTTCAGCTATATAAGACCTCTCTGTATACCACTATTATGATGTTTAGAGGATTATACGTTTAAACTTTGGTTGGGATCTAGTAAAGAAAAATTTTAAAAGTCTGGTAAATTTCCCTTATGGTAACTTCACGTATAGTTTAAGAGGTTCTGAACACCTGTGGTAATTACAGAAGTGGGGTTTGTGATGAGGATATTCAAAAAGTTGCATGAAAAATATTAATGTATAATTTTGGTGTCAGTATTAACTGCTATCTGTTTGAATTGTGTTCGTATGATTCCCTGGATTTCGAAGCATTAACTGACTGCCGAGAGATTCAAGAAGGCGCAGAGGAGTAGAAACTTGGTTTTGTGCCAGAACCTGAGTCCACAGTCTATATATCATATTTATTGTGTCCAAAGGAACATGGTTGGGCATAAAAAGGGTTAATCTCAGTCAAATGTGCTGAGAATGTGTATACAGGGATATATCCAAGTATATGATGGTTATGTTATATTGTTTGCTTGTTATTGTCATTTAACCTGTTGCATCTACAAAGAGCACAAAGGTGATGATTAAAAGTTTTGAATCTTTATAGTGTGGGTATGGGAGGTCACGGAGGGAGAGCTGGCCACTCCCCTTTTGTCGCCTCCAGAATACTGTAGTCCTACTCGCACACAGCAGTCAGGGGAAGGGGGGCACAGCCATGTGTGGGCTGTGAAGCTGCTCGCAGAGAAGCTGCTGTTAACAAAGGGGTCATAAATCTTGCATTGCAGACGAAGATAATAGTGGTTGGACAGCTTAGCTGCAGCGTGTTTTCTCTATGGCTCCTAATGTAACCTTTCCACCCTGCTCTACAAGTCCTTTCTAACTGGTTAGCTATTAGGACCTGAGTTGTTTTTAAAATTATTTGTTTTCCAGCACGTCCCATCCTGTTTATTACTGTTTGCAGCTGTTAACAATAGGTTCAAGGGGGGAGTAACTGAAATATACAAGTATTTTCTGCTGATAATATAGAACAACATGATTGTATAATGATGAACCTATTATTAACTTTGACTTTTTGAGTTCTTTGCAGATCTGATGTTTCTTGATTTGGTAAATGGTGGATTCTGCACTGGATATGCCACGGTCATTGAATATGAGGTAAACCAAGCACAAATAGGAAGCCATCACTTGAACATGGTACAAGGTCTGAGGGTAGGTGTTTGATATAGTAGAATTATGGTCCAATCTGGAGGGCAAGAACTTTTGTGTGATGGAGACCCTGCGGCCGCTCATAGGTGGGTATAGT